>NC_086092.1:9250297-9584464 GCF_948474715.1 Cydia amplana | reverse complement strand
TAACCTAACCTAACCTAACCTAACCTAACCTAACCTAACCTAACCTAACCTAACCTAACCTAACCTAACCTAACCTAACCTAACCTAACCTAACCTAACCTAACCTAACCTAACCTAACCTAACCTAACCTAACCTAACCTAACCTAACCTAACCTAACCTAACCTAACCTAACCTAACCTAACCTAACCTAACCTAACCTAACCTAACCTAACCTAACCTAACCTAACCTAACCTAACCTAACCTAACCTAACCTAACCTAACCTAACCTAACCTAACCTAACCTAACCTAACCTAACCTAACCTAACCTAACCTAACCTAACCTAACCTAACCTAACCTAACCTAACCTAACCTAACCTAACCTAACCTAACCTAACCTAACCTAACCTAACCTAACCTAACCTAACCTAACCTAACCTAACCTAACCTAACCTAACCTAACCTAACCTAACCTAACCTAACCTAACCTAACCTAACCTAACCTAACCTAACCTAACCTAACCTAACCTAACCTAACCTAACCTAACCTAACCTAACCTAACCTAACCTAACCTAACCTAACCTAACCTAACCTAACCTAACCTAACCTAACCTAACCTAACCTAACCTAACCTAACCTAACCTAACCTAACCTAACCTAACCTAACCTAACCTAACCTAACCTAACCTAACCTAACCTAACCTAACCTAACCTAACCTAACCTAACCTAACCTAACCTAACCTAACCTAACCTAACCTAACCTAACCTAACCTAACCTAACCTAACCTAACCTAACCTAACCTAACCTAACCTAACCTAACCTAACCTAACCTAACCTAACCTAACCTAACCTAACCTAACCTAACCTAACCTAACCTAACCTAACCTAACCTAACCTAACCTAACCTAACCTAACCTAACCTAACCTAACCTAACCTAACCTAACCTAACCTAACCTAACCTAACCTAACCTAACCTAACCTAACCTAACCTAACCTAACCTAACCTAACCTAACCTAACCTAACCTAACCTAACCTAACCTAACCTAACCTAACCTAACCTAACCTAACCTAACCTAACCTAACCTAACCTAACCTAACCTAACCTAACCTAACCTAACCTAACCTAACCTAACCTAACCTAACCTAACCTAACCTAACCTAACCTAACCTAACCTAACCTAACCTAACCTAACCTAACCTAACCTAACCTAACCTAACCTAACCTAACCTAACCTAACCTAACCTAACCTAACCTAACCTAACCTAACCTAACCTAACCTAACCTAACCTAACCTAACCTAACCTAACCTAACCTAACCTAACCTAACCTAACCTAACCTAACCTAACCTAACCTAACCTAACCTAACCTAACCTAACCTAACCTAACCTAACCTAACCTAACCTAACCTAACCTAACCTAACCTAACCTAACCTAACCTAACCTAACCTAACCTAACCTAACCTAACCTAACCTAACCTAACCTAACCTAACCTAACCTAACCTAACCTAACCTAACCTAACCTAACCTAACCTAACCTAACCTAACCTAACCTAACCTAACCTAACCTAACCTAACCTAACCTAACCTAACCTAACCTAACCTAACCTAACCTAACCTAACCTAACCTAACCTAACCTAACCTAACCTAACCTAACCTAACCTAACCTAACCTAACCTAACCTAACCTAACCTAACCTAACCTAACCTAACCTAACCTAACCTAACCTAACCTAACCTAACCTAACCTAACCTAACCTAACCTAACCTAACCTAACCTAACCTAACCTAACCTAACCTAACCTAACCTAACCTAACCTAACCTAACCTAACCTAACCTAACCTAACCTAACCTAACCTAACCTAACCTAACCTAACCTAACCTAACCTAACCTAACCTAACCTAACCTAACCTAACCTAACCTAACCTAACCTAACCTAACCTAACCTAACCTAACCTAACCTAACCTAACCTAACCTAACCTAACCTAACCTAACCTAACCTAACCTAACCTAACCTAACCTAACCTAACCTAACCTAACCTAACCTAACCTAACCTAACCTAACCTAACCTAACCTAACCTAACCTAACCTAACCTAACCTAACCTAACCTAACCTAACCTAACCTAACCTAACCTAACCTAACCTAACCTAACCTAACCTAACCTAACCTAACCTAACCTAACCTAACCTAACCTAACCTAACCTAACCTAACCTAACCTAACCTAACCTAACCTAACCTAACCTAACCTAACCTAACCTAACCTAACCTAACCTAACCTAACCTAACCTAACCTAACCTAACCTAACCTAACCTAACCTAACCTAACCTAACCTAACCTAACCTAACCTAACCTAACCTAACCTAACCTAACCTAACCTAACCTAACCTAACCTAACCTAACCTAACCTAACCTAACCTAACCTAACCTAACCTAACCTAACCTAACCTAACCTAACCTAACCTAACCTAACCTAACCTAACCTAACCTAACCTAACCTAACCTAACCTAACCTAACCTAACCTAACCTAACCTAACCTAACCTAACCTAACCTAACCTAACCTAACCTAACCTAACCTAACCTAACCTAACCTAACCTAACCTAACCTAACCTAACCTAACCTAACCTAACCTAACCTAACCTAACCTAACCTAACCTAACCTAACCTAACCTAACCTAACCTAACCTAACCTAACCTAACCTAACCTAACCTAACCTAACCTAACCTAACCTAACCTAACCTAACCTAACCTAACCTAACCTAACCTAACCTAACCTAACCTAACCTAACCTAACCTAACCTAACCTAACCTAACCTAACCTAACCTAACCTAACCTAACCTAACCTAACCTAACCTAACCTAACCTAACCTAACCTAACCTAACCTAACCTAACCTAACCTAACCTAACCTAACCTAACCTAACCTAACCTAACCTAACCTAACCTAACCTAACCTAACCTAACCTAACCTAACCTAACCTAACCTAACCTAACCTAACCTAACCTAACCTAACCTAACCTAACCTAACCTAACCTAACCTAACCTAACCTAACCTAACCTAACCTAACCTAACCTAACCTAACCTAACCTAACCTAACCTAACCTAACCTAACCTAACCTAACCTAACCTAACCTAACCTAACCTAACCTAACCTAACCTAACCTAACCTAACCTAACCTAACCTAACCTAACCTAACCTAACCTAACCTAACCTAACCTAACCTAACCTAACCTAACCTAACCTAACCTAACCTAACCTAACCTAACCTAACCTAACCTAACCTAACCTAACCTAACCTAACCTAACCTAACCTAACCTAACCTAACCTAACCTAACCTAACCTAACCTAACCTAACCTAACCTAACCTAACCTAACCTAACCTAACCTAACCTAACCTAACCTAACCTAACCTAACCTAACCTAACCTAACCTAACCTAACCTAACCTAACCTAACCTAACCTAACCTAACCTAACCTAACCTAACCTAACCTAACCTAACCTAACCTAACCTAACCTAACCTAACCTAACCTAACCTAACCTAACCTAACCTAACCTAACCTAACCTAACCTAACCTAACCTAACCTAACCTAACCTAACCTAACCTAACCTAACCTAACCTAACCTAACCTAACCTAACCTAACCTAACCTAACCTAACCTAACCTAACCTAACCTAACCTAACCTAACCTAACCTAACCTAACCTAACCTAACCTAACCTAACCTAACCTAACCTAACCTAACCTAACCTAACCTAACCTAACCTAACCTAACCTAACCTAACCTAACCTAACCTAACCTAACCTAACCTAACCTAACCTAACCTAACCTAACCTAACCTAACCTAACCTAACCTAACCTAACCTAACCTAACCTAACCTAACCTAACCTAACCTAACCTAACCTAACCTAACCTAACCTAACCTAACCTAACCTAACCTAACCTAACCTAACCTAACCTAACCTAACCTAACCTAACCTAACCTAACCTAACCTAACCTAACCTAACCTAACCTAACCTAACCTAACCTAACCTAACCTAACCTAACCTAACCTAACCTAACCTAACCTAACCTAACCTAACCTAACCTAACCTAACCTAACCTAACCTAACCTAACCTAACCTAACCTAACCTAACCTAACCTAACCTAACCTAACCTAACCTAACCTAACCTAACCTAACCTAACCTAACCTAACCTAACCTAACCTAACCTAACCTAACCTAACCTAACCTAACCTAACCTAACCTAACCTAACCTAACCTAACCTAACCTAACCTAACCTAACCGGGGTGTGTGCAGGGCTCCATAGGTGGACCGATCTTGTGGAACCTCTTGCTTGATCCACTCCTTAAGAGCCTAGAAGAAAGTGGAGTTTACTGTCAGGCATTCGCAGACGATGTGGTTTTAATCTTCGATGGGGAATCCGCAGTAGAAATCGAAAGACAGGCCAATGCAGCACTCGAACGTGTTCAGGCGTGGGGTGTGAAAAATAAATTGAAATTTGCCCCACACAAAACTGTTGCAATGGTAGTTACCAAAAGACTAAAATACGACACACCACGACTGAGCATGGGCGCAGTGAGCATAGAGATGTCAAGAGAAATAAAGATATTGGGAGTAACCATCGACGATAAATTAACGTTTAACTCACACGTGGCGAATGTCTGCAGAAAGGCGATTGGAGTGCATAAGAGATTGGCAAGAGCGGCAAAGGCGAGCTGGGGCCTGAACCCAGAAATAATACGTACAATATATGTGGCGACGGTGGAACCCATCGTCCTCTATGCCGCAAGCGTGTGGGCACCAGCAGCAAAGAAACTGGGAACAATAAAACAGCTAGCAACTGTTCAGCGGGGGATTGTGCAAAAAATGTGCAAAGCCTACCGTACAGTGTCGCTAAACTCAGTCCTGCTGCTGACAGGGATACTGCCTCTCGACCTCCGAGTCCGCGAGGCAGCTTCACTATATGAAGCTAAGAGGGGAGTACCCCTGCCAGAACTGAGAGATAGGCGGGTTGAGCGCATGTCGGCAGCTGCGGAAGCCCCGCACCCTGCAGAGCGAAGCGAGGTAGAAATTATAAGCCTGGTAGACCGAGAGCAAGTAGATGCGCACAGTGACCACGAAGTCCGCATCTTTACAGATGGAAGTAAAATCGGAGGCAAAGTGGGCGCAGCACTGTCCATCTGGAACGAGGCGGCCGAAACCAAGGTCCGCAAGCTCGCCCTACCAAGCTACAGCACTGTCTACCAGGCGGAGCTATTGGCGCTGTGTATATCAACACGGGAAATCAAAAAACACAAGGCGAAAACGTTTGGAGTCTACAGCGACTCTATGGCTGCCCTCCAAACCCTAAAAAACAGCAACTGCCTTCATCCTCTAGCTGTAGAGGCAAGAGAAAACATCAGATCATGTAGCATCCAAGGGAAATCTGTCTCAATACATTGGATAAAGGCACATGCAGGATTGGAGGGCAATGAAAGAGCTGATCAATTAGCGAAAGAGGCCGCTTTAGACTCCAAACAAAAACCAGAATATGACCTGTGCCCGGTATCTTTTGTCAAGCGGAGCATTCGATTGGATACGCTGGAAGAATGGAACAATAGGTACACGAGCAGTGACACAGCGTCGGTAACAAAAGTATTTTTCCCAAACGCGGTTGCGGCATACAGGACAGTAAGAAAGCAAAGTATATCGTATGTAAGGACACAAATAATGACGGGGCATGGTGGGTTCTCGGAATACTTAAACCGTTTTAAGTGTAAAGGGAGCCCATCATGCATCTGTGATCCGGAAGCGAAAGAAACTGTCCCACATATATTGCTTGAATGCCCAGCCCACACAAGAGAACGATTTGACCTGGAACAGAGTATTGGACAAAACATGACGCTAAACAATATTCAGGAAATTATGCAGAGTCAAGACAAAGCAAAGTTCCTAAAATACTGCGAAAAAATTGCCCAAATAGTAATAAATAGAAATAAATTGGTATAAGTAAAATATGTTTATAAATTATAATAAGTATAATATAATAAACATATAGGAATAAGAGAGAAAAATAGTAGCACAACGTAGTTGAGAACATGTATTGTGAACGTAGACTTAAGGCATAATATAAGAAATCAAAATGTAAATATAGACAAATATAAGAAATGTAAAAAATTTAAACAGAAGCCACCCCTTGTAGGCACGTTGGCCCCTTGTCTTTTATTGAAATAAAGAACCCACGATCTTAAAACCCTAAGATAGAAAACATAGCTGGGCATCCCACCCAGACCAGATGCAAAAGAAGATGTATGAAAGAAAGAATAGTATGAAGAATGGAAGTACGAGCAGTAGAAAAAGCGAGAACTAGTATGACAGAGTCGCATAGCAAAGTCTCCGATCATGTTGGAGGAGCATAGAAAAAAAAAAAAAAAAAAAAAAAAAAAAAAAAAAAAAAAAAAAAAAAAAAAAAACCTAACCTAACCTAACCTAACCTAACCTAACCTAACCTAACCTAACCTAACCTAACCTAACCTAACCTAACCTAACCTAACCTAACCTAACCTAACCTAACCTAACCTAACCTAACCTAACCTAACTCAAAACCAAACCTAACCTAACTCAAAACCAAACCTAACCTAACTCAAAACCAAACCTAACCTAACTCAAAACCAAACCTAACCTAACTCAAAACCAAACCTAACCTAACTCAAAACCAAACCTAACCTAACTCAAAACCAAACCTAACCTAACTCAAAACCAAACCTAACCTAACTCAAAACCAAACCTAACCTAACTCAAAACCAAACCTAACCTAACTCAAAACCAAACCTAACCTAACTCAAAACCAAACCTAACCTAACTCAAAACCAAACCTAACCTAACTCAAAACCAAACCTAACCTAACTCAAAACCAAACCTAACCTAACTCAAAACCAAACCTAACCTAACTCAAAACCAAACCTAACCTAACTCAAAACCAAACCTAACTCAAAACCAAACCTAACTCAAAACCAAACCTAACTCAAAACCAAACCTAACTCAAAACCAAACCTAACTCAAAACCAAACCTAACTCAAAACCAAACCTAACTCAAAACCAAACCTAACTCAAAACCAAACCTAACTCAAAACCAAACCTAACTCAAAACCAAACCTAACTCAAAACCAAACCTAACTCAAAACCAAACCTAACTCAAAACCAAACCTAACTCAAAACCAAACCTAACTCAAAACCAAACCTAACTCAAAACCAAACCTAACTCAAAACCAAACCTAACTCAAAACCAAACCTAACTCAAAACCAAACCTAACTCAAAACCAAACCTAACTCAAAACCAAACCTAACTCAAAACCAAACCTAACTCAAAACCAAACCTAACTCAAAACCAAACCTAACTCAAAACCAAACCTAACTCAAAACCAAACCTAACTCAAAACCAAACCTAACTCAAAACCAAACCTAACTCAAAACCAAACCTAACTCAAAACCAAACCTAACTCAAAACCAAACCTAACTCAAAACCAAACCTAACTCAAAACCAAACCTAACTCAAAACCAAACCTAACTCAAAACCAAACCTAACTCAAAACCAAACCTAACTCAAAACCAAACCTAACTCCGAACCTTACCTAACCACCCTATCAGAAAAAATGTATAGGTATTCCGCGGAAAAATCTTAACAGCGTGATCTATCTTCCCCGCTTTGGAAGGGAAGCGCCATCTGTCGGGGTAATACTGACAATTTTAGTTAAAAAAAAAAAAAAAATCACAGGTGTGTGTGTGTGTGGACCGTGCGTGTTGGAAAAACTGTTACCTTTTCTAAAGCAAAATCCTTAAAGTCAAAGCAGGTGCCCCTGTTGTTCACGTACGTTTTAGCCGGCATAACTACCGTTAATCTAGCGGCACGGTTGCGTAATGGCCAAACTGTAATGATCATACGTCGCTTCGATGTTTGAGTGAGATAACGCACGTGTTATAGCAATATCCCACTCGCAATATTTTTAAGTGCGAAGATTTGCGTGGTGGTATTACGAGTACTTGAATGATCAGCGTTATATTATTTTTGACATTTGTGTCTTACGATTCACTGCTTACGATAGTGTAACATCTATTGTCAGGAGTACTGATAATTCTGCTACTCGATGTCGACGACTATCATCTAGATGTCGACTATGATAAATGATAATTGACCGAAGCGTAGCGAAGGTCTACGTTTTGACTCGGGCATTTTGCTTTTGTATGTCCGGATGTTCTCCTCTACAGGTCGCAATTCTTAACCGATTTTCGTGAAATTTTGTGACCGAATTCTATGACTAAATAATTTTTTTTTTTTTTTTTTTTTGTCGATCCGGTTTTCGGAATTTTTTCAAAATGTCGGAGTCGTGATAGCTCCCGCCTAAACAAATAGTCGTATCGGTATCATAAGAGTTTTTTCTTATTGAGATATGTTTATAGATTAAATGGCCAAAAATTCAGAAAATTTGTATCGCTGGTTTTGGCGGTATTTAGATATTTAGTTTTTACTTGAGAATGAGTAGCTAAATTTCGTCAGCTTTAGTAAGAACTATAATGGCGTATTTTGCAAACGTTCGCTTTTTTTGTTTGCTTCGGCAGGTCCCTGGTTCCATCTCCAGTAATTGTATACTGCTACATAACTTTTTGTATTTTTTTATACTTAAATTTCGTATAGTTGTTTTTTATTTTGAAAAAATTAAAAATTTCGTATTTTTTATTTATCAAGCGCGGGTTAAGCGTATTCGTTTATTTTTTGTTTGTAGCTTTATGTAGTTTTTAATTTTTTGTTTATATTACATGTACTATAACTATATTTTAATAAATATTTTTGCCATATATTTATTCAGTTTTAAGCTCTGCTCGCGAGGTCTACAGCTCACAGAGCCACTAGTAATAATCTTTTTGTTACCAAAACTGATGTATGGAGTGAGCACTCTGGTTTTTTTTGGTTGTAGACTAGAAAACGAGCAAAAGCACGCAATTCCATGTGCAGCGCCCTCCAGCGGCGAGTAGAGGAACGTACTGCAAATCCAGTATTAACATTAACGACAGTTATTAGTCACCTGATGTCGCTACTGACATGATTTACAGTACTTTGTACTGTAAGTTGATAACAATTAAGCAGCGCAGCGGTGCGCCGAGGGTCGGCCGTACGGTACGTCGTACAGCGCCTGCCGAGGCTAGTTGAGAAACAAACTAGTATTGTAAATTTAACTTTCCCAAATACATACGCTACGCATACGCTATGTTTAGTTCATATGGAGCCAACTAGGCGCTAGTAGTTCTCGATTTCGAGGTAAACATTAGTGTTATTTTATCATTCCCGTAGCTTTAAAATTCCAAATCCTTGTGTAACTTGTGTTATGTGTCGACTAATTTTTTGTGTACACATATCGAACGGTAACTCAGGATTAATGTAAATTAGATAGCGTTCAGTTTCTAGGCAACCTATAGTTTATTGCGCCTTCACAAGATGGCGTTAGTTTAGGGGTTACTATTGTTTCCCAAACAGTTTTAAGTCATAATATATTGTTTGCCCGCATTTTCGTTAGTCATAATTCATTTGGTTCAGAAACGCGTCACTTTTCAGGATTGCCATAAAACAAAACTAACCTAACCTAACCTATCCATAGGATAACCTCACGAAAATCCTGAAAAGTAAACGGTTCCAGTTTTATGACGAACGATAATATGACAAACAATACATTATGCCTTAAAACTTTAAGGGAAACAAAGGGACCCCATATAAATTCACCTATACACACAGAGATGGCGTTAGCAGGCCTATCATGCATATAGCGGTAGAACCAGGTGTGGGCAGCTGAGCACGGGCGGATCTGAGGTACTTTTCTCATTACTGATTCTATAGGTAATTATGCAAATTCTCGTAAAGCGTACGTTTTGACGGTGATGTTTCAGAAAGTATTTCACGATCATCTAAACCTGGAAAGTACCTACCTACTTGTTACACCGTGGCGTGGAAACACACAGGAACCTACATTGCGCACTTGACTTTAAATAAAACATAGGCGTAATCAGCACGCGGCTAATGCCCTGACCACTAGGCCACCCGGCCACGGCGGTAACCGTTTTTCGTTTCCCCAAATTCCTTTATTTTTTCTTCTTTAATATATGAAACCTATACCAGTTTATAATTCATATACACATAGTAGTATTACTACTTAAAAAACACAAACCAAAATATTTAATAATAATAAAGAATTCGTTTCCTAGATCAGCGGCCGGCAACCTTTTACCAGCCAAGGGCCACATAGTAGCTAACGAAGTTGACGCGGGCCGGACTTTGTTAATATTTATGACTTTATTAGACATTGTCGCTTATCAATATTACATACAAAATAGCCAGGGAGGCTCGCGGGCCGCAAGTGAGAGGTTTGCGGGCCACATGAGGCCCGCGGGCCGCCTGTTGCCGACCGCTGCCCTAGATACCTAAACAGTTCATAGTCCCGTCATAGTCTTTATCAACAGTTCTATTAGGTACTTAATTACATGACATTTGGGGACATGTGTTTGACAATCTTCAGTGAGAATAAAGATCGGTTGAAAACAATGCAGGCAGTATAAAGTGCACGTACAGTACAGTAGAATACAATTAATAAGAATGTAAGTACATACCCTATCTATGTAATGTAAGTATTTACACATAATTATGTTAAAGTTCTATAACATGGCAGAACGCAGAATTTGAAGGTGTTTACTTGAGTACCACCTACCACCTAATAAGTACCTACAGTTTTAATTAACGAACGGCGCTGGCTTCCTTCCGTTATCAATGCTTATTGAAGAGCACCCACTGACGTTCCGATACAGTATTTTAGTACCTAACTATATGTATATAGTATCAGCTAAAAATAATACAAATAGTGCGTTTAACATCTTTGAATATCGAAGCAAGCAGGTACAAAAAATATCACGAATATTATTTTGTTTGTAATATTATGTCAAGTTAATTATTCCCATTTAGATATGTGAAACTGTTTATATAATTGGACTTGTAACATTCATACATTGTCTTAACGTCATAATTATGTAAATCACAAAACGATAGAGGATGCCCAAAATGAACGAGTCCTTCGGGGATGAAATAAGTAAGGCAACCCATATCAGAATCACTCTGTATATACGTAGAACATACTATTATTAGGTGTTCTCTGTATGTGTGTATTAAATATCAGACAGGTATCTTAAGTATACTATAACTTATAAATAAGGGTACATGTCTCCACCCTTCATACATCTATCACCATTTGATCATACGTAATTGTATTCTGTTATTCCATAATGTTGGTGTGCGGAGTGTTAGTTTGTTTGAATTGGCCTCAATGTCCTCCGGTCGTCATCGCTCGGGCCCCGCGTGTTGTGGGCGAGCGCAGGGCGGCGCGGCGGCGCGGCGGCGCGGCGGCGAGGGCGCGCATATATACCGCGGGCGCCCCGCTCCGACACACTGCTCCTGCCACCGCCACCGCGCAAGGACTACTACCACAGGTGAGTACTACAACCTACCACCTACAGAACATACCTAGTCAAGTAATGGTAGAAAAATATGAAAGTTCATATTTTTACCCGTAAAAAATATTGAAAGTAGAAATTGTGAAAATTATAGTGGAAATCTTTTTTTTTTTGAGCGTATAAATAAATGAGCTTCGCTATTTACATACATATAAAATATATGAAAAATTAAATACTTGTTCACTAAAAAGATAAAGATGTCTTGAGTTTGCATCCATAATTGAAGCCTAATAGAGAGCAAAACTAATCATCCAAATAAGGATTGTTGTAAGATAACACTGTCAAAGAAGGGTTGATAATAATTATGTTTACTTTTGGTTACCGTAAAATGGGGTGAGTAGGCGCAAAACTGACATTCAAACCTCGATAACATTTTATTTTTACATATGCAAACTGAATAGTGTATATAATAAGTGTTCCGGACGTTTGTATTTTAGTTTTTATCTTATTTTGGGTAGTTCCATTTCATAACTTTGACGATAAAGAGGAAAACCCACCTCACCCCGTAGTGCCTCGTATATGGGGTGAGAGGGCTTTTCATACAAAGGTGATTTTGGAAGAATGTTGGATCGATTTTTTTTTATTATGCGTATTACTATAGCTCCATTTTAAATTGGAATACATTATTTTTGTAGCAGTAGCCTTAAAATCCCTTCTCACCCCCCTCTTAAACCTTCTCTCCCCATTCATAACCCACCTCTCCCCGCGAAACCTACTCACCCCATTTTACGGTACTTTTTAATACTAAAATTTCGTTATTTATATCTCCAAGTCTCTCCAGCGCGCGTTGATGTCTTTAGTGAATGAACAAGTCTTACTTTACGAGGTTACGTAAATAAATACTATCTCATAAAATAAATAAATTATAACTATAAACAACAAACATGTTTTAAATTATTTTTTATTTAATTTACGTGAAATCATATCAACCAAATTTAACCAAAAAACCGGCCAAGTGCGAGTTGGACTCGCGCACGGAGGGTTCCGCACCATCAACAAAAAATAGAGCAAAAAAATCGTGTTTGTTGTATGGGAGCTCCCCTTAAATATTTATTTTATTTTATTTTTAGTATTTGTTGTTATAGCGGCAACAGAGATACATCATTTGTGAAAATTTCAACTGTCTAGCTATTGCGGTTCATGAGATACAGCCTGGTGATAGACGGACGGACGAACAGCGAAGCCTTAGTTATAGGGTTGCCAGATCGAAAGGCGCTATTATCGGGAAATAATATAAATTTTTCGGGATTTTGAGACTTGAGTCGGGAAAAAAAACATTCAAATTAAAGTAATTGTATTAAAAACAACGATATTTTACATTATTGGCACTACTTCAGCTGCTCTGCCCATAGACGTTTTTATAACGCTGACGGGCTCAAAGCGGGTCGCTCGCTCGCTCGACGACAGCTCGGAACTTGAAATTATTGTTTTATAACGTGCAGCTGTTTTTCGGGACAATTTCCACTTTGTCGGGAATCGGGAACACATGCTAAAAATCGGGAGAATCCCGCCAAATCCCGACCATCTGGCAACCCTACGTTAGTTATAGGGTCCCGTTTTTTACCCTTTGGGTACGGAACCCTAAAAAGAAGTTTATAATGAATCTTTGCTATTGAATATGTGTATAAATTTAAATCTAATATTTAAAAAACACTTTTCCTCAAAATAAATTAGGTCTTGCTTTAAAATTCAAATCTCAGACTTTTTAAATAAAAGTCGTGACATTAGTTTTAATTAGAACGTTCAGTTTCGCCTTTGATTTCACTAGTATTAAGTTTAATTTATTGTTATTAATTGTTTAGTTTAATTCGTTGTTAATGAAAAACATAATAACACTTAATAAAATAAAAACTCGCTCGGTAGGGTACCCAGAAGGCTGGCCGCATTGCCCCGCTAGATGGCAATGCTGATCCGTTGGGCAAAATATTGGCCAGCCCTCTGGTCACCAGAAGCCTCTATAAGGCGCTTTGATTGTTTAGTTTATTGTTATTATTTTTATATTAGTACATTTTATTATAAATATCTATAGACAGATTAGTTCATGAAAGTTGTCCTTCCATAATATTTAGTGAATGCGCCGTTATAAAATGAACAAACAAACAAACAAATGGGGATATCAAATGGCTGAATTAGCCATTACCTATCTAGGTCTACTCCGCAGAGAGCGGAGCGGGTTACTATCGCCGCCGCTCCTTTGTCAATTTTATCATTTTACTGGCATCAGGCGTGTCTCACTCCGCGATTTCGTCGCTTTGCTACAGGTAGCTGAAAGTACATCCGTGCGGCCCCAATTTTGGGGAAAGCCATAAGCCGCGCGTGGCGCTGTCGCCACCTAGCGGCCA
Organism: Cydia amplana; assembly: GCF_948474715.1. Classification (NCBI taxonomy): domain Eukaryota; kingdom Metazoa; phylum Arthropoda; class Insecta; order Lepidoptera; family Tortricidae; genus Cydia; species Cydia amplana. The sequence goes on along the minus strand of NC_086092.1, from coordinate 9,570,589 downwards.
TATCTGTGCTGATCGTAACAGACGCGTTTTGTTAGAGAGTGAGTCTTCTGTACTTAGTACTATTATTTATTCTGTGCTGGCATTGTAAGTTGTAAAGAAACCCACACAAATTCGAATTTTGTTTTAGTCAGAAAATTATTTAAAAATATAATTAGTTTCTATTGGGCGCGTTGCCCGTTGGTTAAGATTAATGTTAAGGTGTATACTACCCGTGCGAACTACTACCTGGGGCGGGTCGCTAATAGTAGCAGGTAAATAGATATTCACGCTCATCGCCTATAAACTCACAGTTTCCGTGATTCGAAGCTAGGACTACTTAATATTCATACGAGTATGGAACAGAGTCCTAGACTATAGTGAGAGAAAGAAATGAAAGTTCATACTAAGAAACAAATATATTTCGCCGCCACCTATGCACATGCCTTCATCGGTATACGAATACTTTCATAGACAAGTAACCCGGCTAAAGTTAGTGGTGTAGGTATGTATAGGTTTGATTGCGTGAGATGAGGCGCAGTAGGCAGTAGGTAAGTAAGTAGTGGTGTAATGAGCGCGCAGCGAGCCGTGCACGAGCCGAGCCGCCCGGCGGCGCGGCGCCCGCTGTTATTGCACGCGTGCAACGTTCAACTCGTTCGAGTGATCGGGAGGAACAAACACGTAAACAGTAAACATACTTTGTTGTCAGTTCTCGCAGAAGTAAGTAAATGTATTTAAAAAATGGATGTACGATGATGTAAAATGGTAAATGGAAATGGATGTACAACGGCTATGGGACGATGTTGCAGTCAAGAGGATTGTCGAGGGTCTGGTAGAGAACGCAGTGGGGGCGGATAGGGCGAAGCTGCTGGCGGGGTCCACATCAGAATCGGTGGCGTGGTTGCATGCGCTTCCATCTCCGTATTTGGTTGGGCACCCTCCTTGACAACGATTCGATGCGGGTGGCGGTGGCTCTTCGCCTGGGCTGCGATGTGTGTGTTCCTCACTTATGCATCTGCGGTACTATGGTGGAGAGCAACGGCCACCACGCTTTGAGTTGTGGTCGATGTGCAGGGAGATTCCCACACCATCACGCTCTTAACGATCTGATCCGGAGAGCGCTTGTTTCCGCGAATGTCCCATGCATGCTTGAGCCCCCAGGCCTTAGCCGGTCGGATGGTAAGAGGCCTGACGGTTGACGCTGGTGCCTTGGCAGAGAGGAAAGTGCTTGCTTTGGGACGCTACATGCGTCAGCACTTTTGCTGCATCTCACATTGGCCGCACCGTGAGGGCAGCAGGGGCAGCTGCTGAGGTGGCGGCGCTGAGAAAACGGGAGAAGAATGCGGAATTGGACGGCTATTTGTTTGTGCCTCTGGCGGTCGAAACGGCTGGCTGTTGGTGCTTAGAGGCTAGAGAGTTTTTTAAGGAGGTTGGGAACCGTTTGCGAGATAGAGGCCTGGATCCCCGCTCCGGGTCATTCCTGGTGCAGAGGTTGTCCATCGCGATTCAGCGCGGTAATGCGGCGAGCGTTTTGGGCACCTTTGCGCCTGGGATGACGCGGGGTGGGATTTTTGACTAATTGCTGACTGCTTTGTTTTTGACTCGTGTTTTTTTTTGTGTTATGTAATTTGTAGAAATGTAGTGTGTTTATGTGATGTTTTATATAATTAATGTAATTTTGGTGTATTAATTAACATGGTTGCCAGTGTAAAATTAGTTCCTTTAAAAAAAAGTATAATAAGCGATCTTGAACCGAAAGAACTAGCATGATTAACATTTCTACCGAGTAAAGTGTAGCAAAGTCAATTGTCCCACATTTCCCTTGGTTCCGGCCAACAATCTCCACAAATAAAGGTAATGTCGTGCTTCCCGGCCGCGCCGGTAATGATCGCTTCCGGACACCGACAACACAACCGTTTCCGGCCGCTTCACTTTTTACTTTCAATGGGTTATTTTATAAGATAGAAGTCCTTTTGACACTTTCAAATAAATAATGGTAATGTGTCGGATTGTCAATCTAGTCGTGCGACTCTGAAATTGTATGAATTATTAGTCTGTGGTCAGTAAGTAGTCTAACAAACAGTTGTTAGGCTTAAACGAATAACGCATAGACAGATAGTCCCCATACGGCTGACCTGTCAAAAGTGAAGCCGAAACTCGATCGATGTGTGCGTGCGAGGCTCGTGTTTTACGCTCAGCAACACACACATATATACAAAAAAGTGTTACCAGTATATAGATATTTCTCTCAAAGTGGGGTATTTTAACCACATCCTTAACACTTGGTTATTAATAATTTGTATGTATGTAGATTAGATTTTGTAGCAAAAGCTTTTTTATGTTCCTTTTAAGGATTTTTTGCATTTCTGTACTTTGTGAAATAAGTTTTCAATAAAAAAACGAATACATTTTGACAATTTTTATTTAAAATGTCCATAAAATAATACATAAATTGAAATCAAATAATGAAATACTTAAAAATATATAACTTAGGATTAGGATAGGAAGAAACTTAGGATTTTTGTATTTACGATTACGTAAAAATATCACATTAAACTCGATACTTACGCGTGAAATGTAATGTCAGTCTGTTTGTTTTTATGATATGATGCGTTGTGACACCCATTCACTGCACAAACAACCATATTTCCTGTGTTTTTGATTTTTAAACGGGAGGTGTACACAAACCAATTTGACCTTGAGAACTGCCAGGGCGGTTCGAATACGGTGACACGAGTACGAACTGCGACGTGACGTCGCACTTGAAATGGCTTCACATGGTATGTGTGTGTGATGTGTGTGTGTGTACTACGAACACTCCATCTGTGCCTTATAAATTTAATCTATGTTGTTAGGTATTTAACTGCCTCCTAGCATACTTACTTACTCTTTGCTCCTAGCCTAGACGGTAGTGACCCTGCAGTCTACAAAGCAGGAGCTCTTGGGTTCAAATCCTGGTAATGGTGATGTTTATGGATGTTTATGTATATTTTAAGTATTTATTGTCGTCTAGTACCACAAATCAGGTGGGCTTAGACGGACACTATCATAATTCAAGTTAGATTAACCTATGTCTTTCCTGTTGTATTTTCTTCGCCGCGGAATTAATAAACAAGATGATTGACTTTCAGCAACCCTCCCCTACCCTCCCCTCCGCTCCGCTCCCGGTTTAGAGGTTCGTCCCCTTTCCCGTAATGTTTGTTTTAACGATCGTTTAACTTTTGATACGATTAATATACCGATATGTTAACGATACCGAGCTTATTCAGAAACGTGAAATATTATCGATTGGATAACAGATTTGATTTCTATCCGTAAAATTTTGCTCCTACTTAATGGGAACTTTATGGGAAAAAGGCGAGAATACAGGCGACCGCACCTAGAACGCTTTATCGCCAAAATGGTTTTCTGTTTTTAAGATTGTAATCAATCAATCAATCAATCAAATATACTTTATTCATGTAGGCCTAGCAACAAACACTTATGGTTAGTAGCTACTTATAACATATAATTATATTATCTTAAGCTGATTTTCAGAGCAATTTACATAAATTGCTAGTATTGATGTAAATATAATTCATAATATTGAATTATTATGCAGATCTAATTTAATACTAATAAATTCACAAAAAGATCGTCAAAACATAAAAAAATTGTATAAAATACTAGTCTATAATAAAATCTAAATGTCAAATAAATAACAAAAGAAGTACATAATACAATGTCAATTTCGTCATTAATGTAATATACATAATAAATAAATAATCATTTCGAATAACAATTAATCCCACGTTGTTTTGTCATTATTATATTTTTGTTAATTGTAGTCTGTAACATGGGCCTTTGGGCCGTTGTTACTTGTCAATAAATTGTTTTAGTTTTTTTTAAGTATGTGTTTGATTTTGATTAAATTATCCATTAAAAGTTATACATGTTGCTAGAATATTTATTTATTAAAACAGAGATTAAAAAAAAACCGGCCAACTGCGAGTCGGACTCGCGCACGGAGGGTAAAAAAATAGAGCAAAACAAGCAAAAAAACGGTCACCTATCCAAGTACTGACCCCGCCCGACGTTGCTTAACTTCGGTCAAAAATCACGTTTGTTGTATGGGAGCCCCGCTTAAATCTTTATTTTATTCTGTTTTTAGTATTTGTTGTTATAGCGGCAACAGAAATACATCATCTGTGAAAATTTCAACTGTCTAGCTATCACGGTTCGTGAGATACAGCCCGGTGACAGACGGATGGACAGACGGACGGACGGACGGACGGACGGACGGACGGACGGACGGACGGACAGCGGAGTCTCAGTAATAGGGTCCCGTTTTTACCCTTTGGGTACGGAACCCTAAAAATGATCATAAGTCTAATCCTAAATTAGCCTGAGATGGTTCCCAGGACACTGGCCGCGTTCCCCCTCTGCACAGTGAGGCTGAGTTTTTCCGCAAAAAATGCGCCAGCTCGTAGATTGCCAGATACCCAGACTTTGTTTTGTGTTTCTAGTTTGGTAGACATTTCTGTTACAATTTTTTTTGTGTCTGACAACCAAGGAATGCTTCTAGTTGTTAATCACTGTTCCTGTATACCGGACTATTTATTTATTTATTGTATTTCTACAACGACAATTTTTTTCCACAGACTCTTTTATTCAGGCAATAATCTAAAACAACGGTAGTTAGAATAGACAAGTCTCGAAATGATTTGGTATATTAAAATCGTATCATGTTTATCGTCTCAGAATGCGCTCCGAGCGGGCGAAGACTTTAAGGCTTAATTTCGTCTCCCGACTTATAACAGTTATAACATGTACCAATTAATATTGTGCTCCCTGCCCCTGGGGACAGCTAGGGGCACCTGACTCTGTCGTACAATATACATATTATATGTATGGCTGCATAAGATACTGTAATACCAGGGAACTTGAGAAAGGAAGCATATGAAAGTATTCGTACAGAGATATTTTAATAGCTGGTCTAATTAATTTTCATATGTGTGTGGTGAACTGTGGTGGTTAAAATCGTAGATTCAAACCTCGGTTGTTGTGCTGTATACCTAGAGCATAAACAGAGATGTACAAAATGGTTTTAAAAAAGCATTTAAATACAAAATGCAAAATACTTCAGATTTACTATTTCAAATGCAAAATACCAAATAGTTTTGCGTTTTTTATTTCAAATGCTAAATGCAAAATAGGTATTTTCAAAATACTTTTTCAAAATAAAATACCTTTTGAGCAAATCTCAGATATTTTTATTTATTTTAGGTATTTATCATGAGAAATAGAGACACAATGCCGAGCCGAACAAAAACGTCTAATATCATAGCATGGCACCTTATGCATGACATTTTGGTCATATTTATCAGTACGCGTATCAATAAATTCTGTTATGATATTAATAATAGTCCGTCGGTTCCTCTCTTTGCGGCCCTGACCACCGGCAGCTTGGGCCTTGCCCCGCTGCTGGCGGCGCCCTAGGTTAGGTTTTTTATAATGTGTTTATAATATTTTTTTATATTATTTTTGTAAGTGTTTTTATATTTTAATTTTATATACATATTGTAAAAAACCAACCTAAGAAGAGAAATAAATAAAGGAAATAATACTCACTTAAAATAATGTAAAAAACTAGACTAACGAAAAGAGAGCCATGGCTCCATTTTGTGACTTGTGTGGCCATTTATTTCGGTTGATTGTGCATCTAGTTCTTATTTTATTATTATTACACTTTTCTTTTATTAATAACATTTTTTAACATAACTGGTATTGTTAAAAAGTGAAAAAAACTTCAGTTTTTATTTATTACGCTTTTTAAAAATACCAGGGGGCCGACTTTTGAATTTCGATCGCTCGATTTCGTCACTCGAAAATCGGTGGAAAACGGCGAGATGCTGATTTTTGAAATACGAGCGATATAAATTGTGAATTTAGTGGTATTGACCACTAGTTTTTGATTCTATTAGTAGAATTTACATGCCTAGTAGTGGAGATATTACTGAACGAAATACACGAAATCGAGCGGTCGAATTTCAAAAATCGGCCTCCTGGCGCTGGCGCCAGGCGCTAGCAGGCGCCTCTATCGGTCAAATTCGGCAATACAAGCGTCATTCGTTCATTTCATTTTGTTTGACTGGTAATGTTGGCTAAACTTAATCACAAAGTATTTTGCATTTTGAAATGAATATTAAAAATGCAAAATACGTCTCGAAAAGTATTTCAAATAAAATACAAAATGGTTTTTACTAAAAGGCATTTAAATGCAAAATACAAAATAGGTATTTTGCATTTTGTATTTGCATTTTAAATAGAAGTATTTCAAATAAATCGCATCTCTGAGCATAAATAAGTTTTTGGCAAAAATTTAATTTTTGGTAGATTGTTTTACCTGTGCTGAGTTGAAGCTGTCTACCAACTAAGCAATTGTCACAAAACTGAGGGTCGATGGCACATCCCATACAATTATGTGACGGTTAGTCACGCTTTAAAGTAAAAGTTAAAATGAAAATGGCCATAATATATATAATGGAAATATTTACTGACCTAATATGTGATAACCTTTAATATATCTATAATAATTAATCTTTATCTCTTCCTTGTCGATACAAAAAGGCGGCAAATTTAAAAATGTATGCGCGAAGCCTTGATCTCCCATAGTAAATATTATGAATTACGCGCTTTTTTCAACTAGGTAACAACTTATGGTTTCTGCCGAAGGTTGTCGCGAGTGACCATCATGTCGTGGTGGGTGTGGTGCGCCGCCGCCGCGCTCTGCGCCTGCGCGGTCGCTGAAGAGAAGCGCGCTGAAAGTAAGTCTGCAGCATCCTTACAGGTGCCGTGAGGGACTGCCATGCCGTCAGTGACCGCGACTAGCAGTGAGTGACCGCCATGCAGTGAGTGGCCACCATGTCCTGGTGGGTGTGGTGCGCTGCCGCCGCGAGTAAGTCTGCTGTAGCACTGTTATAAGTTGTAGTGCGTGACCGATACGTCGGGAGTGACCCATCATGTCGTGCTGAAACGAAGCTCGCAGAATGTATATAAACGACTTCTGCACTAGGTACAATTCCCGTGATAGGAATGTGGTTTCTGAATCTTTTTTAAATTTTGAATTAATAAGTAGGTACCTATATTGTTGCAGTGTCCCCCCTTCCCTTCGTACTGGGGTCCCGCTACGGCCGCTCCCCGAGCCCGGCGGCCACGCAGCGTCTCCTCGCTCCGAGAAATGACAGGTAAGTACCTTAATAATTATATAAATACGGTCTATTAAGTAGTTAATGTTGAGAAATAAAAGAAAATTTGAAAAACTCACTATCTCGGTGTAATAGTGTCTACTAACTAACCAAACTAAACTATGGACCCAAAGTCTGGAAAAAAATACAGTTATAATCTATGACAACACAACAGCGAACTTGGGGGCAATATTTTAATCAATTTACGCTTATATAAATATGAATAAATTACGAACGTAGGCAAGCTTGAAAACGGAGCCATATTAGGCGCAGGTACCTTACATAGATAAGTATTATCCGCTAGACCCAGCTGGTCCCCTTGTGTGCAGGTTCTTCATGGGCAGCCGCTACGGCAAGCGCTCGGAGCCGGACCCTGCAGGGCCGGGCACGACACGTGTGCGTCCGCTGTTCTGCGAGTACACGGGGGTGCCGCAACTGTACCGCTGCGAGCGAGCGCCGCCTCTAGACACGAGGTATGTTCGGAGCCGGACCCTGCAGGGCCGGGCACGACACGTGTGCGTCCGCTGTTCTGCGAGTACACGGGGGTGCCGCAACTGTACCGCTGCGAGCGAGCGCCGCCTCTAGACACGAGGTATGTTCGGAGCCGGACCCTGCAGGGCCGGGCACGACACACGTGCGTCCGCTGTTCTGCGAGTACACGGGGGTGCCGCAGCTGTACCGCTGCGAGCGAGTGCCGCCTCTAGACACGAGGTATGTTCGGAGCCGGACCCTGCAGGGCCGGGCACGACACATGTGCGTTTAAAAAGTGCGAGCACAAGTATAAAAGTACAAAGTCGATGATTTAGTATAAGTATGCCAGCTAAGCCAGTACCGTTATTAAATATTATAATCGCTTTTATTATAAAATGAACTGAATCATTATTCTATGGAATTTTAATTATAGTCAGAATGACATGTTGCAATAAAAATAAATCAACGTTGCTTGCAAACTGATAATAAAGAAACACACTATTAATTAATATTGTCTACTTAAGGTGTGAGGATATAAATTAGTTATATTACGATTTTGAAATTGCTTGCTTAAGTCGATATTTAATCAATCACTAGCACTGGTAAGTTTTAGCCCAGTTAGACCGCGCGGGCTATGACATTTTAGTATCCAGGCTATTAAACACCTGTCGACCTATTTTCTATGACTGTAACAAAACAATTACCTGTTCACAGGAGAGGCTCTGACGAGGGCGTAGAAGACTAATCTCCCTGCCGACCCCGCTTCCCGCACCTCCTACGATCATTCGGCTGTCTCACTTCTGCACGCCAAATATCAAACACACGCAACGTATCAAATACAAAACATACACTGTGGACGATTCTGAAGACACATATATTGTTTACTAGTGGTGGCTTGTCAAACTACTCAAACTTTGCCTAACGAGGTTGTCAAATAATTTGAGCTCCAATCTCCATCCCGGACCGCGCAAATGCCACCGTGGTCTTCGTGGTCTTCGGGTCAAATAGTTTAGAGATTACTAACCCATGGGATCCGAATTTTTTGGATACCTCGCTACGGATTTTAAAAAAGAGATTATATAATCAACTATATAATAACGAGTAAAACAGTAAAATTATTACAGTGCAAAATAGTGCACTGTAATAATTTTTCAGATTTGGCGGCCCATGAGGGGAAGTTCACCCAAGATGTGTAGTGGGTAAATCAGTCAGATGGTAGCGGAAGGAATGCGATTGGTGGCTCCTGGAGTGATCTGTGCTATAATAATTCATATTAGATAATATCCCCCTTCAGAACCCAATCCCTGGTGTTGCAAAGCGCTCGCTTTCTCAATTATAAAAAAGTGTTAACTGTAAAGGAATCCTCATAGCCACTATAACTGTTTTTTATACTTTGTATAGCATTAGCAAGAACTAGAAAGTCATGTCGGACTCTTTATATGGTGTAATAAATTATATTATTTTAATGATTTGCGCGCAGGCGAGCTGCATAAGATATATATGAACTGTTTAAATGTCGGTGCACAATGTCAATTAAATCTCAAGTCAAGTTTGTTAGAGTACGAATGCAATATTAACCTGGTTATCACACTTTCGCCGCAGCCGGATGGGGTGACGGCGTGCAAGCGAGACAGCGCTATGCATTGTCTGTATGTCTATAGCGTTGTTTTACTCGCACACCATCGCCACATTCGTTTGCGGCGCCAATGTGAAGGCCGCCTAAGAGTAAGAGAGCGCTCGCGCGGGGGTGAAGGCTGGGCGCTCCCGGTGGCTTCAGCGGGGGTTGGTGGTTGTGGGGGGAGGGGGGGAGGGGCATGCTCGTGCGTCGGTCACTGTTGTCTTATTTTTACACTGTATGTATACTGTGCTTTAAACTGTCTACATACAATTACTCTGTAACTGTATACGTGTGTGGTTATTAAATAGGGTTGTCACACAATTTGCATTTTATATTTTGAAGGACCGAGAATGGACGCAGTAAAAAAGTATTTCGTTCATATAACAACATTTTATGTAAGTCAATAATGTCCAACGCAGGGCATGTTAACGTTAACTCTAAGTATTATTAGATAAATTATAAAAATATTTATTATAAGTATGATGTTAGTTACTTGTTATATAATAATACGGGCGGGCGCCTTGGCCATCGTCTCTCCTTGTTTCGCAATATAACTTGTATATGTTGTCTCTGTCGACGGCCCGGCGCTCGCCCGTCGGCGCGTCGCGGGCCTCGACGTTGCGGCAGCGACGCGCCGACCGCCCAATGGAAGGACTCTGCAAATATTTAAATAAATCGGAATCAAACCGTACTATTTGTTTTAATCACAAAACCGTTTTCTTAACTTCAGCGTAGGTAGGTAGGTACAGAATAGAATATTGTCCCCTAGAGCTGCGATGAGCGAGGATAGGTCACTGAAGTGATTCTATTGGTTCTTAACAAACACATCCCTCGCTACGCATCCTCGCACATGTCTGATGGTGGACACGCAGCCTAAAGTGGTGTGTATAACTTCCCGTAAAACTGATGGTCTTAGCATTAAAAGGTCCGTTTATAGTGGCATCTGCAACAATGATCATCAGGTACAGTCAGAACCAAAAGAAGCGTTACAGACTGTGCTTCGTAACTTTTGTTTGATGCACAGTCTGCCATGCATTTCATGCATGTATCAAAAGTTAGAGAATGGCAAGTAGTGATGTAATCTACTTGCCATTCTCTAATAGCTTAACAAAAATAGGTAGATAAGTCCCTGTATGTAGAACATAAAATACCTATAGACTGTGACAGATAGGTATTTTAGAATGCAAATTGAAGAGATATATCTCTACTCTACTTGGAAAAGAATTCAAGAATGGCAGATACTTCTGGCGCGTCGTTTCATCCTACCTCTGCATTGATGCTGACTGTAGTCACCTGCAATAACAATATTATCATAATAATCTTCGAAGGCCACTAAAATATGTGACACTACAAATAAGATCGTGTCAGATGTTTATCAATCAATCAATCAATATATTTTATTTCGGACCATGTCCATAGTGTTAGTGTACATTCCCTTAATCTTACGTTAGTGGGACTTATACTAAATTACCTATAATAAATTATAAACTACGTCTCGTTTATGCGGCCTTCGTTGTGTAACATATATTATTGCAGGTGACTGTACTAGTACTAGTATGAAGACTGTCAGCTGTCAGCCCGATTTGATAATATCTGACGCTCAACTATATCAACTATAAATCTACTCGTACGGATCTATGATGGAGCCGCAGGCGCTAGGATGATCGATGCGATCCCAATAACAACCCCGTGCTGGCGATCCTGAGGGATTAAGGAATACTGCCACTTAAAATGGTAACAATACTAACAAAACTGTACACAAATCAGTTTCCATCACATGCCCATCAATATTTATATTTATATTTAATATTAAGTTGTAAGAGTTGAGTGCGGCACGCCAACAAACTGGTTACTCCAGTTTGGCGCATTTATTGTATATACAGGGTGGTCCAAACCTTGACGTCTAAAATTTTTTTTAGATTCCTCACGTCGTGGGCTATCAGAATATACCTCATGTATGTTAGCCGATTTTTCGTAGTTTTCGAGTTATGATTTTTTACTTTTTACTTTTGTTATGAAATTCCGGGGTTCCGACGGACATACAGGACGGCTAAAAAATAACTGCATTCCCGTTGCCAGGAAGGTTTTGGGATTATACTGAGCAAATTTGATTATGGGACCAACCCCGAAATCGGCTAACATACATGGGGTATATTCTGATAGCCTGTGTCTCTTTCACAGACCGAGAAAAAAATGTATGAACCTACCTACTTATAAACATGTTTATATTTCAAGCATTTGAAATGGACATACGTTTTTTTATAGGGCACGTATTTAACCGGTCAACTAATTAATCGAATTTGGGTAGTTTAAAAAAATAGAATATAGAATAGAATAATAGAATAAAAAAATAGTTCTTTTTGCTGATGACACATCATTACTTTTTAAGGTTGATCGGAAATCTACCGATTACAGTGTAATTAATAGCATACTCGTTAATGTACTTAACTGGTTTACTATGAACAATTTGCTTCTTAATGCTAAGAAAACCAAATGTATTAGATTTTCTTTGCCGAATGTTAAACCAGTCGAATGTCGATACTAAAATACTTTTGAATAATGAATGCTTAGAGATGGTAGATAAAGCTCTGTTTCTTGGTTTAACATTGGACAAAAATCTACAATGGAGTCCTCATATCGGAACACTAGCTAACAAATTAAGTTCGGCCGCTTACGCCGTGAGGAGAATTAGACAATTGACTAATGTTGAAACAGCTCGCCTTGTTTATTATAGTTATTTTCATAGTGTAATGTCATATGGTATTCTGGTTTGGGGCAAAGCAGCTGACATACAGACTATATTTGTCTTACAAAAGAGAGCCATTCGTTCTATATATAACTTAAGAGCGCGTGAATCATTAAGAGAACTTTTCAAAGAAATTAATATTTTAACTGTAGCTTCCCAATACATATATGATAGTATTATTTATGTTATTAAGAATCTAGACTCCTTCACTAAAAATTCTGAAATCCATAACTTTAACACTAGAAATAAAAATAAGCTTGCTATCAGAAAGTTTCGTGTCCGTAAGGTACAAAAGTCATTCGTTGGGCAATGCATTCATTTTTATAACAAGTTATCTGAGGATGCTTTAAGATTACCCTTTCCAGCTCTTAAGAATTACTTAAAAAAGGCTTATTACAGAGTCGAGGATTACTTGACAGACAAACATGCATGGTCCAAACCAGAAACTAATAAAAAGTAGTAGCAATTAAAAACATTGTATTATGTATAGAGTTATAGGTGACACAGCTCAGGTAAGCAGGAAAGCACATCAAATATTATTTGTCGGTAATTCATAATAATCAATCAGATTTATATAATATGTTTTCCCATTTCTTTTAATAACTTTATTTTCTTTTCCTTTTGTAAGAAATGTTGTATATGTAGGGTAACTTAATAATAACCCATATGTGGGTAGCTAGGTATCCTTTGTCTCAGAATAAATGGTGCGCGTTCAATACGTCTTTTATTTGTCAGTGGCGAACGAGGTAAAAATAATTCGAAAAAGACAGTGTAATTGTAATTCAACAAGTTTAAAACAATGTCAGTGGGAAAGTTGCGTGAATTTGATATGAAAAGTGGCAATTGGACTGCGTATTGCGAGCGAGTGGAGATGTACTTCCTTGCGAACAAGGTGGAAGATACCGTTAAGTTAGCCACGTTGATAGCGGTCATGGGAGAGGAGGCCTACGAGTTATTATCAACCTTAGCGAGTCCGAAGAAGCCCTCGCAATTAACTTACGCGGGTGCCGTCGACTTACTTAAAAAACATCTGCAACCTAAACCTTCTATTTTGGCCGAACGATATAAATTTCGGCAGCGACGGCAAATGGAGGGCGAACTAGTAGCGGATTACGTGGCAGAACTTAAAAAGTTATCTTTACATTGTGACTTTAAAACGACTTTAGAAGACAATTTACGTGACCAGCTAGTGTGCGGCATAAGAAGTGAAAATACGCGGCAACGACTTTTCGCGGAGGACGATAAATTAACCTACGGCAAGGCGGTGACACTAGCGTGCACTTTGGAGGCGGCCGAACGGGATGCCAGTGCAGTGGACCCACACCCGACCACCCCTGTCGATGTGAACAAAATAAACATAATGTTTAAATGCATGGCTTGTGGTGATACTCAACATAAAACGGAAAACTGTAAATTCCGCAACTATGATTGTAGTTTCTGTAAAAGGGTCGGTCACTTGCGGAGGATGTGTCCTGAAAATCATGTTACGGGTCAAGAGCCGAGTCTGAGACGACGAAATGAAATGGGGGAGGATCCCATGCGCGCGTCACGCGGAGCGAGCGTGAGCGGCGGCGGGCGGCGCGGGCGCGGCGGCCGCGGACGAGGCGGCGCGCGCGGGCGCAGGGTTACTGGTGCCTACTGGATGCAGGAGCCAGTCGACGAGACGACCACTTCGGAGCAGTCGGGCGTGACTGTTGCTGATAGTGATGATGATGGTGATTACGATGATGAAGAACCTATGTACCAGATGTCCTTGGCAGACTATAAACCGGTGTGTATGTCACTTTTAGTACAGAATAGGCCCTTTCAGATGGAGGTTGATACGGGATCGGCTCTGTCTTGTATAAATGACGATACCTATAGGCGATGTTTTAATGATTTACGTATAAAACCTTGTCGCGTAAACGTTAGGTTTTATGACAAGTCTGTAGTAAAACTTCTGGGATATTTAGAGGTAAAAGTCAGTCACAACAATATTACGAAAGTATTAGATCTGTATGTTTTAGACGGAGCTGATAGCGCTAATTTATTAGGTCGACAATGGCTATTCGAGCTAGATATTAGAGTCCCTAAAGTAAATTCAACGTCGGTATTGCATAATAAAGAAATGGACAAAAGTGTAATCATAAACGACCTTATTTCCAGGCATGAATCACTGTTCGATGGCACACTGGGCCGGTATAACGGCCCGCCGGTGCAGCTGAGCGTGCGCGAGGGCGCTGAGCCGATTTTCTGTCGCGCGCGACCTTTGCCCTATGCAATGCGTGCGCGCGTCGACGCCGAGCTGGATGCCATGCTGCGCGCCGGCGTCATCGAGCCCGTGGACCGCTCCGACTGGGCCACTCCTCTGGTAATAGCGAGCAAAGCGGATGGCGATATACGTATATGTGCGGACTACAAGGTAACGCTTAACCGAGTTTTACATGTCGACAGATATCCGGTTCCAAAATTGGATGATTTGTTTAGTGGATTGAGTAATAATAAATATTTCACTAAACTAGATTTATCTCAGGCGTACAACCAGTTGGTTTTAGACGAAGATTCCCGTGCTTATACGGTTATTAACACCCATCGCGGACTTTTCAAATATAATCGCTTAGTTTTTGGGTTAGCGTCAAGTCCGGGTATTTTCCAAAAGTTTATGGTTAATTTATTAAGGGACATTCCGGACGTTGTGGTATTTTTTGATGATATATTGATAAAGAGTAGGGATTTGGATAGTCATGTCAAAGCTATTAAACAGGTTTTTACGGTATTACAAGCTAGTGGGTTAAAATTGAAAAAGAAAAAGTGTGATTTCTTATCAAGGCAGGTAGAATATTTAGGGTTCATTGTTGATGAAAACGGCGTGAGAGTCAACCCCGATAAATTAAACCAATAGTGAACATGCCACATCCAACCAATACCACAGAACTAAAATCATTTTTAGGAATGGTCAACTTTTATGGCAAATTCGTAAAAAATTTGTCAGGGTATCTTGGCCCCTTATATGAGTTGCTCAAAAAGGGTAGGCATTTTACATGGGGTAAAATACAGAACGATGCTTTTGAGTACGTCAAAAAGTTACTGTGTAGCACAGAAGTGCTAGCGCACTACGACATGACACGCACCACGGTGGTGACTTGTGACGCATCCGCGCGCGGCCTTGGGGCAATACTGGCTCAACGTTTGCCCGGTGGGGGGGAGCGCGTCGTCGCGTACGCATCGCGCGCACTCACCGCGCATGAAAAACATTATAGTCAGATTCATAAAGAGGCACTTTCCATTATTTACGCTGTGGATAAATTTCATCAGTACTTATACGGAAGGAAATTTATTTTGCGCACTGACCACAAACCTCTGGTGAGCATTTTCGGGCCCAACACCGGCGTACCCGTGACGGCAGCGAGTAGGTTACAAAGGTGGGCAATTAAATTATCAGCGTATGATTTTATCATTGAGTATGTACGTACAGATAAAAATACGGCCGATGTTCTATCGCGATTAATTAAAACGCATAGGGAGGAAGCGGTTGCCGAAGAGGGGGAACTGCCCGAGCAGACATACTTGCATTTTGCAACGGAGTCGTTGCTTTTAGATTATAAGGTCTTAAAACGAGAAACTAGCAAGGATCCCATTTTAAGTCGTGTTTTAGCTTACTTGTCCGACGGCTGGCCGTCAGACATAGAAATTAATGAACTTAAACCTTATTTTAATAGGCGGGATGAATTATATTGTGAGCTTGGATGTATTCTATGGGGTCGTCGCGTCGTAATTCCATCGTCCTGCAGGGAACGGGTTATACGCGAATTACACGAGGCGCACATGGGGATAGTAAAAACAAAGGCTTTAGCTAGGAGCTATGTGTGGTGGCCGGGCGTAGACGAGGCTGTCGAAGCGCGGTGTCGTGCGTGCGCGGTGTGCGCCAGCGTAGCCGACGCACCGGCCGGACACGTGCCGTGCGCGTGGCCCTGGCCGGACCGTCCGTGGGCGAGACTTCATATCGACTTTATGTCAATTACGGGTCTGACTTATATGATCACCGTAGACGCCTGCTCGAAATGGATAGAGGCCACGAAAATGAAAACCACCACCGCGCATTCGGTAATAGCGGTATTACGTGATATGTGGGCGCGGTTTGGGCTTCCAAAGCAGTTAGTTAGTGATAACGGGCCACCATTTACTAGTTCTGAATTCGAAGAATTTCTAAAGCGAAATGGTATCGAGCACGTCTTTTCATCCCCATACCATCCAGCTTCCAACGGAGCTGCCGAAAATGCCGTAAAAATTTGTAAACGAGTCATTAAAAAAGCTCAAAAACTGAAAGTCGACGTCGATGTAGCATTGAACAGATTTTTGTTAACTTATAGGAATACGGAACATTACACGACTGGTGACAGTCCAGCAAAAATTTTACAAGGTCGTCATTTGCGTATGCGACTCGATCAAATAAAACCGGAGCGCGCCGCACGTGTCGGTGAGCACCAGGCGCAGGCGGAGTCGCGGGCGCGCGGCTCGCGGCGCCAGCTGAGCCCGGGGGACCCAGTGTGGTACCGCGATTACCGTTCTAACGATAAATGGCTCGCGGGACAGGTTTCTGAGAAATTAGGCAGTACAGACTATACAATTAAATCTAATGTTGGAACCGGAATACACAGACATATAGATCAGTTAAGACGTAGGGTGTCCGAAGTAACTGCAAGTGTACGTACACCGCCTGAACCCGCGAAACGTCGATCCAGTAGCTCGTTTGTGTTGCCCGAGGAGGTGCCCGAGCCGGAGTTAGATAGCGGCGAGGGCCCGATGTCGCCGCGCCCGGGGCCGTCAACCAGCTCGGCGGCGCAATCGCCAGTTGTAGCTCCACGGCCGGCCGGGCCGACCCGGGCCGGGGTGCCAGAGAACAGTGTTCATGCTAAGGGTGCAGCAGGGAATGTAGGAATCACGGAAGCACCATTACCTAATTTACCAACCGCCTTGCAATCCAAAAGAGTTGTGAAACCTCCCGTTAGATTCGGTTTTGATGATTACTTTTGAAGTACCTATAATAATACAAAGTACTTAAGTTAAATATGTATTTAGCCTTGTATAACTTTTTCATAAAATTTGCCTAAAATTAAGTATAATAGTTGTTATTGTAATTTACCTATACTACTATCATGTATGTATTATGCTAGTTATGTTGCTTATACTACTAATATTCTTATATAATAACATAGAAAATATGTTACCTAATTGATAAGATGTTCACATGTTTTTTGTTGTAACCAGTATGAAATCAAGTGAAATAAGTTCACAGGATCGCCCTTGTGCAGTTGAAACAAGGTTTAGTTTTGTGTAACCGAAGTGAAAGCTAATTACGATTATCTTTACTCGTAATTATAATTAAGTAGTTAAGTAATCTACCATATATGTATTGTAGGAGTGTAGGACTAGTAATAAAGGTGGAGGTGTTGTATATGTAGGGTAACTTAATAATAACCCATATGTGGGTAGCTAGGTATCCTTTGTCTCAGAATAAATGGTGCGCGTTCAATACGTCTTTTATTTGTCAAATTTGATATGTTTTCTGAAAGAGCTACGAATTTGTATGATTCCATGTACATATGTATATTTTCTAAATCAAATTTCTATTACACCTTATGTGTATAATTGCATGAATTCTATAGTAATTTAAATTGTATTTTTTTTTTCCTTATTTTCTCGTAATGCATGTTAATTATAAGATGTAATTATTTTTGAAAAGATGTGTCCCGCCGAGTTTGTTGCCGGTCCCATACTTCAACTTCAACTTCAACTTCAACATTTATTCAGCAAATAGGCCACAAGGGCACTTTTACACGTCAACATTGAATTTACATAAAAGCAAAATAATAATAATTATACATCAACAATTATTAAATACAACTACAACTACCAAATCAAACTAACGTAATACAATTACTTAGAGATGTATAAGGTCTCTTAATGTCGAATTACATAAAAAAACTATAATAATAATATTAAAATAAAAACAAAACAGATACATGGAAAAAAAATCTAAACTTATTTAGAGGTGTAAATGTCTCTAAGTGTCAGAACTAAAAAATAACATAGTTTATCAAATTATCCTTAGAGATGTATAGGGTCTCCAAGAGTCACAATCCTGTATGATTAACACATTACGAGAAAAAAAAAAACATACGAGAACCGAATGAGGCGTCTCACTGCAATTAAATTAAAAAATAAAGTTACTAAATATATTCGTGTTAGCTTAAACAGACCCGTCTCCACAAACAGCACCCGTTCACGAGTACGACGCGTATCTCAGCCATCGCCTCCCTCAACCTTCATTCGGGAAAGTGGCGACCCGATCAACGACGCCACCGTAAGCAAAGACTTTTAAGCGAGCATGACATGTTCAAGCTACCGGCGTATATTAATATTAAAATAGTGATAACACTTAGCTGTGAGACACAGCATTTTGTGCTCGTATGTTACATAAAAGACGGTATAGCTTCACATAATTACTAGCCTAAATTGACTTAGAGATGTAAAGGTCTCTAAGTGTCCGAATCATTAAAAATATAAGTATGTACAATAAAATAAAAATAATAAAATGAATAAATACTTAGGGATGTAAAGGTCTCCAAGTGTCAGAATCATTAAAAATAAAATAAATAATTACTTAGAGATGTATATGGTCTCCAAGTGTCCAAAACTAAAATTAAATTAAACAATATAATCAAGCGAGAACATGATTGTCTCATGTGTCAATTCTACTGGACACTAGCATATTGAATTTACAATGAAAAAACAATATTTATTGAACTCTTATCATACTATCGAAATCAAGCTACAGGCTTAAAGGCATCTCTATCGTGTATAAAATCATTTACAGTGTAGTACGCCTTACTTAACAAGGAGCGCTTAATGTGTGACTTAAATTTGGTAAGTGGTAAATTCGCTATGTCAGTAGGGACTTTGTTATAAAAACGTGTACAGTTCCCGACGAAAGACGTACTAACCTTACGGAGGCGGTGGGATACCCTCCTCCAATTGAGGGGGGATTTAAATCTTCTCGGGGCAGAGGTGTGAGGTTGGAGCCGGTCTACCTAGCTATATTTGACGTTCATAAGCGCATTGTAATTATGCCTACTTGAATAAACTATATTTTATCTTATCTTATCTTTATCTTTAGAAATGGCTACTAAAATTAATAGTTTGGCAACAAAAACGGAGCCTTAAAATATGTAAATATGAGTTGTATTTTAATGCCGTTATAGCTTTTGATTATTTTTAGGCAGGTAGCAAGTATTTATTTGGCAACTGAATTAATATATTGGAGACCATTTATGAAGCACATTTTAAAAAGAAAACGGCTATCTACCTATTAATTAAAAAATGAATTTCTTTTAAAATATTTTGTTTGGTCATTACACGGTCAACCTAACACGCTCCTCCTCGCTTCGCTCGTCGTTGCACCTATCTGTTGACTCTAGCAGAACACAGTGGTAACTATTGAAATTAGTAATTAAAAATTTAAAGATCTAAGAATGGTATAATGGCCATTAGGCGTTTCACGATTAGAAATTTCGACTATAAGTTTTTTTTTTAATTTATTGTTATATAAAAACACATACATAAACAGTAACAAAAATTTCGCCAAACTGTAGAACAGTTTGTTGGCGGTGCGCTCTTATCTTTTATCTTAAATTAAAAGTTAGTATGTACCTAAATCTAAAACAAGCTCAAATAGAAGTGTACAGAAATACAAACAAGTATAACTAGTTAAGGGGACGGTATATGACGTTTTCGATTTAGAGCTCACTTTGTGCAATCAATTTGTTCAAGAAATGTTTAATAACTGCATTAAATTATACGTAAATTTGTTCACGAAGAAGCCGTGTACCGGCTCTTCACGGCATAATATTTTTTATTTGCTGTAATTCTCTACAAATCGACACTAAAAGTATCCAAAAATCAAAATATGGAGTTCCGTTTGAGCAACACGCATTACAGTTTTGCCTTTAACAGTAATTGAGTTGTTGTGTGATTTTGAAAGCTAGATAACTAAACTAGCAAATTATTATCTACTTATATTTTTACTCACAAATACAACACAGAAATTCAATCCCAAATGTAAACTTTCGTACAATTTCCATACATTGACGACATCACTCAAAATTCTTCTTCGAGTCAGATGGCCGCTGGCCTTGGATCGAAGCAGACGTGTACTTCGTCGTAGCTCGTTTTTGACATTATTTAGACATTTCATCATATACGCATACGAAAATGTATACCAGTAGATAAATTGTATTTCAAAAAATAGGGTAAATAAATTTATTTAAAATTTGATTTGTTGTTATTTACAGGTCGTAACGATCGAAAACAGCAGTAAACTATCCTAAAACAATACGATTACAATTGAATTTAAGTAACTTGTTCCTTCAAAACCCGCTTAAAATGAAAAAAGTTTAAAGACTCGTTTTACTGATTGGGATTGATTTTCATTATGCTGGTATCAATTTTGCGTCATTAAAAAAAAGTATATGACTTCTGTACGTCAATGACATTTGATGTCAATTGTAATCTTGTATTTACGTTAGAGAATATTATATATTCATTTAAATATTACTTACCTATTAATACGAAGCGTAATTCGTTTAATACCTGAAAGTCTTAGTGTCTACACCTACTTTGTTGCCGTTCGTTCCGTCTATATGTGTGCGATTACGTGCTGTTCTCAATAATCAAGAAACAAGCCATAATCTTCAAGAATAAAATAACAGCAAGACCAGCATTTAGTACTAACTAGTTTTTGCGGATTTGGAGACAAGAGATGAAGCTTACAGGCTAATACCGCTGCGGTCTGGTTATTGTTATGTGTATATATCGAGTATTATATAAATTTACTATAAAATAACAATGTTTTATTTCAATGACATTATGTGCGTAGGTATGTATGTTTCGATGATTATAAGAATTTTGTCCACACAATAATTGTGCAAAGCAGAGACTGCATCATGCTTTCTTTACGGTATAAGCGGTATGGTACCGTTATTATTTATCAATACCGGTTCGTTTTGAAGGTAAAACTATACCGGTTGAAATACAAAGTACGGTACCGGTATAAAATTACAGCAGGGACAACCATTTTTATAGGTGTACAGTCAGCTGCAGAGAAAAGGTACGACCAGATAGATAATTGTATGCAGGGGTGGTACCTTTTCTCTGCAGCTAGCTGTACCTAAACCATCATTGACCGAGCGTTGGCGAAGGTCTCCGTTTCAACTTGGGCAAAAATGCTTTCGTATGTCCGAATTCTTCTCCTTTGCATATCACATTTCTCAACTGATTCTCGTGAAAATTTGGTAGTCCGATATAATTATTCGGTTTCTTTTTTTTTTTGAACAATATAAAATAGGCAGAAATTGTCATAAAGGACTTAAGCGCCAGTAGGGTCTGTGACACTTAAGACCACTGCGATTATTAGGTACTTACTGGCCCCTATTTCACCACGACCACGGTGACAGGTGCGACAGTTGTCGACATCACTGTTGCTGACGTCACAGGCCTCCATAGGCTACGGTAACCGCTTACCATCGGACGGGCGATGTGCTTGTTTGCCACCAACATTTTAATAAATAAATAAACTCCATTATATTGCCACTAAAAAATTCTTATTTTGCGAAGCTAATGACAATTGTCACAAGAAACACGGCAACTGTATCGAAATTGCGACACAGAACTCATTTCCTGTCAAGACTTACCGAAAATTCTTTGAAAAATCTTGTGACAATTGTCACAAGATTTTTTCGCGAGAGAAATGTCTGTTTTATCCGATATAATAAAGTTTTTTTTTAATAATAGGTACAATGACGGTGGCAAACACGAATACGGCCCGCCCGATGGTAAGCGGTAACTGTATTATTAAATTGTACAACGGGACTTAATCGCGTATCTAAGTTTTAAGATTTACCTCCGACGTTTCGAGGACGGCGTTGTCCCCGTGGTCTCGGAGAAGACTGGCTTAAGTTGACATCAGCATCTTCTAACCGCGCGAGTTTTTCGAACTACCCGCACTTGGTCTTGTTTATCCGCTTGAACGTTTGCGGTTCCGTTGTACAATTTAATAATGTGTAAAAATCGTGAAAGTTTAAATCAGTGTTAGCGGTAACTGTAGTCCATGGATGCCTATGGCGTCAATAACAGTGATGTTTTTGTCGTACCTGTCACCGTGGTGAAATAGGGGCCAGATTACGCCGCGCCGCGTGGAACGTGAGGTGCATTGGGGTAAATGCATACCATTCACTCAAGGAAAATAATCTCCCTTATAAGATCACTCGTGTGTCTGCCATTTTGTTAAAGCCAATTTTCACCGTAACTACTGGACTAGTTCAATTGAAATTTAGTACACATATGTCAAGTAAGGAAGTAGTAAGTCGGTGATCCGAAGATGAGTAACGTAAATAAATGAACTTTTAACTTTGCGGCGATTTTTGGTATCATGTGACATATCAGATATAATACATAATTATAAGTAGGTGAGCAAAAATGTACCATAACCTAACTCAGAATTGTATTACATAAATACATATACAAAAAATAGTTCAACGCCAAAAGATTAATGGAAGACCTATGTCCTATAATAGGTGAGTTGGTCTTAAACAAAAAATATGCAATAAAAATGTGTAACTGTGGAACCCATAGTGAATCCTACTCGTACATGATCGGTTTTTATATTATGTACCTATAAGATATTTTCTACTTTATACTTTATAAGTGTACCTACATAATATTTACTTATAAGCAGTTGTCACGTAAAATATTTGTAGATTTTTTTGGAAGTATGTGTCACATCATCATCATCTTCCTCGCGTTGTCCCGGCATTTTGACACGGCTCAAGGGAGCCTGGGGTCCGCTTGGCAATTAATCCCATAAATTGGCGTGGGCACTAATTTTTATGAAAGCGACTGCCATCTGACCTTCCAACCCATAGGGGGTAAACTAGGCTCTTATTGGGATTAGTCCGGTTTTTTCACGATGTTTTCCTTCACCGAAAAGCGACTGGTAAATATCAAATGATATTTCGTACATAAGTTCCGAAAAACTCATTGGTACGAGCCGGAATTGCAATTCGCACGCTCTTACCGCTAGGCCTCCAGCGATTTTTTTGAAGTATGTATAGCACAAAAAAATATTTAGAAATGTAACATTTAAGGTAGGTAATTAAAATACGGTATAAACATTATTGGAGAAGACTTGGAGGAAGTGTCATAGGGATCTACATTCGATGCGTGGAAAACAAGTTCTTTTGTCTAATTATAATCCATCGGCAATCACGCGAGCGCATAAAACGAAAATCATTTTTTTTTCACTCCCTAAAACTCCCTTAACCTAATAACAGAAAAACAAAAAATAAAATATAGAGGGTTACCAACCAGCCAAAGAATTATAAGTAGATATATGCACTTATCCCAACGCACCTCACGTTCTACTCTGCACGGGGTTCATTGCCGCTCCTACCGCCGTAAGTAACTATCAACACCTACATTATCAAGGCTACGATCGAAGATAATCGCTTCAGCACTGAAATAATACCGGTGGAATACCGGTATAATATTTTTTATTTTAATTGTATTAATTTAATAGTGAAACAAAAGGCGAATATACCACATAAAAGTAAATCGGTAAAGATATTAGGGGTACATTAGCCAACACTGTTTCCATATATTTTCAAATTTTATTTTGTCCGCCTTAATTAAATTTTGCACCCTGCCGGAACTTTATTTATTTAAATTCTCATTTAATTGATTTTGAGCCTTATGAAAAGTCGTATAGAGTAGTAAGTAAAATTTTACATCTGACTTAATGACATCTGGTTTTATTCGGTTTAACTTTAGAAAACGCGTATCTCGACAAAGCCATAATGTAGAAAATTGTCAACAACCAAATGAATTATTAGAATTTAAATACGTCACGTGTGACATGAACAGACAAGGAAAGCAAGATTAAATGTATTGTTTCTCTTTCTTCTTTCAATGGAACGCTTTTCCTAAAAGGAGGCCACTAAACTCAAAACGCTATCTTAAAAAAAACTTGATGGGTCAGTGACCTATCCCAGTAAAGTGAGGTAGTGTGCGTGAAGTGCGCTTGTGTGTGAAATGGGGTAAATTGACAGAATCTGAAAATTTACCCACCTCTACCGTCACCTTAACAGTTCACCTTGATTTAACTGCACTAAAAGTAATAATAATGCTATGTAGTGTACATATACCTATACTAACAGTGATTTTTAGAATAATTATTTAACAATATTTCTTTAAGCTTTGCCTTAATACCTATTTTTAATTTATTTTTCTCCAGTAAGACAGGATATTTATTACAAA
The DNA here is from genome assembly GCF_948474715.1 of Cydia amplana. Lineage (NCBI taxonomy): Eukaryota > Metazoa > Arthropoda > Insecta > Lepidoptera > Tortricidae > Cydia > Cydia amplana. Next base: position 9,546,204 of record NC_086092.1, on the reverse strand, counting down.
TCTTGGGTGTTACATAATATTCTTTAGTTCGTTTACCGTAATAATTTTTAGCCGTGATATGACATAATTTCCTCTTTTTAGATGACCTAGTATTATAGTGGTTAACAGATCTCTCAATTTTAAAATCTTGGGTATAGTAACATTCTATGGCATTTAGATATTCTACTATACATGTAATCGGAAGGATTTTACAAGCCAAGAACAATTTTTCATAATTAGTTCTACATTCATTTTTTATGTTTTTGCTAAGTATTTTATCAGCCTTATCTGCAATTGTTTAATTGGATCCAAGTAGGTTTTAAAAGTGAGTCCATAACAACTTAATACTGACCATTGCGTATTGGTAAATTAATTTGAGGTGTTTTGTGTAAAAAGTGACCAATATTAATTAAATTTAACTGCTTTCGTGTTAAAATACTACCTAGCTGAAACGATATGCTCAATTATGATTAGTTGATTACTTAGGTGTGAACAACTAGATGACCACTAAATTTTATGATCGCTTTACAATATTAGTTGCCAATTTATTATTTTAGACGCCAACCTATCACTTTAAGTTCCCTATAATTTTTTTAGGTGGCTTGATTTTGCTGCCAGTTTTTTTAATAATATGATGCTTATATTTGAGGCTAAAATATTTTTTTTCGCGCTATAATATTAATGCACATCCAAATTATATTATTATATGCCCAATGAAAGTTCCTGTTTAATATTTTAGGCGGTTAATAATAAGCCTTTTTATAGTATTTATCCCGGCTACATTTCCATCAACATTTGAAATTACTTCAGAAAATTTCATGATTAAATATTATGGGGTTTCGTAAACATTACACCTGAAAGTTTGTGCAAATATCGGGTGGTTGTTTTAAGGTTGGGGGGGGGGGGGGCTGACCTACAGGCGTGAGTGGGCTCGGTAAATTATAAAAGACGCAGGCAATCCATACAAAGTTAATACTACTAAGTAAATAAAGTAAGAGCGCGCGAAGCCACCACGCCAACAATCACTGTGAACTATCGTCAAGGTCGTATCAAAACAAGATCAAAACCAAAACTAATTCTTAAATAAGAATCGGTATCGTGGTCTACAATCAATGGCTACGACCAAAAAGTGGAGCCGAAAAACAAGCCAAACTACAGTTTGTATCTTGATTTCATTACTGAATGAATGAAGTGCTTACTCGTAAGAGGGGAGTGCATTTTAAAAATGGTTGATCTCTAACATCGCTCTGCTGCTATCGGAGAAGGCCGGTAAAAGCGTAGATGGCACTCTCGTCGATGGTACTGCCTTTTGTAGGAATTTTGACAATGCCTTAAACAATACATTAGTTGCCTTCCTCATTATAGCAATTTCATTTTTTTGCGATAACTACAGAACTGTAGAACTTACTGACCCTTTCTTGCACTTAAATGAAAGGTAATTAAATTTGCTACAACTTTATTCACGCAATATATCTCATAGCATGAGCGGTTGTGCCGATATTTGTCCTGAAATATAGGAAAAACTCAAAATTTCATTCTAAGGAAAAAAATACAATTTTTTTTAAGTTCCATATTTCATGAACTATTTGACATACGGCGCTATAAATGGGCTTAAATTGTTCCAAATTTAATTTTCCTTCAACATTACATAGCAAGCTTTGACCAAAAACCCATAGTTTTATAATAAAAGCGCAAAAACTGAAAAAAGTCACTGAGCACAATTTCTTTTTGCTTGCAAAACATAGTGTCACATTCTTTCAAGGACTCCAAACAACATACACAAAAATATAGAACTACATCACGCAATGTTTTTTAGGAGATTTTTTTGTAAGATTTGACTGATCTAATTTTCTATTTCTATTGAGCGTGTGTTCTGTATCATTTGATACTAAATTTACAACAGCAATTTTGAAATAATTACAGTGGTCATTATTGAGCTAAACCTAAGGTTTAGGATTCAATTCATACTTGCTTTCGTAACTTAAAATATTTCACCTATTCGTTTTACTAATAAGTAGGTACTTATACCTACCTACACTTAAGAGCTATGAAAATAAACCGCTGTGAAATGTTTACAAGTGATTCGTTTTCTTTTATCCAGAGAGTTACCCTAAAAATCCCATCAATATTTTGGTGAAGGACCCCAAAAACTGACCGCCTCTGATTATGCATGACACCTCCCCCTCTCCCCCTCCACGTCTCACCACCACAACAACAACAAACGATTTAATTACCCCCTGATGTTAATAATATTAACCAATATTAACTTAATATTTGTTCTTAATTAAAGAAACATTATTAGAAGGCATTATTATGCAAAAAGTTTGTGAGTGCGGTCGACTCGTCGCGCGGTGTATGATGTTCACTGGCAATGTGAATCTTATTATGTTATTAATTAAAAAACAGAGGCAGAAAGTCCACCGTGGTTAGTTAAGAGTATTGTCGTCAGTATAGGTACAGTTTACATCGATAGTAGCGGATGAAGCAACGCGTCATAAGTATCTGCACCCGGGAATACTTTTTCGAATGGATACAGATTATCTCTACAGTTCGCGGTCAAAACTAATTGTTACAGCTAATTGTTCTACATATGACACATATCTCTTTTTGAGCTATTCATAAATAGACACACTGGAAGTACACAGTAGACACTTTGGAAGCGTACTTTGATCCGTTACTTTTGATGCAAACCGTAGGTACTTACAGCGAATTATGGATGACTTAAATATCCACGTGACAAAATAAGTGCAGTCACTATTATCTAACACCACGCGATGACGCGATTGAAAGTGGACTACGACGTAGACAAATACCTACGGCTATCCTATTTTATCCGTACTGCACTATTTTCTTTATAAACTACTTATTAACTTACTCTGGCACACATTCGGTAGTCATAAAACAGAGTTCACCCAGGGTATATAGGCCTGGTATAAGTGGAGTGGCTCTTGCTAGACTCGCTTCTTCTATTTTTAAAGTAGCATTTACCGCATAGTTGCGTACCCTGGCTAACCTTATACAATTATGTTAATTTCCCATACTATCTTAATTACTCGTACAGTCTTACCTGGCGGTCTAGCATGAGTTGCGTTCTCGCGCGCGACTCCATACCATACACCTTGCGCGACTTCAAGTATATGGAGTCATGCGCGAGAACGCAACTCATGCTAGACCTGCAGATCTGGGCGTCTGAGGGTCTACCGCGAAAAAAGAAATTTCGTTATTCGCCTCTCTATCACTCTTGCGTATTCGAGCGACAGAGAGGCTGATAAGGATATTTCTATTTTCGCGGTAAGCCTTTTAGCATATTTTCTATAGGTAGGTACTTAAACACATGCGACAAACAAGTTTGTGCCCTTGCTTGGATGACGAATTCTTGCTTTGTTGGAGTTCCGGAAGAGATTTGTCTCGAGGATTATTTCAAAGACAAACGTTAACAGTTAGGTCTCGTGTGAGTCTTTGTGAAGATCGTCACGAGGTCGCTTTCGCTCAAGTAAGTATTTTCACAAGTCGCATGTTACATACTTTATATTATGTTATTTATATTCAAGTAGGGGCATAGGCATTGCATCTAGCACTTTGGAGTCGATTTAATTGATGCAATTACTATTTTGTAATAATATTGAATTACTGTAGGAATGTCAAGTGTCAACACTTTGCTAATTAATTCAACTTCTAAACAATTGCTGACTGATTTATTTTGTTGATATTGGTTTAATTACACATGCTGTTTATTATGTTATAAATAAGTTTTAGTAAAAAATACAGATCAGTGGGTAGGTACTAAAAACTAACTAAACTATAATTCCTATTATAAAATTAAAGTAAACCTAAAAATAAAATTTATTAATTATAAATATGATATTTTATTTATAATCATCATCATTTATTTCTAATCAAACTTAACTTAAATGGTCATATAGGTATTTATTGTGTAATTCTCACCTAGTTTTACTCTATTCAAGCTAAATATTTTAATTAAAAGATGGAGAGTTTTTATTTTATTTCATAGTATAACTTACTATTATTTAATGGAAAGAATAACAGCTAGGAAATAAACCTTACACTAAAAAACTTCTTGACCCAATTGTAGATCAGTTAATATATTATACATATGTATAGGCTTTGTTTATACCGTTCGTGATTAATATTCGGAGTGAATACTTGTGGTGTAGTGTGGTGTGGGGCAAGAATAGAAATATGCATATTGTAGTTTGGATAGTTTGATTGAATCGTCGGGGTTCGTTATGAGACTTATGAGCGGTCGTGCGTGCGTGCGTGACACGTGTGGAGGTACCCTTAGATATTACGTTACGGAGATATAAACAGGTAGTAATTATTAAGTAATTAAACAAGTTTATACAACTAATACATAGTGAGATGCCTTCTAATACCAGTGTGGTCTAGGTATTCAGTATTCAGTCATTTATTGCCTTCATTGGTACATAATAAGGTGGTACATAATAATTCTGATCAGCTATGAACCCTGTAAGGGCACTGCAACTTAATAAAACACTGAACTAAACTAAACAAAATAAAACACACTATGAAACTTACCTATTCGTACCTACGAGTACGTAACTTACTAACTAATAACAAGTAGCTTATGGATCACGATTAAAGGTTTCATTACCTAATATAAACATATATACTATAAACATGTTATAGAATAATGCATTACGATAAAATTTTAGATTACTATTAAAGATTAAATATTATTAAATTTACGTGAATTAATTACATATTAAATATTTTATTATATTATTAATTATTACATTATATTTCATATAGTTAGGAATTCTAGTACCGTAAATTGAGGTGAGTAGGATTCGCGGGGAGAGTTGGGTTATGAATGGGGAGAGAAGGGTTGAAAGGGGGGTTAGATGGATTTTTAAGGCTACTGCTACAAAAATTATGTATTCCAATTTAAAATGGAGCTATAGTAATACTCATAATAAAAAAAAATCGATCAAACAATCTTCCAAAATCACCTTTGTATGAAAACCCAACTCACCCCAAATACGAGGGATTACGGGGTGAGGTGGGTTTTCCTGTTTATCGTCAAAGTTATGAAATGGAACTACCCAAAATAAAATAAAAACTAAAATACAAACGTCCGGAACACTTATTATATACACCATTCAGTTTGCATATGTAAAAATAAAATGTTATCGAGGTTTGAATGTCAGTTTTGCGCCTACTCACCCCATTTTACGGTACAGAATGAAAAGCTTTTTGAATTATAAATGTTTTGAGTTGGGTTTTAAATGCACATATGTTACTGAATTCTTGGATCTCATGTGGGATTTTGTTAAATATTTTTATTGCCAGGTAACCAGTGAAGTGATACATATTATATTATAGTATCCATGTATCTGGGGGTCTAGACAAGATAACAAAAGCGTAGACAAGATGACGACCGCCAAATGAAAAGGAATAATGTATCAGGATGGCAGATGCTACGAACTGTCACGTGACTATTTCCATACATTAATTAAGTTTCGAATGACATCTTCTATCAACGTTTGTCACCTTGACTAGGCCCCCCGGTGCCTAGCCAAGATGACAAACAATGTAACTGTGCGCAAAATAATGTTACTGTAAATAATTATTATGTTAGATAATGTCATTAGACGTAGCATTTTGTAGCGTAACGTAGAGCCGTAGCGGCGTAGCGCGTAGCACATTGCTAACTAACAGAAAAACGCATTCGTACACCTATTTCACTTAAGTACTTCAAAAACAATTTATAACACACCTCTTTTTGGGTCCAAGGTTAAAAAATGGTTTGCATAATGTTACACTAAAAAATCTGCTCATCTATTGCCCCAGTTTCAAGATATATCATCTTCCTCGCGTTGTCCCGGCATTTCGCCACGGCTCGTGGGAGCCTGGGGTCCGCTTGGCAACTAATCCCAGTAATTGGCGTGGGCACTAGTTTAGTTTCATGATATATCAAAAATAACATATGAAATATTGTATTAAAATAAATTTACTTAAAAAAGTACTTAAATATAGAAATTCAACGAACATCTTATTGGATCTATACCATAAACTGCTATAAATAAACTAGGTACTTAAATGTACAGGTAAATGCTACAATAATGGGATGAAAGCAATTTCATCAATATTTAGTACGTAGGAAGGTAAATTAAATATGTAAAACTCTGACTTCTTTGAGGAGTAATTGGCATCGGTGGGCGCTCGACCGGTGGAATGGAAGCCCATCAAAGATATAAGTGCACCCACAAATGCTTTACGGCGTATTGATGTTGCAAATTAAAACGTTACTGGTATCAGAGAGTTGCCAGAGACGGGTAAACGGTAACAACTGGTGGACGAGAGACAAAGGTAAACCGTTCGAGAGACAACTTTGGGAACAAATCAAATTATCCTTGTCAAATATTGTTTTCAGGAGACATATTAATTTATCTTAGCAGTTCTCATAAACTAAGATGTATTCATTTAAATTGTTTATAAGAGAAATATATTTATTTAGAAAACATAATAACACTAATGAAAAACTTATAAATAAATAAAATATCTTCTTTCATACCTACATTCATCGCATTGACAGTCATTATTATTTGTGTATCACTAACGCGGTGAGCGATGTACCTCATTTGAGTGTAGCGTGTGAGGCTTCACCTCATCGCCTAATTAAGAACGGGACAAGTGCGAGCGGTGACGGCGGGGGATCGGTACAAATAATGTTTAACATATATTGCCCTGATTGTATGAGGAAATTACATAATTCCATATACATGCTTACCTACAAAATGTATTAATAACTTATTGGCCGAATGCCCCGGTCACATGGTTGATGGTTTACTTTTCTTAAGATACTTAAGAAATAGATCATGGTAAAGGAATATGGAGTCAGTGGCGACTGACGACCACCTACTTACATTAAAAGCTTAGATTAACCAAATTATTGAGTTACAGATACGGAATGAAACATAAACAATTAAACAGTCCTGGGTGCTTAGCCAACGTGCCAATTTGTAACGCTCCGTGGCCGTAGCGTAGCGTAGTCAATATAGTCTCTATCAGTCTTCCATATTAGTGCGACAGTGACAGTTGTGTTTCGTACGCTACGGAGCGTTAACGACATGGCATGGCATGTTGGCTACGCTACGCAGCGTAGTACTTGCTGAATCTGTAGTATTAAAGTGTAGGTACTTATATATATATATATGTGGTAAGAAAGTGTGGCTGCGTCGACGCTAAATACTCGGACTCTGTTATTTTTAGAGCGACGTAAAAAGGCCATCAGCTTTATTGCAGTCTATTCTCATTCTTTCGGTCTTATTTTAAAACTAACGACGTTTAAAACGTACTTATATAAATATTTTGAACTGAATATACAATACTCGAAGATAATATGTTCCATAAATTGTGTCCAAAATTGTAAAACACTGACGTGTAAATATACCTAATTGTATGTATTAATGAACGTAGGCTTGTAAATTATGTTTTTGATCTTGATTTGCAAACTCTAGTACTTTCTTACTGATGCTGACTGCACAGTAGGGCTTAGCTTAGTGTTTCTCCACCAAGTACCAGTCGATTATAGAATTCGGCAAATCGCCAATCAAAACAGTGGCTCTGTCGAGCTGTAGACCTCGCAATAAGATTTATAGACAATGTGAAAACAAAAAGCAGGTACTTACTTCGTTGAGTCATTATCACAGCGTACTCACAATGGTCTTGAGTGCCATAGATCCTAATAGCACTTAAGCCCTTTAAGGATGACTCACGTTAGACCGGACCGTGTCCGGGCCGGAGCTTCCGGCGCTTCCTTTTCTATGGAAAGCATCACGTGATCACCTGTCATCTGTCACAGAAAAGTAAGCGCCGGAAACTCCGGCCCGGACACGGCCCGGTCTAACGAGAGTCATCCTTTATGCTACAACTCCACAGTACTAGCTAATTATAACTAATTATTTCTCAAAACATGGGCTATAGTTATAGTGGGCTATAAAATTAATGTGTTAATTGTATCCCGAGTTTAAAAAGGATATTATTTGACATTTACAAAACATTTACACTCCAAGTGGAACGATAACCGCATTAATTTTTTTAATAAGTAAGTAGGTACCTACCTATACGTATTTTCCTTTTATTTAATTTTCCTAATTGGTAACATTTTTATAACTTATGGAACCTATCTAAATGGGCTATTTGTTTCCCACGCTAAGATGGATAGTATTTTTCACCTCAGCAGCTCGAACAAGGGTACTTTGATTCTTAAAAACAGTGAGCAAAATCATTTTGCTCACTGAGTGAGACAAAATGACATTCAAGTGACCTTTATTGTCAAATGTCATTTCAACATGCGGGGTCTAATAAAAGTTCGAAATACTTGGGTTCTATTATCTCTGTCCCTTTCACACTGTTAGCAAAGAAACAAACAAAAAAAAGTTAAAACGACATTCAACGGTATATTCACGGTTTATAATAGACCCCCGAAAAACTTCAGACCGCATCGTTCCAAACCACGTACGAGTATGAACTATTAATAATTAATAAATAAAAATAAAGTTTAAAATTTCATAAAACCTGATAAAATACTATATTTTAGGTATTTTATTATACAATTAAAATAACGAACTCAAAAAATACACAGATCATCACGCAAAATTAATTATTTTACTTTTAAGAATTTCTACCATAGTTAACAAATAGTACGTATCCGCAATTCGGACCGTATCTTACAAAGATTTTGTTGTCAAAGTTGGCGATTGAAGTGTCAGTTAATGTTTGTTATTTCTATATTATTTTACTGGAATTTATTATTACGTTTTGTTTTTGTGTTCCATTGCGGTAATTAAACTTAATTGTTTGTATATCTTAAGAAAACATGAGTGCAGGTATTAAGTGATGAAGAAGGATTACATTTTTCAAGTTGTCTAATAGGTATGTTCTCACTGCGCTGAGGTGAAAAATGTTGTGTACTACACGAGATCAAAGTTATTTACATCTCGTGCGCTTTTGAGTCCCTTACTACGCTCAAGATTCTAAATTAGATTCACTCGCTACGCTCGTGAATCTATTATAGAATCTTTCGCTTGCACGGGACTCAAAATAAGCACTCGAAGAAATATCAAACTTTGATCACTTGTTGTACAAATAACTATTTTTTCCGATATAATTACATACATATTTAAAGTCCTGACTGATGTTTTTCAATCTATTAACTAATTACTTATTAACTGTTAACTATTTTACATTATTTTTTATCGCATTTTGACCGCGTCATCTCTTAAATCTAAAGAAGCAATATTATAATAAAGTTGTATTTTAAGCCCGCCTGTCGTTTTAAACCTCTGCTTTTCAAGTTGAAAATATTAATGTGTGGCTCACGGAGCTGACAATAGGAGTGTAATATAGGCCATTATTACGCTAACAGCTGACTTAGTACGAGAAGCGATCGTCAGCTTACGCGGTGTTGCGCGGCGATTACAAACAAGAATTACTTCATTTCATTATTTAACCATAACGAAAAAGAACGTTCGTAAACTTAATTAGGTACTTTTTGAATTTATGGACCATAGTTGTAGTACTTGACTATAGGTACTTGGGTGGTTTTACGGGATTATGCGATCGACAACACAAACGCAATTTTTCCTATTCGCGATTCCCATACAATATAGATTTCACACAACTGCAGTTTACTACATTCGTGATTCTACACAATTGTTTTTTTACGCAATCGAGATTCTTCCTATTCGCGATTCTGCACAATTTTTTTTCGACGCAACCGCAGTTTACTACATTCGTAATTGCACTCAGTTGTTATTTTTACACAATCGGGATTCTTCCTAATATTCGCGATTCTACACAATATTTTTTCGACGCAATCGCAGTTTACTACATTCGTAATTGCACTCAGTTGTTATTTTTACACAATAATATAGCATTTCATCTTAATCAATAAATTCATATTTTTAACTCAATCCGCAATCAAGAGGCGCTGGTAGACTTTCAACCCCGGCTTCAAACCCCGGCTCGTACCAGAGCGTTTTCCAAAAAAAGTGTACATGTCATTCATGTCTTCAAAATATTGACTTCTTGGGCTCATTTTACTCAGAATCATTTGTACATTCACGCCTCATACATGAAAAAATGTGTCCCAAAATTTTTTATGAAAATTTTTTTTCCAGTGCGTCACGTTCATACAAATAAAAAAAAATTCATACAAGAATGTGACGATCAGGAAAGGAAATTTTTGGACACATTTTTTTATGTATGAGGCGTGAATGTACAAATTATTCTGAGTAAAATGAGCCCAAGTAGTCAATATTTTGAAGACATGAATGAAATGTACACTTTTTTTGGAAAACGCTCACCAATGAGTTTTTCGGATTTTGGGTTCTTCGTTTTATTTCATTGTTTTCACAACGAATTCTATAGTTACTATTCTCTCATGTCACTAGAGATCAAAGGTCGTGTGGTTTATATTTAAAAAATATACTGAATAGGGTGTATTACTGCAATGTTTTGCCGCCAGAGTGCAGCACTAGCGACGTAAGTATACCCAGAGTTGGGAAAAATTTAATCGACTAACGATTAACGATAAAAATTAACAGATTTAATCGCGAGCGACGATTAAAAGTGACGATTAACGGTTTGACGGATTGACGGTTTTATTCGAAGAGCTTCGATTAACATTAGTCGCGATTAAATTAATCGTCGAGTAATTTCTGCGATTAATTTTTTCAATCGAATAATTATTCGACTAATTTTCTTTCGATTAATCTTTGGAACCATGGCCCACACTGTTAACTGTACATCGGTGGACCTTATGCCTTTTGTAATAAGGTCTTTGTTGTTTTATAGGTATTCAGGACTGCGGATTTAGAAAATGATTACTGTTTTGGAATCCAAGATGGCGACCGTGCACTTTGTAACGTCATTATGGGTGTCGTTTTATAGGTTTTAGGGAGTGCCGGTTTCGAAAATGATGACAGTTTTGGAACCCAAGATGTCTGCCGTGCACTTTGACATAAAAGTCATCATGGGTGTCGTTTCATAGGTTTCAGGGAGTGCCGGTTTCGAAAATGATGACTATTTTGGAATCCAAAATCCAAATCCAAGCCCATCATTTTCTAATCGGCGCACACGTCTAGCAGCGATATCATCATTTTCGAATTCTGCACCCCCTGAAACCTATAAAACGACACCCATGACGACTTTTAATGTGAAAGTGCACGGCAGACATCTTGGATTCCAAAACTGTCTTCATGTTCGATTAATTCGGTTCGGTTAATTTTAATCGTTAATCGTTAGTCGATTAAATTTTGCCCAACTCTGTGTATACTTACGTCGCTAGTGCTGCACTCTGGCGGCAAAACATTGCAGCAATACACCCTATTCAGTATATTTTTTAAATATAAACCGCATGACCTTTGATCTCGAGTGACATGAGAGAATAGTATAGAATTCGTTGGCAAACAACGAAAAAAATAAAAATAAAAAATGAAATAAAAAGAAGAACCCAAAATTCGAAAAACTCATTGGTACGAGCCGGGGTTTGAACCCGCGACTGCGGGTTGAAAGTCTACCAGCGCCTCTTGATTGCGGCTTGCGGCCGAGTTAAAAATATGAATTTATTGATTAAGATGAAACGCTATATTATTGTGTAAAAATAACAACTGAGTGCAATTACGAATGTAAACTGCGGTTGTGTCGAAAAAATATTGTGTAGAATCGCGAATAGGAAGAATCGCGATTGTGTAAAAATAACAACTGAGTGCAATTACGAATGTAGTAAACTGCGGTTGTGTCGAAAAAATATTGTGTAGAATCGCGAATAGGAAGAATCTAGATTGCGTAAAAAAAAAACAAATGTGTAGAATCACGAATGTAGTAAACTGCAGTTGTGTGGAATCTATATAGTATGGGAATCGCGAATAGGAAGAATTGCGTTTGTGTTGTCGATACCTACATGTAAAAATTAAATGCTATAATATGCTATATATATTCGATTTTATGCTTACAGAAGCCATCTAAGCCTTGCGGTGTGAGCACCGCGCCGCGCCGTCCCCGTATTGTCCGTTTTTCCTAAAACAATTATTGTCCGAGCATCTCTCCCGGAGCTACCCCTTTCTCCCGCCTCCCCTAATGTCATTATTATCTCAGAGCGGAAGTGAGCATTTGATTTGTTTTCTTTATTTTATTTTCGGAATAACAGTTTTTTGCTGAATCGTGTCTGTTCTGGTTCCGGCGAGACCTGTCAACTTGTAGGTATTTGGGTTGTAATTAATTCACTAATTTGATCAGAATTTTTGTCTGGGATATTTTCTCTTTTTATTTAGGTGACTACAACATTTACCACATAAGGATGAGTCACGCCACGCTAGAGCGGTCCGGGGTCGGGCCGAGACGTCCGACACTTCGTTTTCTATACCTAAAATTACTTCTGTAGAAAGCTATTTTTATAACGTGATCACCGATCACCCATCATATACCATATAAAACGAAGTGTCGGACGGCCCGGCCCGGCATCATTCGTAATCATGTATCGAAATCAGAAAATTAGGTTTCTCAACATAGGTAGGTAAACCATTAACGTTGGTATTTTCATTGGAATTAACTTATTAACCTAAATATGAAAGAAAATGTGATATAGGTACTTATTTCCTTGCCAAATGCCAAACTAAATCTGATTATATTAAATAACAAAAAGCGGCCAAGTGCGAGTCGAACTCGCCCATGAAGGGTTCCGTATTTAGGCGATTTATGACGTATTAAAAAAAAACTAGTTGCTAGATCTCGTTCAAACCAATTTTCGGTGGAAGTTTACATGGTAATGTACATCATATATTTTTTTTAGTTTTATCATTCTCTTATTTTAGAAGTTAGGGAGGGGGGGGGGGGACACACATTTTACCACTTTGGAAGTGTCTCTCGCGCAAACTATTCAGTTTAGAAAAAAATGATATTAGAAACCTCAATATCATTTTTGAAGACCTATCCATAGATACCCCACACGTATGGGTTTGATGAAAAAAAAAATTTTGTGTTTCAGTTCGAAGTATGGGGAATCCAAAAAATTTGTTGTTTTTTTTCTATTTTTGTGTGAAAATCTTAATGCGGTTCACAGAATACATCTACTTACCAAGTTTCAACAGTATAGTTCTTATAGTTTCGGAGAAAAGTGGCTGTTACATACGGACGGACAGACAGACGGACAGACAGACAGACATGACGAATCTATAAGGGTTCCGTTTTTTGCCATTTGGCTACGGAACCCTAAAAATGTATAAAAAGCTGCCTATTGTTATATTATAAGTTTTAGAGTAGCATAATACAGCCATTTTGCGAGAATCGTCAGCGGGTGAATGAAGGTCTGTGGGCCCGATTCGGATTTTGAAATGGATATCTATAAGATATCTTTTAGACATCACCAAGATACGATAACGATATTTTTAGGATCTATTAACCTGTCAAATTTGACATTTCCGCGATTCTGGAGATACTCTTGAACGGTTTCCACAAGATATGACTTAGAGATCCAATTCACATCTAATAGATATCTAACTCTATCTAACGTAAAAGTGACATTGATGGTTGCCCGAATTGAGCTGCAAAAGAGAACTAGTTGAAATCTAAATTATAACGTATCTAGAATGGATCTAGTACGTGTCGTCTCTTGTGTAGGTATATCTTGAAGTTCGAATACGGCAGTGTGTCTCGTGATTGCGGGATTTGGAGAAACGACTAGGATTGCACAGAGGCTAGAAATTTTACCTATTGGTGTGTGGCGTTGAAATTATAGGAATACTTACCTACTTACCGAATGCCCATACACTCTGCAAGAGTTTATGGACAATTAATTAGTTTAATTTCCCTTATATACCTATATATAATATTATTATGTTGCCACGCCCTTGTAGGGTCCATGCTGTACCTAATAGTGATGGGTGGGACATCAATTTAAAATGAGTTTGTATGAGTACCTCATTTTCTAAAATGAAGTACTACAATGTCTTACTTCAAATGAGGTGAGGTACTACAATTTTTTTTGCATCGACCGTTCCTCTGGCTTCAAAAAACTCCAACGGCAACAAAAAATATTTAATGTATAGACATATTTATGAAAGACATATTTAAGATGTATGAAAGCCTGCAGCGCTTACGCTTGTTGTCTTTTGTGTGTCATTTTCGGCGAGGCGACATTGAAGTTGGGCGTGTGTCTGTCTCACTCCCTCTTTGGATAAATATAATTCATTGTTTCAAGGATTTTTGAGGGAGTGTCCCAGTCAGTGACGCGTGAGGCGGTGAGCGAAACTTCAACGAATTTCTCGGTGGACCTTTTGTCTTTGCAATAAGGTTTGTAGTTCGGCAGTTAACAGACTCATTTGAGACTCAAATGAGGATTTGAATGTCGGCGAGTACCGAGCGGCTCGCGCGCTCGCGAGTATCGCGACTCTTGCGAGTTGTGAGTACTTGTGCGCATCGCGCGCTCGCGCGCCTCAGCCGCGAGTGGTTTTTTCAAATGAAGTGTTTGAATGATTTGTGTGGTAAGACCTGTTGTGATGCGCGCGAGTAAATGAGTAAAATGAATAGAGGAGTGAAGTAAGACATTTTTGCGGTGTGAAGTACTGCGACCATTTAACAAAATGAGTGGTACAAAAGAGGTGCCTCACGAGTGAGCAACTCAACACTAGTACCTAATCTAAGTTAACACCTGTAATACCATGGATTGCGATTAAATGATTATGATTATGAGGGCCAAGTGCGCATCGGCCGTATAAGATTTATCAGCGCGCCTACTAGAAGCTTCTAGGGGGGTCTCTATTGTTTGCCAAAAAGTTTTAAGTCAATTTTTACCGCCTTAAGTGGTGATTTCCGAGATAAAAATTAAAAACTACGGGATTCAAACTATCTTCATCCTTCCTAAACTTTTTTCAGTAGGTAATAGGTTCCCATTCGTGTGTTACCACCTTTGTTGTGTCAGTTAAATTACTGTATCCCTGGACTGGAACTATCGTTATCATGTACCTGCGTGCCTGTGTGCTCGTCTGTGTCTGTAATTTAATTATACGGAGTCAACAGGCGCGACGCACTAGCGGCGTGCTCCGTGCTCCCACTTAGGTACCTACTTACGATTGCAGCTTTGTATGTTAATATGGTTCTTTAACTTAATTAAATATGAGAGAATCCTTATTAAATACATACCCAAAACACACTTTTCTTTAAGTCCTCACCCTCTAACCCTATAAATAACCCTCTCATTCCTACGTCGCGATTAATTTTGGATGAAAAAGTCATAAATCGAAATAGCTATTGGTGCAGAGGGACTGCAACTCGGCTGCAATTTGTATGGAAAGTATACAGTTAGCGTGCGGTTCCCATATATAAATTGCCTCCGGTGTGCATGCAGGCCCCTCTGTACCGGCACTTTTGAAAATGTTAGTAATATTGAAAATAGTAAAATTATAGTCCAAAAGAGTTCCGAAATGATAGTTTCCTTTCAGTACGGAATCCTAAAACATTTGTTTATCTAATTCATCAACTCATTGAGTCCGTAATGCGCATCTGTTTAGTCTCGGGAACTTTTCTAATTAATCTGCATTAGCATTGCCGTCCGTCCGTCTGTCTGTCTCTACGTTAATACGTAATGACATTATAATGAGCTGCAAACTTGGGGAATCATTATTATTTATTAATTTCTTTCGAAAGGATAATTTTACTTAAGGTATTTAAACGTAATATTAGGGGGTGATATAGGTATTCCGTACTTAGGCTTTTTTTGTGATTTTTTGTCAGGAATCGAATGGTACCTTTTTTTCATTTTGAAAGTTTAAAATGATACTGTTATTTTGAAACTGGTATTTATTTGTATTGTTTGTATAATACAACGTAATGGTTGAATTAGTCAGCGTAATAATGACAACGTCTTTCTCTTTCAATCACGCAGTGTTAAAACGTGACACATATGTTTATCGCATGGATAAACGATATATAACTCCATCCGCCGTACGCCTGCTGGCTTCTAATCAAAGAATATTAATACTCACTAGGAATATAAATATAATGCTTCTAATAGTTCTAATCATTAGAATCTAATGTAAGTATGCGTTGTTAATATTTAACTACTATGTTGGTTCAGTTCGGAGCTTTGTTTGTTTGTTTAAACTTTTATTACTTAAACGAAAGCGGCTCGATATTGAAACTGTTTAAATGAAAATGTAACGGGTCGGGTCGGGTCGGGTGTGGGAAAATATTTTAAAAGAGAAAAGAAGCTTCGCGGCCTCCTATAGCCTAGTAGTCGGTAGTGACCCTGCCTAGGATGCAGATGGTTCCGGGTTCGGGAATCGAACCCAGGCCAGTACATTCTGCTTCCTAGGATAAGGGCACAAATAATGCTATGTTTGAATCAATAAAATAAAAAATGTATTTTATCGTAGGCTAGTAGGTATATAGCCATAGTACAAGCTTTGCTTACTTTAGGGTTAATTTTATCTAAGATTTTTTGAAGTGAAAACTTCTTTAGCGGCGCTGTGCACTTTTTGTGATGGGGAAAAAATGTTAAACTCGTAACAGGTGTCACGTGACCGTAAGGCGTAAGGCGTAACCCTCTCTTTCTACCGCGAAGCGAAAATGTATGCCTGAGCCTGCTGTTTCGTTTTATTCACCAAAGAACTTTAGTCATAACGTATCATAGGGTCAAACAGATTACTGTGTTATCGTCTTTCCTGTAGACATACACAAGAGTTAAGGGCTATAAAGGTTAATTTTCTTATTTAACCCTTATCCACGTGAAAAGGTCCTCCTTTTATTTAGAGAACTATGATATAGTTATTTGTACAACAAGAGATCAAAGTTTGATATTTGTTCGAGTGCTTATTTTGAGTCCCGTGTAAGCGAAAGATTCTATTGTAGATTCACGAGCGTAGCGAGTGAATCTAATTTAGAATCTTGAGCGTAGTAAGGGACTCAAAAGCGCACGAGATGTAAATAACTTTGATCTCGTGTAGTTCATAAAACTTTTCACCTCAGCAGTGAGAACATTTAGACAACCCGAAAAATCATGTCAATTTAGTCATGTTTCTTAAGATATACTAACAATTAAGTATAATTACCACAATCAAACACAAAAACAAACAAACAAACGTAGTAAATTTCAGTAAAATAGGTAATATATGAAAACAACGACCATCAATTGATTGACATTTGAATCGGCAACTTTTTTTTTGTAAAAAAAAAAACATTGTAAGATACGGTCCGAATTACGGATACTTACTATTTGTAAACTATTGTAGAGATTCTTAAAAGTATAATTATTTATTTTACGTGATATACTGTGTATTTTTTGAGATCATTATTTTAATCGTACAATAAATTACGTAAAATATAGTGTTTTTATCAGTTTTTATCAAATCTGAAACTTTATTTTCATTAATTATACATATTAAGAATTCATACTTGTATGTGTTTTGGAACGATGCGTTCTGACGTTTTTCGGGGGACTATTATAATATAAACCGTCAATATACCGTTGAATGTCGTTTGAAATTTTTTTGTCTCTTTCTTTTTGCTAACGACGTGAAAGGGACAGAGATAATAAAATCCAAGTATTTCGAATTTGTATTAGACCCCGCATGTTGAAATGACATTTGAATATTAAGAATGTCATTTTGTCTCACTCAGTGAGCAAAATGCGATTTTGCTCACTGTTTTTAAGTAGCAAAGTACCCTTGTTCGAGCTGCTGAGGTGAAAAAATCATTACTTACATGCCCACAAGCTGTTAACTATTGCCCACAGGAGAGAAAAACGTACAGTTAGCGCTAACACACTAGTTTTCTCTCCTGTGGGCAATAGTTAACAGGTGCAACCCGTTTTTTTTATTGTAGTGTTTATTTATTTATTTGGGATAAGTACTCTCAAAATCATAGTAATCATAGCAGACGCAAATAAACTATGTAACCTTTATATTTTCCCTTGCAAAAAATAGCCGCCTAATCGCAGGCCGCAGGTGCGTGCGGCGGCGGAGTGCTGTCACTACGCGTTCTCGTGTCGCTATGTCCAATTATAATAGTTATATGATGCACTACTTGTACTTATTAGGGACCCTCGGAAAACTACACAAATTAACATTTTGTTATGATTTTGATATTATAATCTTGACAATCGTCTTGAGTGGTGACTAGCTCGCATCTCACGCACGACTTTCACTTCATATCGTATATGCATATACGAAGGTGAAGGATTTTTTTGTTATTTTTGGGAAGGGTCGTATCAAAATAATATCATCACCGTAACTAATTGTCAAATTTGAATCGGGCCCCTAAATACATTTGAAAATCAGAATATTTTTCCACATTATTTAAAGTAAAGTGACTGAGCGGTCAGCCCTCGATAAATAGCACTCTCGGAAAGAAAACTAGTTTTCGGTGCAATCGCGCACTTTACGTAATTTACATACCTATTCCATATTTCCTTGCCACGTGTCGTGGACGCTCGCAAGCGATCTCTTTGGACAGAGATGTATTGTAATGTAATATCGTGACGGTTAGAGGTTAGACTAGACACATTGTTTGAGCGAGGAAATCTAATTCAGAAAACATGACGCAAGAGCGTTAACGCAAACGCCCCGATGCATGGCATGCTAATAGTTGACACCCTGTTTCAAAAATACCTTCTTACATTGTATGTTGAAGTGGTTCCGTTCCTTACCTGTTTGATGGAATTGTGTTTTTGTCAATAACTATATTACGTGCTTAAATAGTTTTCCTTGTACCGAAAAAGCTTGTTTAATAAAGAAATTTTCGTTAAAGGTTATGTTTTACGATTTAACTTGAGTAATTTCAGGTTCGTTCGCAAACAACTCGAGTTTGTGTACTCGGGGGCAATATTTGAGCGCCTCTTGTTTTCCGATTTGGACGCTGCAAATAAATATTAACTCATTTATTTAGATCTTGTAAATAGACGAGTCTGTCGTTTATATTTTTAACAATATTATTATTTTGTCGTTTCTTTTAGTATTTGTTAGAAAACATCCGTTAGTTTGCTTTTATACCTACAACCAAATTGATAAAAAGTTAATTTTTATCCTAAAAATTAAATATTGTAATAAATGTGAACGTACCTACAATATAGGTTTGCCCTATTGGCCGTGGATCCGATTCGCAGATGGGTTTTAACTTATTTATGTTTAGGTATATTTTTTTATTTTTGCTGACAGTGCCTACATAATTATTATAATAAAATTAACAAACGACGAACGAAATAATTATGATTTCGCATACGAGTTTTACTCACCCATATTCAATTACTTAGTATAATTGTAAGTACCTAACCGATCATTTCACTTGGTCGAAATTTATTACCTGTAGGTACGTAAGTAGTGACTTACAAAAAAACCGGCCAAGTGCGAGTCGGACTCGCGCACGGAGGGTTCCGCACCACCAACAAAAAATAGAGCAAAACAAGCAAAAAAACGGTCACCCATCCAAGTACTGACCCCGCCCGACGTTGCTTAACTTCGGTCAAAAATCACGTTTGTTGTATGGGAGCCCCACTTAAATCTTTATTTTATTCTGTTTTTAGTATTTGTTGTTATAGCGGCAACAGAAATACATGATCTGTGAAAATTCCAACTGTCTAGCTATCACGGTTCGTGAGATACAGCCTGGTGACAGACGGACGGACGGACGGACAGCGGAGTCTTAGTAATAGGCTCCCGTTTTTACCCTTTGGGTATGGAACCCTAAAAATAGAAACAGCTAGCCCTAAAAATATGCTGATGTGGTTCGATGGAGTTGGATACAATGAAGAGTAGGTATGTGACACGGCAGACTATTCTGCAAGTAAAGTCAGGAACAAACTGACCCTACTTACGTAAAATATGCGATGAAAAATTTGTATGCTTAGAAACATGATTATCATACGCAACGGATGACAAGTATGCTCCTAAGTGTACAAATTCCAGGTCTAACTTTCATAATGCATTGCATAAGTTGCGTACGTAGGCTCAGTTCGTACCTTAACCTTTTCGACGCCATATCAAACACAAAAGCTGTCACTCAGACGCCACGTCACCGAAGTGTCAAAACTGAAATTGAACTTTATGCATATGCACGTAGGTTTATGTTGCTCTGTGGTCTATGACCGATTAATCCGTCTTTGGCGTTGGACCTGCGGTGCGTATATATCGGTCATTGGCGTCCAAAAGGTTAAATGATATACGATTCGAGGGACTTCCGCAATATTCTTAGTCCTCTAAGTGGTCTTGCTTTTCGGGAGTGATTAATAAAATTAGTAAATCAAGTAACAATATACTTTATTGCTGTACTTACAAAAATAAAACAATTATTTGATGCTTACTAATAAAATTAACTACTGATTTTATTTACAAGGTAAAATTGTAAAAAATAAGTAGTAGATATCGAAAACGATATACCTATAACCATGGTCTAATAAAACATGGTCTTCTCTTCCCAGAGTGTCACTTGCCTACGTCACAATAACATTGCCACTTTATTTCAACATAACATGTTACATGGGTACATTATATCTATGGTTAATAAGTTAAAATATTTCTTTATAATTTTCATTTATTTGTATTTAATCTTAAATTTTACAATAACACGTCATTTTTAATTATTCGTTAGCAATATCTTCCGATTCACGAAAGAAATTTCAGACGTTCGGGTAATTCTGTTTACACCACTGGCAACACAGGATAGCGCTGTCACATTTGACAATCCGCCATTTTGTCCCTGACCGTCATCCTTGTCGAACGCGTGTTAATTGTTATTTCCTTCTCGCTCAGTGTCAGCAGTCGCAGTGTTTTCCAAACTTTTCACGTCGTAAGCTTGGTAATTAATGTTTTGTTACGAAAATGGTTGGCTGTTCTATTCGGAACTGTAAGAGTAGGGGTGAAAAGGGCAGTATAGATTTGTTTTATTTTACTATGTTTCTACATGAATAACTTAAAATTAATGCCGTTAAAATAGTTTTCACCATTGGTTAAAATTCTCCCACATTTTAAAGTTTGAGAACCTGTAAACAGCATGATGACGTAGGCAAGTGACAGTTAGGTCATTCGCGAATCTCGGAAGAGAGTACCAGGCGGAGTATATTATTATACCATGCCTATAACGATTTTTTAACTGATACACAATTTGTTAGTAAAAAAACAGATTTACTAAAATTAAAAAGGTTTCAGCAGATTTCGTGTACCAATTCTAGATTTGTGATATCGGATCAAAAATCAAATCAAAATGTCTTTATTTACTCTAAAGGCAAAATAGGTACGTAGAAGATAATATATCTGCATTGGAATCCCACAGGGAAGTATTCTCGTTCCCAATTTTTTCCTTTATTTAAAAAACGATAACGTTAAATCAGATTCGCCTAGAAACAGATTGAACGTTATCTAACACCAGATTCGATGGTGCTCTTCAACGATTCCACGAGCAGGTTCCTGGCGGCGACACCCTTCCTCCACTCCCGCAGCAGCCTGTCCCTGTCCGGCGCCGTCACCAAACTCACCACCGCGCGCTCCTGCTGCTCCTCTAACAATGCATCTTTCCTTAAATGCAATTTGGAATTATTTGATCAGAAATGTACAGGTAATGGAGTGTACAGGTTTTTTAAAAAAGGTCGGCAACGCGCATGTAACACCTCTGGAGTTGCAGGCGTCCATAGGCTACGGTGCCTGCTTACCATCAGGCGGCCCGTATGCTAGTTTGCCACCGATGTGGTATAAAAAAAAAAAATGTAACATTGGAAAGCGCACAGTCACACATAAAGCTTTAGCAGTCCCAAAATGTAGATTAGAAGTGAATAAGAAAAATTGCTACCACACGGCTGTCCGAATTTACAATGCTCTCCCTATGTCATGGACAGAGTTACCGAGCGACAAATTTTTCTCTAAGTTAAGAACCTTTCTGATAACTGAATGTTTTTACAATATTAATGATTTTTTTCTCAAGACAGAACAAAATCGAACGCTTGACATGTGAATGATACCAACCTAATGAATACTGACCTTAATAGCAATGTAAATTATAATAATATTTAATTGACTCTTAGTTTATTTGAATTTTGTATTTCTGCTATTTATTTAATTTTTTAGTGTATTTTGAATTGTACTGTATGTATTTTAGGTATAAGGAAATTGTATACCGTAAACCGGTTGATTGTGACACTCACCAATCTAATAATATTGTAGGTAATATCTGTAAACTGACATGCACAATCTGACAATAAATGATTACTTACTTACTTACTTACTTACCTTTTCTGTTCCTTTAGATCCACGTCCGGCAGAAGTATCGGCGCGCCACATTGCTGCGCCATGTTATGTAAGAGTGCGCAAGCGTTGATGATTTTTCTCGCTTTATTTTCTGGTAGCGCTACAGTGAGTCTCCTCCAGCGCCGTCGGAGCGTGTCGACACATTGTTTGACGGAGCCCCGGGCGCGGGAGTGGAGGAAGTTGTAGAGGGTCTCGTAGGGGCCGGAGGGGGCGGGGAAGGGGGTCATGAGGGTTACGCGCTGGAGGTAACCGGAATCTCCTGGAAATTATAATAATAATAATAAAACAATGACATGACATCAAAGCTCTCCAAGGGGCCTCTACGTGTTGGATCTATATCCCCACGCAAGCCTATCAAAAGACCGGGATTTATAGGCCCGTGATCCCAAAAAAGGAGATACAAATAATAATAATAAAATGCTTTATTGCACACTACAAAAGAAATAGTACAAAAGTATGAACAGGTACAAAAATGTAGGTAACAACAGGCGGTCTTATCGCTAAATAGCGATCTCTTCCAGACAACCTTCAGATAGTGAGACGGCGAAACAGATTCAAGTTAACGGGTGGCGCGAAAGTAAAACAAATAATAAAAATAAAATAAAATACATACACTATAATCAAATCAAATTCAAATTATAATTGACGTTAGAATGACAATTTTTCTTGTATGGGCCGTTGAGGTCTAGAACAGGGATGTTGCGAATATCCGCATCCGCAACCGCGGAACTTCCGCATTATATTCAACATCCGCATCCGCATAAAATCGATGCGGAGTTCAATGCGGATGCGGATGTGGAACAGGTCGGTACAGGAACGTCTTAGCATCGGCGTAAGTGCTAGACTGCTAGGTAATTTAGTCATTAGCCATAAAAATCTATTAGAAATGAGCAGTCAAGCGTGAGTGGGACTTAATGTACGGAACCCTTGGAACGCGAGTACGACTCGCACTTGGCCGGTTTTTTCAAATAATAATTACGAAAAAGTAATATTTGACGTTTTTTATGTACCTATCTTGACATCCGCATCCGCATCCGCGGATGTGAGCCTTTAAAAATCCGCATCCGCGGATGTCAAAAAATCGGCATCCGCAACATCCCTAGTCTAGAACAACACATACCTAGCAAGTAAACGCGTTCTCCGTCGTCATGCATCCGTTGCAACTGCAGGTGCAGCGGATGTGCCGCCCAGATGGCGCAGTCATGCACACAGCCACCCTGGCTGTTGTCCACGCTTAATATGTTCAGGTCCGCGTCGCAGATCTACGACAGAAATGAATGTTATACATGCCATGCTTTACTCTTTAAATATGCTTATAGTGCTGTCTGTAAATAACAAAAGCGGCCAAGAGCGAGTCGGACTCGCCCATGAAGGGTTCCGTATTTAGGCGATTTATGACGTATAAAAAAAAACTACTTACTAGATCTCGTTCAAACCAATTTTCGGTGGAAGTTTACATGGTAATGTACATCATATATTTTTTTTAGTTTTATCATTCTCTTATTTTAGAAGTTACGGGGGGGGGGAGGACACATTTTACCACTTTGGAAGTGTCTCTCGCGCAAACTATTCAGTTTAGAAAAAAATGATATTAGAAACCTCAATATCATTTTTGAAGACCTATCCATAGATACCCCACACGTATGGGTTTGATTGAAAAAAAATTTTTTGAGTTTCAGTTCGAAGTATGGGGAACCCCAAAAATTTATTGTTGTTTTGTTCTATTTTTGTGTGAAAATCTTAATGCGGTTCACAGAATACATCTACTTATCAAGTTTCAACAGTATAGTTCTTATAGTTTCGGAGAAAAGTGGCTGTGACATACGGACGGACAGACAGACGGACAGACAGACAGACAGACAGACATGACGAATCTATAAGGGTTCCGTTTTTTGCCATTTGGCTACGGAACCCTAAAAAGGAGTGAAAACCGGGTCTGTTGAGCAAAACGTCTTCGTTGGCCGGAGGTAAGCCGTGGATGGTCACTTACAGCCCGTCTATTACGCCCGACACCTCAGGTTAGTTATGTTTAGTGACCTTACTAGTTGCACCGTTAGGTTAGTTATGGTTATAGTGACCTTACTAGTTGCACCGTTAGGTTAGTTATGGTTATAGTGATCTTACTAGTTGCACTGTTAGGGTTCATTTGGACGGTGTGAGAACTCACATGCTAGTTTCATTACATTGCATTATTTGATCGGTCCGCTGAATTGTTGTAACCTCAATGGTCCGCAATGTAACTAAAATCGCATGCGAGTTCGCGCGCCATCTAAATCAGGCCTTAGGTTGGTTACGGTTAGTGGCCTTACTAGTTGCACCGTTAGGTTGGTTACGTTTAGTGACCTTAATAGTTGCACCGTTAGGTTAGTTATGTTTAGTGACCTTACTAGTTGCACCGCTAGGTTAGTTATGTTTAGTGACCTTACTAGTTGCACCGCTAGGTTAGTTATATTTAGTGACCTTACTAGTTGCACCGCTAGGTTAGTTATGTTTAGATTGTTTAGTGACCTTACTAGTTGCACCGTTAGGTTAGTTATGTTTAGTGACCTTACTAGTTGCACCGCTAGGTTAGTTATGTTTAGTGACCTTACTAGTTGCACCGCTAGGTTAGTTATATTTAGTGACCTTACTAGTTGCACCGCTAGGTTAGTTATGTTTAGTGACCTTACTAGTTGCACCGTTAGGTTAGTTATGTTTAGTGACCTTACTAGTTGCACCGCTAGGTTAGTTATGTTTAGTGACCTTACTAGTTGCACCGCTAGGTTAGTTTAGTGACCTTACTAGTTGCACCGCTAGGTTAGATGAGGTTAGTTATGGTAACTTACAAGTTGCACGTTGAGCGAGTGGAACCCGGCCCGGTTGAGGAAGGCCTCCTCGCGTCCCGGCGGCACGCCGTGCAGCGCCACCTGCACGCCGTCCACCACGCCCAACACGTCCCGGAGCTTGTACAGTTGCTTGAACCTGCAATACCAAACAATGGTGGTTGTAACAAAGGGAATATTCGCTGGTTTCTTTGATGTTACTTAATTTAATTCCCTGATTCGGAAGTTATGTAATGAAAAATTCAATATTGGAACTTATAAACCCATACAAAAATCTATGGTGTATAAGCTGTAGTCAAGTGGTAAGTGTAATTATTTAACATACTAGGTGTGTGTGTGTGTGTGTGTGTGTGTGTGTGTGTGTGTGTGTGTGTGTGTGTGTGTGTGTGTGTGTGTGTGTGTTTGTTACCTGTCTGAAACCCTCTCCCGCGCCTTTGCCTGCAGCGGGAACGTGATGTACTTGTTGATGAATGTATGGTGATTGAGCGCATCAATAACTTGCGCGGCGCCCGCTAGGGGGCGTGCAGTGTTCGTTGCCAAGTACCGCAGGCAGGACAAGATCTGGTAGTAAAAAAATAAGTTTTCACAAATACATTATTCATCAAACATCAAATATCAACATTTATTCAGCAAATAGGCCACAAGAGCACTACGTCAACATGGAATTTACATACAAGCAAAAAAACACATCAACAATTATAATATTCATCTAATCCGCAAATATCAAACCAAACTAAAGTTGATTGACTTCAAAACAGCACATTTTACGGCCGTCAGCGATTTTACTTTACCAAATCTCGATTACTGAAAGAAAATACACAAGTTAATAATAAATTTCCAAAACTTTTAGAAGTAAAATTTGAAAAAAAAGGATGTAATTTTTTTATGTTTTCATTGCAATTGCAGTGATTATCTAATAACAATAAAATTTTTAACGTAATTGTGTAAACATACGGAAATGAGTACCTATTTCAATTCATTAAGCACCTTTGGGTAACAGCAGATAAACTTCGGACATGTCCGTGGCTTAAATCTTAAAGGGAAGGCTAAATATTAACGCTACACAAAAAATTTGGAAATTGTAATAAATAAAAACAGACTATGTATTATAATATTTAAAACCTTCGCGTTTTGAACACATATTAACTCAAATTTATAGACGGGTCTAACGCGAACTTTATTCAATTACCTTTATTTACCGACGTTTCGACACAGGTTTCACTGGTCATGGTCGCGGCAGACTATGTATTATGTTTGTATACTCACTTTCCTGCTGCAGTGGTCCGGTACTAGCGGCGCCAGCTCGGCGGCGAGCGCGCGCACGCGGCGCCGCGGCAGCCGGTAGCGGCCCACGAACTCCGCCTCCGACAACACCTCCCACTCGTGCAGCGTGTGCTCGTGGCTTACCGGGGATGTATTATGTTTGTATACTCACTTTCCTGCTGCAGTGGTCCGGTACTAGCGGCGCCAGCTCGGCGGCGAGCGCGCGCACGCGGCGCCGCGGCAGCCGGTAGCGGCCCACGAACTCCGCCTCCGACAACACCTCCCACTCGTGCAGCGTGTGCTCGTGGCTTACCGGGGATGTATTATGTTTGTATACTCACTTTCCTGCTGCAGTGGTCCGGTACTAGCGGCGCCAGCTCGGCGGCGAGCGCGCGCACGCGGCGCCGCGGCAGCCGGTAGCGGCCCACGAACTCCGCCTCCGACAACACCTCCCACTCGTGCAGCGTGTGCTCGTGGCTTACCGGGGATGTATTATGTTTGTATACTCACTTTCCTGCTGCAGTGGTCCGGTACTAGCGGCGCCAGCTCGGCGGCGAGCGCGCGCACGCGGCGCCGCGGCAGCCGGTAGCGGCCCACGAACTCCGCCTCCGACAACACCTCCCACTCGTGCAGCGTGTGCTCGTGGCTTACCGGGGATGTATTATGTTTGTATACTCACTTTCCTGCTGCAGTGGTCCGGTACTAGCGGCGCCAGCTCGGCGGCGAGCGCGCGCACGCGGCGCCGCGGCAGCCGGTAGCGGCCCACGAACTCCGCCTCCGACAACACCTCCCACTCGTGCAGCGTGTGCTCGTGGCTTACCGGGGATGTATTATGTTTGTATACTCACTTTCCTGCTGCAGTGGTCCGGTACTAGCGGCGCCAGCTCGGCGGCGAGCGCGCGCACGCGGCGCCGCGGCAGCCGGTAGCGGCCCACGAACTCCGCCTCCGACAACACCTCCCACTCGTGCAGCGTGTGCTCGTGGCTTACCGGGGATGTATTATGTTTGTATACTCACTTTCCTGCTGCAGTGGTCCGGTACTAGCGGCGCCAGCTCGGCGGCGAGCGCGCGCACGCGGCGCCGCGGCAGCCGGTAGCGGCCCACGAACTCCGCCTCCGACAACACCTCCCACTCGTGCAGCGTGTGCTCGTGGCTTACCGGGGAGATTGCCTAACAGGACATTGCTATTTAGATATTATATACAATGAAAAATGTATGGACGCAGAATTGTTTGGCAGTTCATTAAATCTCTTTAAGAGGACTGTATATTCTCTATTAAAATAAGGGTGTAATGTTGTAAGTATAGTAGGCACTGGTTTTTTGAGTATCTTCTCTTGTTCACTCGTTATGTACAACTATAAGGTTACACTTTTTTATTATTTTTTTAATTGTACCTCGATACAATTTGTAGATAATTTATTTACAAACAAGATATATACAGTGTATTACTAAAATAAATTAAAAACTAGCTTAAATCTAAAATAGGGAACTATAGGTCTATAAATAAATCAATTTGTAGCTATTAGCTAAGTTGCTCTTATGTTTATTATAAGACTGTTTGTTTCTCAATAAAAAAAAAAAAAAAATATGGGATCATCCATTAATCAGTCGGCTCCCACGGCTCATATATGAGCCAGAACGCTTATGGTGACGTCATATCGTGGGATTCGACAGGTTAATTACGTCACACGAATTTCTAGGTTTTTTACCCCTCCCCCCCTCCTTGTCACACTTGGTCACATTCTGCAAACCCCTCCCCCCTGGTGTGACGTCACATTTTAGGCAATTTTGTTTTCAACGAAATCGACAATATTAACTCGGCATTTTTTTTTTATATTTTTGATATATAAATATTGGTAATTTTATAACACAATGTCGCGTTATTACTTAGAATAACGGATTAATTAAAACAACATAAACTTTAAACACTAGGTTTATTACCAATAAAAATAAATAAAAAATTAACTACGGGTCGTGGGTCTATGAACAGCCTAATTTATATAAACTTGGGAATCCGCTAATCGACACTTCCCTTAATGATCCGTTCGGCCGGCGGTGGCTGCTCTGAGCGCAGGTAGCGGCGCGGCGTAGGCACGGAGATACTGATAAGCGTCGAAATGTCGTAGTCACTTCCCGTTGATCGGAAATTTGGCGAAATGTCCAATTACTCGGATCGCCAGCCTCGGGTTCTAACAGCCCGTACGGTGTTCCTGTAATGTTCCGGGGCCACGGGTTAGTGCAGGTCTTCTAATCAACCTTTGTTCAGCGCCACCGGAATTTATTATTAAGGAGAAGTGCTAAAGCTAGTGGTTGAGTGTGGCGGTGAACAAAAGCAGAGCGGAGTTTACAAAGCAAGCAGTATTACAGATTGGGTATATTGAATAACATAAGTACGTGACCGCCCGTCAATTGTTGAAATGACCAAAAATTAAATCTATTAACTGCAACATAACTATGAACAAAGCGAGAATGTTTAATATGAAAAACAGGCACAAACTATTATTGGCTTTTGGCAAACAATAGGCTATGAAGCAATTAGCGGCCAAGAAATGATTACATTAACGCGAGAGTATTCAACACTAATTTCGAACTATAGATTTGAAGTGAAGATACCTACTACATATTTAAATACTAATTTGTGTTCACACTTACCCAAAAGTGGGGAATTACACAAGCACGACAGTTACACAGTATTGCACCGATTTATAAGCTAGGTATATATAACATCTGCATAAAAGAATTATCGGAACTCAATTTGTGGTGCGTGTTCGTACACAAGACACCGCGCAAAAGCGACGCGGGCAGAGGTCTATGCATAACATCGCAGAATGGCTGCTAGCGGTCGACGGAGGTCGCCCGACGAGTAACGGGCCTTTTTGCGGCCGCCAATCATGAACGTTTGCCTACAATATTACCATATATGGTGCGCGAGTCCGACTAATACCGGTTGCTAAGCGCTTCGGCCCTCGCGTTATTACTCGTGGACGAAGTTGGATGCCATTGCTAAAATTAATCATCATATATTATTAACAACAACGTTATTAGTGAATAAATAACGTTACAACAACGAAAGTTACATCCAAAATCTCATTATTTAACTGTACAGGGAATAAAAAAATATAAATTAATTTTCGGTTACTGATGAAGTTAAAGTGACATCACAATGTTTGTGACTCCCCCCTCCCCCATGTCACATTTTCTTGACCCCCTCCCTCCCCCTAAACGTGTGACGTAATTAATGGATGACCCCAATAACGTTGTTTAACTAAAAATAAATATCATATACTAAAGAAAAAGTGACCAAAGCCTCGAGTGTCCAAGGCTGGCACCTAAACCTGCCACGCTTGGTGTTTAACTCGGTAAAAGGCACCATCGCAGTCTCAGACTATTGGCCATTACCTCGACTCGAGCTCGGTTAGCAATCTATCATATTTTTATTTCTATTTATTTAGAAACAAACAGTCTTATAAAACATATAGGTAAGTAAGCTAAAAGCTAGAATTTCTTATAATGTAGACCTATAGTTTCCTATATGCAAAACATATTTTGTAATAAACTTAATACTATGAAATGCTATCTGATCTGAGTATAACAACTGTAAAAAGTAACAAATAATGAGATATTTGTTACTTTTTACAGTTGTTGTTGTTACAATTTGCAATTCTTTATATACACAACTTTACCTATAGCACACATATGTAAATCTTATTTGTATTACATCCGTGTAAAGTGCAACTAAGACAATATGTTTCTGCTGGTTTATGCCCTAGATTGATCTGCGTGGATCAGCGCGATGCGCTGACGCAATCTGTTGCTTAAACAGCTATCATATTATTTATATACCTACCTGCTTCGATTGATGTTTAATGAATAGAAATTCAGTAAAAATATCTAAGAAATATAAAAATTCTTTAAAGATACCCGAAGTGGATCGGGCGTATTAAGACGAAACCTTACCTAAAATATTTAAATCTCAGCTCCTAGATTTAAATATTTCAGATTAATATACCCGTCTCGCTAACGGAAGCGGCTCCTAAAACCAGTGCAAAAAGGATAAGGCGAAAAATCCTGCGTAAAAATCTCAAAAATCGATGTTCGTAGTCGACTGTTTCCTCCTCCAAAACTTAACCAATCGTAACCAAATTTGGAAATCTAAATGATTATGAAATTATCTGTGTCGGACCGTTTTTCTTTTTTGGCTAATTGATATCAGTTTTGAATACCATACGCCTCTCATTGCGGCGTAGTCAATTAGGCCATTTTGGCCATTTTTGAAGGGCTCTAGCGCCTTAAAAAAAAAAATATCAAAAAAAGCAAAACGGTCCGACACAGATATTGACAATATTAATCTGTGTTGAAAAAATCATTGCTCTAGCTTCAAAACTCACGGAGGAAACAGTCGAGTACGTTTGTATGGAGAAATGACCACTCCTGTTGGCTCTTAACGAGGAACGTACCGGTACACTCGGCGCCGCTGTTTTCGGCGTCGGACGTCTCGGCGTTGGTGGCTTCGACTTTAATAATTTCGGCTTTAATGGTTTCATCGTTGTTGGATGCGGCGCCGATTGATTTGACGTTGTTAGTTTCGACGCTGGAGTTTTTGACGCTAATGATTTTGATTTTGATGGTCTCAGTATGGCCGGTTTAAACTTGGGCCGTCTCGGCGCGGGTGTCGTTTGAGCGATCGACTCGGTTGGAGCTGAAGCAATCAACATGGACCCCGCTTGAGCTAATAGCGTTGTTGCTCGTTTCGGCGACGCTGGTGGTTTCAACTTTGGTCGTCTCCGCGCGCGTATGGGCTCAGTCTTCGCGGGTGGTATTTGAACAGTCATTTTGGTTGCTCCTGAAGACGGCGATGTCACTACGTCAGTCGCCGTTGGTACTGGTTTCGTCGGCGCTAATGGTTTCAACTTTGGTCGTCTCTTTGGTCGCCTCCGCGCGTGTTGTGGCTCCGCCTGCGTGTTACCCGCGGGTGGTATTTGAGCCGCCGACTCGCTCGGTACCGGAGCCGGCGCGGACGCGACTAGAGCGGTCACCGTTGTCATTCGTTTCGTCGGCGCTGGTGGTTTTTTCTTTGCACGTCTCCGCGCAGGTTTTCGCTCCGCTCGCGTGTCACTCGCAGGTGATATTTGAGCGGTCGCTCCCGTAGACGACGCGGATGCTATTAGAGCGGTCACCGATATTACTCGTTTCGTCGGCGCTTTCAACTTCGGTCGTATCACTGTGGATTTCTCCTCGGCCTGCGTGGTATTCCGGGTGGGAAGCGGTCGAGCGGTCGACCTGGTCGAAACGGACGACACGGGAACTTCTGGCGCAGTCGGTGCGGATGGTACTCGTTCCGGGGCCGATGATATCGACGCAGATGACGTGGGTGTAGATGATACAGCAGGTCGCGTCGATGATCCTTCAGAGGGCGCCGACAGTATTAAAGCAGAAAGGCCCGGGTCGGGTGACAGGGAAGGCGGGGATGACGGTTCAGATTCAGATGACACCGACAGGGGCGAAGACACTTCAAACGACGTAGATGTAGATGTTACATCAGAGTCAGATTCCACCGACAATGGCGAAGATAATGCCGGTTCAAACGTAGATTTCGGAGGCTTCCTCGCCGCAGATATTAAAGCGCTTAATATCGGCGCGGTCGCCACCGCCTCGGGCACTGGTCGGCCGGGCAACCGTTTCGGCGCGGCGGAAATGAGCGCGCGGAGTATCGGCGCGGTCGGCGGGGACGGCGCGGATGGTCCCGGCGCGGCGGGGCCGGGGTGCAGACGACGGGTTAGCTCCGCGAGCGGGGACTCGATGTCGGCGGCGCCGGACAGGATGAACGACCCGTTGTCTAATCGCTGTAATCAAACATATATAGCTGGTCAAACGAATCTTGTCAGTAGAAAAAGGCGCGAAATTCAAATTTTCTATGGGACGATATCCCTTCGCGCCTATATTTTTCAAATTTGCCGCCTTTTTCTACTGACAAGATTTGCTTGACCGTGTATAAATAAAATTCTCCTCAGATTTCGGAAGCCTCATCTGAGCCGTAGGGAGTGGAACTTACGACCGAAGGACGCGAGTTAAACCCGATTCGTATTAATGAGATTTTTGGAAAGTAATATAGTGTGTCAAAGGTCTGTTTGATTTCAAACATAGATACAGATACTATCTTTTTCTAACACTAGTACTAGCACCCAAAAGAAAAGGGTGAGTATAGTTTTTTTTGTTCCTATTTACTGACAAGATTTGGTTGACCCGAAATATAATGTTTGCCAGTCGCTTTTTAGCCGACGAAAAAAACGGAGGAGGCTCTGAAATCGACGCGTATATATATTTTTGCAGGAAATGACAACGTGATGGAACCGGAATAATCCCAATGAGGTCTACTTTCCCTGCCAATTGCTAAGACTTCGTTCTCGAGCAGACATCCCATGCTTCCTGAGTGAACCACAGCAACATGAGCAGAAATGTGCTGGCGAGACATTTTGGAAGCGGTGCGTTATGCATTCTACCCGGCTCACCTGCGCTTGTACCGGGTGCACGACGCCAGTCTGCAGGCAGTACAGCTGCAGCGCGGCGCCGCGGGACAGCAGCTGCTGACACAAGGCCGCAGACTCCACCGCCACCAGCATCTGACATACCATACCAGGGATGTTGCGAACATCTGCATCCGCAACCGCGGAACTTCCGCATTATTTTCAACATCCGCATCTGCATCCGCATCCGCATAAAATCGATGCGGAGCTTATGCGGATGCGGATGTCAAGCAAGTCGGTACAGGAACGTCTTAGCGGCGGCGTAAGTGCTAGGTAATTTCGTCATCGTCTAAGATCCAGAAAAGTCGGCCAAGTTACTGTTTATTAAAATATAACGCACAGGTGGTCTATATTCTTGCTCAAATACTAAACGTTTCGTTTTTTTTTTATTATGATACTAAAAATTTAATGTTTGACGTTTTCTAAGTACCTAATCTTGACATCCGCATCCGCATCCGCATCCGCGAATGTGAGCCTTTAAATATCCGCAAACGCATCCGCATCCGCGGATGTCAAAAAATCTGCATCCGCAACATTCCTGTACCATACTATCAACATTATTCAAATATTCCAATAGGAAATTTTGGTAAATCTTATGCTTAATGCCCCACAGTCCTCACGACACAGGCTCGACAAAGTGTGAGGGCTATTGTTTGTTCTAAAAAGCTGTTGTACATATTCTGTAGTTAATTTTAATTTAATTACTAAGGTTTCATGTCATGTCAATTTGGAAAATAAAGATATTTGTATTTGTATTTGAAATATATCAATAATTATATTTTACACTCGATGTAGACAAAATTAGTGATAAATTCATATAAATCAATAATTAAAATAAATAAAACTATTCAGAAAAACATAGTCATACATTTAACATTAGGTTTATAATATCTTATAAAGTAAGGTTTTTTAGTGACTTCTACCTGAACTAGGAAAATCGTGTATCTCAGGTTGAAAAAAAAAATACTTAAATAAATTACATAACGGCAAACTTATGAGTTAAATTTGTGTTCATTCAGGTAGGCATCAGTTTGATATGTTTACATTGTAGAATATGGCTCACCATAGCGTATGTAAGCGGATACTCGAACAGCTTCTGGTACAGCCTGCCTCGGAACGACACGTGCGGGGCCGCCGCGCCGCCCTTGCACTCTTCCTCCGCCGTCTAAACGACATTCACATTTAAGAGCCAACAGGAGTGGTCATTTCTCCATACAAACGTACTCGACTGTTTCCTCCGTAGGTTTTGAAGCTAGAGCAATGATTTTTTCAACACAGATTAATATTGTCAATATCTGTGTCGGACCGTTTTGCTTTTTTTGATATTTTTGTTTTTTAAGGCGCTAGAGCCCTTCAAAAATGGCCAAAATGGCCTAATTGACTATGCCGCAATGAGAGGCGTGCTATTCAAAACTGACATCAATTAGTCAAAAAAGCAAAACGGTCCGACACAGATAATGTCATAATCATTTAGATTTCCAAATTTGGTTACGATTGGTTAAGTTTTGGAGGAGGAAACAGTCGAGTACGAAACCTCGATTTTTGATATTTTTACGCAGGATTTTTCGCCTTGTCCTTATCGCACTAGTTTTAGGAGCCGCTTCCGTTAGCGAGACGGGTATATTTACCTAAAATATTTAAATCTTAGCTCCTGCTGGCTCTTAACCTTTTGAACACCAAACGGCGCATCCATTTGCCGTGCCACTGACGCCACGGGGGTAAGATTTAGTTGTGTGAATAAATAATGCCAACCTAAAAGTGGGGTGTTTTTCAGTAGATTTTCATCAAAAAACGATCGACGTCAAATGCCGTCTTTGGCGTCGTTGTCACGATTTTGCGTTGACGTCAATTGCCGTCTGTGGCGTTCAAAAGGTTAAGATTGTCATGAATATGATGAAATTTGTCACCTATCCTTAAAAGGTAAAAAAGTTATTCATTTGGAAGGGAGGAAAGTTGTTGTTTACCCCCAGTTAATATGGAGCTACGAGAAAGAGAATCTAATTTTAATGAAAGAAATAGATTCGGAAATGGGAACTTTGATCGTTGCGACGATTTCAAGACACACCACATGTGACGAACAAACTTTGCTTTCGAGTATAACCCAACACCAACTAGTCCAGGTCCAATGCAGGTTGGGGCCAAACACGGAAACAACCCCCTTGTGCATGAGAAGAGGCCTGTACCCAGCAGTGGGACGTATCTAGGTGGAATTATTGTTATATATTAGGTATATAACTAACTAAGTGTACATACCAAGAAGTAACAGTCTGACCGTAATGCCTTATTAATATGCCTTAATGACCATATAGCAGCCACCTCTGGCGGCTTCTGCTGGTCGCTGACGACCAGGTGACCCTTAACACAGTACTCACCGGTAGTAGCAGTCTGACCCTGGGCCTTAACGACCATATAGCAGCCACCGGCGGCGGCTCCTGCTGGTCGCTGACGACCAGGTGACCCTTAACACAGTACTCACCGGTAGTAGCAGTCTGACCCTAGGCCTTAACGACCATATAGCAGCCACCGGCGGCGGCTCCTGCTGGTCGCTGACGACCAGGTGACCCTTAACACAGTACTCACCGGTAGTAGCAGTCTGACCCTAGGCCTTAACGACCATATAGCAGCCACCGGCGGCGGCTCCTGCTGGTCGCTGACCACCAGGTGACCCTTAACACAGTACTCACCGGTAGTAGCAGTCTGACCCTAGGCCTTAACGACCATATAGCAGCCACCGGCGGCGGCTCCTGCTGGTCGCTGACGACCAGGTGACCCTTAACACAGTACTCACCGGTAGTAGCAGTCTGACCCTAGGCCTTAACGACCATATAGCAGCCACCGGCGGCGGCTCCTGCTGGTCGCTGACGACCAGGTGACCCTTAACACAGTACTCACCGGTAGTAGCAGTCTGACCCTAGGCCTTAACGACCATATAGCAGCCACCGGCGGCGGCTCCTGCTGGTCGCTGACCACCAGGTGACCCTTAACACAGTACTCACCGGTAGTAGCAGTCTGACCCTAGGCCTTAACGACCATATAGCAGCCACCGGCGGCGGCTCCTGCTGGTCGCTGACGACCAGGTGACCCTTAACACAGTACTCACCGGTAGTAGCAGTCTGACCCTAGGCCTTAACGACCATATAGCAGCCACCGGCGGCGGCTCCTGCTGGTCGCTGACCACCAGGTGACCCTTAACACAGTACTCACCGGTAGTAGCAGTCTGACCCTAGGCCTTAACGACCATATAGCAGCCACCGGCGGCGGCTCCTGCTGGTCGCTGACGACCAGGTGACCCTTCAGCCACCATCCCGGGCCTCGACCAGTGCACAGAACGCGCCTGAAGTCCAGTTTGCGCTCCTTTAAATAAGATGGCGAGAGCGGAAACAGACCCCAGTCAAGGATGCGTGAACCTGAAACAAAATTAATATAATACTTTAAGGTCTCAATTTGGCATAAAACAGTCCTATATGGGCAAATCAACTTTTAGACCGACACTTCGCGTTTCTGGCATTACCAATAATGTCTCAGGCCAGGGGCCCGTTTCTCAAATGCTTGTAACTTGTAATACAAGTGGAAGTCCCTTTCTAACAAAAGCTGTCAAAAAGTGACATCCGCTTATTTTACATTTCTAGTTACAAGTTTTTGAGAAACGGGCTCCTGGTGTTAGTAAGAAAATACGTAAAATAAATAAAAACTTGAGTTCTGATATTTGCAGACCTTTTATTTTATTTTGAAACACGAAAGTAATCAAATTACATTAAAATATATTTAATAGTTTTCGAGTAAAATGGCTTTTTGTGTAATATTATGGACAGACGGATGGTCAGGCATGACGAAACTATAAGGGTTCTGCTTTTTGCCATTTTGTCTACAGAACCCTACAAATATAAAAGAAATATTCCGTAATTAAGTTTTCAGTAAAATAAACCATTCACTTACTTTTGTATGAAACTTTCATATCATCCGTCGATGAGTACGTGTAGGTGTTCGGTATCATTTCAAAAAGATTCTGTACCGGAACCACCTGAAGCATATCAACTTGTTCTTGAATTTTCAAACAACCGTCACTTGTGACACTCGTTTCTCCGTCCACGTCCATTATAACGCTGGTATTGGAAGAACCTTCGATGGGGGTTTGCTGTATCATTTTAGAATTGTTAGAATCTTCAGGGTTTGGTTGAGTCGTACTAGTAGCTCCATCAGGACCAGGTTGCATGATTTGCAATACGGACCCACAGAGCAAGGCTTGGTTGGTAACAAACGTAGATTGTGGGTTCACAAGCATCGGCGTAGGCGCTGTGTTCACGCAAGAAGGGTTCACTATAAATGGGTTGGGTTGTGAACCAGTTATAAATTGGTTTAACGATTCTTGTTGCTTTAGAACAATGCCTTGAAAATTTTGAGCGAGTAAAGTTCCGTCAATCGTCAGACTAGGCTGGTTGAAACTTGTCTGGGTCAACGGTATTACGCCTGCCAGATTGGCCAATCCCCAGTTTGGTATCAAAATTTTTGGTGTTTCTATATTCTGCGTTGGTATATTTTGGATTGCTATATTCTGTGTAGACATACTTGGTGTCACTATATTTTGCGTTGATATATTTTGCATTGCTATATTTTGTGTTGATATATTTTGTGATAGTATATTTTGCATTTCTGTATTCTGTGTTGATGTATTTGGTGTCACAATATTCTGTGATGATATGTTTTGCGTTGCTATATTTTGTGTCGATATATTTTGCATCGCTGTATTTTGAGTTAATATATTCCCTGTTGCTATCGTTGCTGCTAATTCATCTACTGTAGTTACATTCTGAGTTTCTGGCGTTTCATTTTGCGGTCCTATATTTAGTGTTGCTATATTCTGTGGTGATAGCGGTGCTATATTTTGAGTTGGTATATTTTGCGTTGATACATTCTGTGTTGACAAATTTTGCATTGTTGTATTCGGAGTTAATATATTCCGTGTTGCTATTGCTTCTCCTACTTCATCTGCTGTAACTACATTATGTGTTTCGGAAGTTTGTATTTGTGTTGCTATATTATGCTCAGCTGTATTCTGTGTTGCCATATTTTCCGTTGCTATATTCTGCGTTGATATATTTTGCGTTGACATATTCTGTGTCGTTATATTTTGCGTTGCTATATTCTGCGTTAATTTATTTCGTTCAACTACATTCTGTGTGGATATATTTTGCATCGCTAAATTTTGTGTTGATATATTTGGGATTGCTATATTCTGTGATGATATGTTTGGTGATGGTATGATTCCCGTTGCTGTCGTTTCTGCTTCTAGTGTCTGTAGCACAGGCGGGCACGTGTCGTTAGTAAATACATTCTGTGTTCCCTGTATTTGAGGCCAGTGGTTTGTTATATTTTGTTGTAGACCATGCGGCCAGTTTGTATTAGAAGCTTGTAACATTGGGTTCGACATGAAACCTTGCAAAGGAACATTTAAATTCTGTAATCGACTCTGAGAATTATGATTTTGAAGTAAACAGTCGTTTCGTGATTGCAGCAAGTTAAACTGAGTTGGAGGAATTATTAAATAGTTTTGTTGTGATGCGGGATCGGGAACTGATGAATCCTGATAAGAAGCGTTGCAAACAAGCAAATGTTCCAATAAGGAATGTGGCTCTGGGTATTGTCTGCCTCCGTCTGGCTGTGTGTCTGGTTGGCTTAGAATGAGTGTCCACGGCGGCGGGGCCGAAGGCCGGAAAGTGTTCTGTAAAGGACGATCAACAACTGTCGATGACAAGGTCGCAGATTGGTCGGTATAGGTTGGATTGGGTCGTACTCGTTTGACCGCGGTGGCACTCTGTAAGCAAAAAAATATTTATTCTACTTAGAGCCACTTGCACCATTCCACTAACCCGGGGTTTACGGGTTAACCCTGGAGTTACAATGGTTACCAGTACAATTTGATACTAGGTTAACGGTTTAACCGCTTAACCCCGGGTTAGTGGGATGGTGCAAGTGGTCCTTAAAGAACTAACACATAAGTCACATAACGCTAGCCGACCGCTGTGATCCACCGTAGCTGAAGAACTGGGTGCAGCTACACATAACCCCTATTACGAGTATGTAGAAATTTGTATTAATGTTATGTTATACTAACTCTAGATTTAAGTACCTATTAGTATGTTTCTAACACGTTATAGACTTTTGTTCGAAATAATTGATTTATGATTTTGATTTGATTAAATAGTTTAAAACGAGTAAAATTCCATGACAACCTTCTATGTATTACCTGTTTTATCACTAGCTGTTTATGTGTATTTTCGTAATAAAAAATACCTAGGACAAAAATTAATTGACTATTTCTAGAAAAACTCTTCTAACGTCCGTTTTTGTTAACCAGAAAAACGTCGATCTACATTTTTACTGCGGCATATTGTTCGTAATTTAAATTATAATATTGTTGTTGACATTTATGAAGACATTTTGTAAAATATGTGTAAGTAAGAAAAATATACCTTTTTTTGTCAACGCATTTGTGGGCTAACCTACACAATTACACACATCAAATGATCTCTTTACTTTAACGAAAAGGTCAAAATAAAGAAATAAACTACGAAAATAATTATATCCTTAATTTGTAAAACATATTTGTTATTTTGCTGTTTAATATCTAGTTTATATTATTTAGAAAAAGGGTAATGACTGACCTGTGTGGCCTGTAGCGGCGCCACCTCCGCCGTCAACACGCCGCGGTTATTCCTCTTAACCCTCTCCATGTCCGGTAGCCGCACCCGCTTCCTCCCCCCACCCCCCGCGTCCCACCCCCCCTCGTCCACCCTCCTCAACGGCACCATACAAGGCTTACATTGTTTTAACAGTGCTCTGTTTATCTCATAAAACGATCTAGATATATTTCTGTCATAGAAAAACATATCTTTATTCCCCTCATAATATAATGTACTCTGAGAAGCTCGAGTGGCATTTGTCATTAGTTTCATCTTCTCATAATATAATCTGCTGTATGAAGTTTTAGAGGATATTTGGGTGTTTGATTGTCTATGGATTGGTAATGGCGGATTGTCTATAGATCTTGGGTCATCTATTCTTCTTAATAGTATTACCGGGCACATCAGTAGCTTGGGATCTACAAATAAAATTATAATATGTACTTAAATATAATAAAAAGTTATGTACTTAATGCAAATTGTTATAAACTACATAAATTTTAAATTCAGAACGGAAGTAGAAAAAATCAGAGCAAAACTATGATAAAATGTAAATTGTACAGAAAACAGATCTTACCAATACCAGGAATACCACTTGACTCTACACTTGTGTTGCTTGTACTTGTGTCTTCGTTTAGCGCTAATGGCGAATCGCAATATGTATTAAGTATTTCGTCTTTCAATTCCTCTACTATTTTGTCAAGGTTATGGCATACAACTGAATCGTTTACAAATTCAGTCTTAATATTAACATTTTCACTTCCTTCATTGATGCATCTGAGTTTTTCTATTTGCTTATTCAAATCAGGAGACGAACAATTAACGTTTTTTTCATCGCTATCACTAGATTCTTCTTTTTTTACGAGGCTATGTTCTTCAATATATATATTTTTATCTTCGTCACTGATGTTTGAGACATTTTGGCAATCGTTCCAATTGCATTCAACTTTCACTTCCTGATGTGAAATAGAATTATTAACATTTTCTTTACTAGTATTAGGGTTTTCATAATTTTCATTGACAACTGTAGCTGCAGTCTCTACAGCTTCATCAACGTTACCCATTTGAACGTCAATAATGGTTTTAACGTCTTCCTCGTCACTTGCATACACTATCGTTGCATCTACGTTATCTAAGTCCATATCCCACATCGCTTCTATAATGTTTTCCTTCGGACTCGGAGCATCGTCATCTATTTCAATTATTTCTGGTTTAATTTTTATATCTATATTTTTATCAAAGTCTTTATTTCTAGAGGTATTTTTGATTTGGTTTATACTTCTAGTACTTTTTGTGTGAGTATTATCTGAACCTTTAAATTCTTTATTAGTAATATTAACTGGAGTAATAATGGAAGTGCTGCCAGGTGCCTCATTGCGAGCACTTGTTTCGAGTTCCTCGTCATCCAGTAAATCAATAGTCTCTACACTTTTTTCCGCATCTACAGTACAGAAATAAAGCTGTGTTATTTTATTTGAAAATATACAGATATCAGAAAAATATGTATATGTATAGTTATAAAAGTGCTTATTTCAATTTATCTTTACATTACAATCAAGTAGAGTCTGTTGCATAGATTCCTGACCTTCCCCCACTTTGCATAGATTTTTTTTTACTTATTTGCGGGGGGGTCAACTATCTCTGCAGCTGACTGTAGGGTCTATAGGTACATAACGGCGTATGTGATCGAATGATACAAGAAACGTGCTCCATACAGGGCGATGCAGGGATATGTGTACGAACCGTGTGTGAGCGTGGCGGCGTGCGCACGAGGCTCGCCCGGCGCCGGCCCGCGCTCGCTCTGTGTACATGTACATACACTACACTGTTAATGACTTCAAACATTACACATTACATTTCACAAGTACTTGTATGTATGTATGTATGTATATACTTTATTGCACATGGAAATAAAAACACGAGAAACATAGTTACAGAGTAAATTAAACACAACAAAGGCGAACTTATCCCTGTATGGGATCTCTTCCAGTTAACCTTTGAGGAAACGAATAAAACAAAACAGAAGTAACTTGCTGGCACGAATGGAACTAATGCGTCAATGAAACTATCTATGTGTGTATGACATTAACCACATATTGCTGGTAATACTAGTGAGCTTGTATGTATAGTTTATTAAAATAAAACTATACCTTTATGGAAATAAATTGTAAGTAGACAGGATTAAAAAATAAATAAACTGTGTTGTTTATGTTATATCACAAATTCAAATATGGATACCTAACTGAACACGAAAGGTATGTATACTTTATTGCACATGGATATAAAAACACGAGAAACTTAGTTACAGAGTAAATTAAATACAACAAAGGCGAACTTATCCCTGTATGGGATCTCTTCCAGTTTTATCTATTTCTATTTAACTTTTTACGTATCATTTTGAATTAAAGTTAGTTATAAATATTTGTTTAGTAAATACTATAACTATTACATTAGAATAGTGATGAAATAGTTACCGTGGGTTCGGGAACGTTCCCCGCCGCCACCAGGTCGCGCCACGTCGACAGCTCTCTGGAGTGCACCACGTGAGGGTACCTACCGTGCACATTTACATTATAAGGCCCTGGTCTCCTATTTTATGCTGTACGCGGCGTCTGGCGTCAGCGTCAACGTTTTTGAACAAAAAAGACGCTGACGTCGACGTCTAAAACAGACCACAACAGTACATCTCTATAGTAAGCATCGTGACGCAGACGCTGTAAGCGGCCGATGGCGTTTATAGGAGACCAGGGCCTTAAGGTACGTATACAGTGAAATCTCGAAAATCTCGATAAGATCAAAAGCTTTATTTGCCATTCCATTCTGTCGTACTAGGTACTTCAAAAACTCATATCTTGCTAGAGCATGCTCAATGTATAACTCTAAATATTCCAATTTTGATATGTTCAATATGAAGCTGGGTAAATTTCTCACTTCAATAAAAAAATAAAATAAACCCTAACTGAGTAATAATTACAACGATGTACCTAACAAACTAACATTAGCATAGGATAATAATTACAACGATGTACCTAACAAACTAACATTAGCATAGGATGTACATCTATTTATTTATTTTAATTACAACGATGTACCTAACAAACTAACATTAGCATAGGATGTACATCTATTTATTTATTTATTACAACGATGTACCTAACAAACTAACATTAGCATAGGATGTACATCTATTTATTTATTTATTACAACGATGTACCTAACAAACTAACATTAGCATAGGATGTACATCTATTTATTTATTTAGTAATAATTACAACGATGTACCTAACAAACTAACATTAGCATAGGATGTACATCTATTTATTTATTTATTACAACGATGTACCTAACAAACTAACATTAGCATAGGATGTACATCTATTTATTTATTTAGTAATAATTACAACGATGTACCTAACAAACTAACATTAGCATAGGATGTACATCTATTTATTTATTTATTACAACGATGTACCTAACAAACTAACATTAGCATAGGATGTACATCTATTTATTTATTTATTACAACGATGTACCTAACAAACTAACATTAGCATAGGATGTACATCTATTTATTTATTTATTACAACGATGTACCTAACAAACTAACATTAGCATAGGATGTACATCTATTTATTTATTTATTACAACGATGTACCTAACAAACTAACATTAGCATAGGATGTACATCTATTTATTTATTTATTACAACGATGTACCTAACAAACTAACATTAGCATAGGATGTACATCTATTTATTTATTTATTACAACGATGTACCTAACAAACTAACATTAGCATAGGATGTACATCTATTTATTTATTTATTACAACGATGTACCTAACAAACTAACATTAGCATAGGATGTACATCTATTTATTTATTTATTACAACGATGTACCTAACAAACTAACATTAGCATAGGATGTACATCTATTTATTTATTTATTACAACGATGTACCTAACAAACTAACATTAGCA
This sequence comes from Cydia amplana, assembly GCF_948474715.1. NCBI lineage: Eukaryota > Metazoa > Arthropoda > Insecta > Lepidoptera > Tortricidae > Cydia > Cydia amplana. The sequence continues at coordinate 9,502,682 of NC_086092.1, read as the reverse complement.
TAGGATGTACATCTATTTATTTATTTATTACAACGATGTACCTAACAAACTAACATTAGCATAGGATGTACATCTATTTATTTATTTATTACAACGATGTACCTAACAAACTAACATTAGCATAGGATGTACATCTATTTATTTATTTATTACAACGATGTACCTAACAAACTAACATTAGCATAGGATGTACATCTATTTATTTATTTATTACAACGATGTACCTAACAAACTAACATTAGCATAGGATGTACATCTATTTATTTATTTATTACAACGATGTACCTAACAAACTAACATTAGCATAGGATGTACATCTATTTATTTATTTATTACAACGATGTACCTAACAAACTAACATTAGCATAGGATGTACATCTATTTATTTATTTATTACAACGATGTACCTAACAAACTAACATTAGCATAGGATGTACATCTATTTATTTATTTATTACAACGATGTACCTAACAAACTAACATTAGCATAGGATGTACATCTATTTATTTATTTATTACAACGATGTACCTAACAAACTAACATTAGCATAGGATGTACATCTATTTATTTATTTATTACAACGATGTACCTAACAAACTAACATTAGCATAGGATGTACATCTATTTATTTATTTATTACAACGATGTACCTAACAAACTAACATTAGCATAGGATGTACATCTATTTATTTATTTTTCCTTTCTTTCTCTTCTCTTCTCGATTTAACTAACAAGTTTAGTTAAAATAATACAGTAGTTAAAATGAAACAATAATGTAGTTCAATAACTTTCAGTTTGCTTGATTGCTTTGGATAATACGTTTTGTATTTTTTGTATTCTATTAAGTACTTCCCTTTGAGCATATCTGCTTTAATTTACTAATGGAAACTGTTTTGGCTTGTGTTTTATTAATATTAATTCATATTGTATAAGATTGAAAGCTGTTTGTTTCCCAATAAAATAAAATAAAAAAATAAAAAATAATCCGGCACTTCGATGGTCCGGTATACCCAGTAATCCGGCACTAAAATTGGGGTACAACAGTAGAATTTTGTTAGAATTGAGTATTTCAGTAAAATTTATTTCTACGACATGCTAAAACATCAAAATAATATGCAGATTTGCTCTAACTTCCAGTAATTCGAATTTTCCAGTAATCCGGCTCTCTAGAGTCAGCATTAGTGCCGGATTAGTGAGATAGTGTAGTTATAAACTAAACTGTATGTCACACACTAAAACCATGTCAAGATCACCTACCTTCTTTCTAATGCTAAAAAAACAAAGTTTAGGTCACAGAACAAGTAATAAGGTTAGAATGGCGATGCGAGCAGGGTACGTGTTGCCGCGGTTATGAGCAAACGCTCGCATGCTACTCGCCCGCGCTTAGCGAAAAACGAAGTAAACATGCCTTTTTGCGCCACAATAACCTTCAGATTAAGAAGCCAGACATCAAATCTGTCTAAAGGAGGCGTATCCATTCACCACGCACACAAGGCGCTAGCTAGTTTTTACTACCGTTGCGCGAGTGTTAGTAAATGTGGAGAGGAACGAGCGGCGACACCGGTTCCAATACTAACTGCGCGCGATAGCCATTCTAACCTCTTTAATATGTTCTGTGGTTTAGGTCATACTTAGCAACTTTTACTATAGCACCAGCTATGAAATCACGAAAAAAAATAGCTGCTTCATACATTTTGGCTGGTCTGATGTTGATATTTTCAGTCTTTTTTTACATATATTGCAGGTTATAGAAATAACACCCTGTATGGTAGTGTAACTACTAACAAAATCTCCAAGATAAAGATTTAATAGAAAACGGATGAATTCCCTACTTGTCAAGTGTGAAGTGTCACCTGTTCGCGACGGCCTCGTGTATCGGCACCAAGAGCGGGCGAGGGGTGCCCGCCACGCGGGGGGCACATACGCGTTGCCGCGTGTCCAGCTTCAGCTCGTACCAGCGCCGCTGCAGCGCCACCGCCGACAACACGACGCCACTGTTGGAAAAATAACACAGGTTTTTAAAATTATAAATTCCATAATTTGTTCTGCGCTAAGGGTTAAGTCACAAAGCGTACAGTAACTGGGGTTACCTGTCAGTAACTTACCTTCTGTCAAAAATCTTGCACAATGTGCAAAAAATCGTTATGTACTGTAAAAAATCATGGAGCCATTCAAATATTTAGAAGTGGAAAAACCTTGGAGGATATAATCAAACGGAGACGCCATGTCTGTAATTTTCTGTACAAAACAGTCTGCCGATTTTTGCGGGGGAGGGGAACGTCAAATGTATGCGTAACGTAAAAATAGCCATGTCAGATAAACGTCAGTCCATACATTGTGTATGACCGTTGGCCGCCTATTTTCGACAGAGGGGAAAGCCCGTTAATGGCTACTCCGTTTAGTTGTATCCTCCAAGGGAAAAACTTTTCTCTTTTTGTATGGGCGAGTACGTACATCTTTAAACGGCGGCAACGCAGTTACAACCCCTCTGGTGTCTATGGGCGTCGATAATCGCTTACCATCAGGCAATTAGTCTGCTCGTTTGCCTACCAGCGCACTTGACTCCACGATCAGGTCTCCCCTCCACTTAGTGTAAAGTGTCATTCAATAGAACTTGCTAACTATGTACGGTAACGGTAATTGCTGATAGCATCGCGTTAGAGCAGTCTTCACTTGGGGCTGTGAGAGTTCATCATTGTGATAAATTAGTCTTTATTGCAAGCTTTGGTAATTGGCTACTTTCCTACTAGTCAAATCAGCTTTTTAAGAACTGTCATAACGATCCGATCGAGCTTTGCTCGGAAAACATACAAAAACTCAAAAATCCGCGTTTTCCCAGAGATAAGACGTAGATCGAGTTTTCGACCCTGAAACGCCCATATAGCAAATTTCATCGAAATCGTTAGAGCCGTTTCGAAAATAAAGTAACTGCTATCTATGTTTTTCTAATAATTACTTATCTGGTGCTTTATTTTGCGCACGGTGTGAAATAATTTATTTTAAGTAGGTAGAGAAAAGTACCCAATTGTGTAATTATAGTGGTTAAGTGTGTGGTTGCCGAAAGAAAAAAAAATTAAGGACGTTGGTTTTCTCATAACATAATCGGCACAAATAACATATTTTCTTACATAAATGTGTATATTCCGTTAGGCTTCACTACATAGTATTTTAAAACAAAGTCGCTTCCCGCTGTCTGTCCCTATGTACCTATGCTTAGGCCTGAGTGGACGCTCTAGTTGTGCGTGCGGCGTGCATGTTCAACAAATGCGCACGTATAGGAGCGGCCTTAGTGCACGCTGCTCACATCACAAGTGAGCCCACAGCCACGCTGCACGCGTCGCCGAATGCTCCGCTCCGAGCGTCCACTCAGGCCTTAAGCTTTGGATTCCTCCAAAAACGGTGCCGTCATATGACGGCCGTCATATAGCGGCAGCAAAAGACGGCCGTCTTTACGGTGGCGACATGTGGAAAGTACCACGGCGTCATAACACACCGTCATCCACCAAGGTCAAAGCGGCAAATTTGAAAAATGTAGGCGCGATGGGATAACGTCCCATAGAAAATTCGAATTTCGCGTCTTTTCCTACTGACAAGACTTGCTTGATCACCTATAATTTACTTGGAGGATGAAATATCATCAGAAGAGGAAAATAATCGTAGTACGGAATCATTTATTCAAATCTCGTGTCATTTATTCAAAATGGCGTCACCGCTATCTAATAAAACGTTCACGAAACTATCGACACCGTCATGACGGCCGTCATCTAACGTTACGTTGACAATCAACGTAACGTAACGCCGTCTAGGAAACCGCGCCATCTCGTTTACATAGACAACGTTCTAGTGACGTCAGTCAACGCTATACAGTGTGTAAATCCAATACGGGCGAATATTTAAACGGTGGTTAGCATAGGACTTAAAAAGTATATTGAGATAGATTTTACTTAGAAATGCATTGAAAATTATAACCATACAAAATAATTCGGCCCGCAATGTAATACACCACACACGTTACGGGATACGAGCTTTTTAAAGTAACTGTCAAGGCTTGTTGGCAGTTACAATAAAAAGCTCTTATCTCGTAATGTCATGCCATATTATATTTCTTAATGTTTGCAGTACATTGCTGCTCGGTACATGTGGAAAAAAATTAATTACGGGGTCATAATTAAGTGTAACTTAAAAAAACTTCTTAATTAATGATAAGACGGGTAAATTCTATAACTGATTTAATTTATTGCCCGTATTGGACTTACACACTGTATAGCGGCCGTAATATGACGGCACCGTTTCCGGAGGAATCCAAAGCTTTAGTCATTTTAGTCATTTAGTCATTTATTCAATATTGCATTGTCATGTACATAATAAGGTGTTACAATTTAAGAGGCCAGTTCATGACACCCTGTAAGGGCACACAATAGTAGGTACTTATATTTACAGTTATATAGGACTTTATACGATTCTATCAACACATTTACACTCACTTGTTGCAGTAGGTGTCGGCCGCTCGGCTCCAGCGCGCCGGCGCCGCCGCCCCGCCGCGCTCCGGCTCCAGCCGGTACCGCTGCACCAGCGCGAAGGTGCGCTCCAGCGCCGCCAGCTGCGCGCGCTGGTGGAAGCTGGCCTGATCCACGGAGTTCAGCATTTAGAGGGTTCAAGCTGCCCGGGTCAGGTTACAACATGGTGGACAGTCCAAGACAGTGAGTTCAGCATTTAGAGGGGTTCAAGCTGCCCGGGTCAGGTTACAACATGGTGGGCAGTCCAAGACAGTGAGTTCAGCATTTAGAGGGGTTCAAGCTGCCCGGGTCAGGTTACAACATGGTGGACACTCCAAGACAGTGAGTTCAGCATTTAGAGGGGTTCAAGCTGCCCGGGTCAGGTTACAACATGGTGGACACTCCAAGACAGTGAGTTCAGCATTTAGAGGGGTTCAAGCTGCCTGGGTCGGGTTACAACATGGTGGGCAGTCCAAGACAGTGAGTTCAGCATTTAGAGGGGTTCAAGCTGCCCGGGTCAGGTTACAACATGGTGGACACTCCAAGACAGTGAGTTCAGCATTTAGAGGGGTTCAAGCTGCCCGGGTCAGGTTACAACATGGCGGACAGTCCAAGACAGTGAGTTCAGCATTTAGAGGGGTTCAAGCTGCCTGGGTCAGGTTACAACATGGTGGACAGTCCAAGACAGTGAGTTCAGCATTTAGAGGGGTTCAAGCTGCCCGGGTCAGGTTACAACATGGCGGACAGTCCAAGACAGTGAGTTCAGCATTTAGAGGGGTTCAAGCTGCCCGGGTCAGGTTACAACATGGCGGACAGTCCAAGACAGTGAGTTCAGCATTTAGAGGGGTTCAAGCTGCCCGGGTCAGGTTACAACATGGTGGACAGTCCAAGACAGTGAGTTCAGCATTTAGAGGGGTTCAAGCTGCCTGGGTCAGGTTACAACATGGTGGGCAGTCCAAGACAGTGAGTTCAGCATTTAGAGGGGTTCAAGCTGCCTGGGTCAGGTTACAACATGGTGGGCAGTCCAAGACAGTGAGTTCAGCATTTAGAGGGGTTCAAGCTGCCCGGGTCAGGTTACAACATGGCGGACAGTCCAAGACAGTGAGTTCAGCATTTAGAGGGGTTCAAGCTGCCCAGGTCAGGTTACAACATGGTGGACAGTCCAAGACAGTGAGTTCAGCATTTAGAGGGGTTCAAGCTGCCCGGGTCAGGTTACAACATGGTGGACACTCCAAGACAGTGAGTTCAGCATTTAGAGGGGTTCAAGCTGCCCGGGTCAGGTTACAACACGTCGGACACTCCAAGACATAGTGAGAATTTTTTAATTTTTTTTTTATTTATAGCCTTATTTCAGAATACATTTTTTTTTAAATTATATCTACAGTTTTCCTTAATTTACTACGGTAACTGATTCTGTGTGCCTTCGGGCAAAGGCCTCCCCCAATCTTCTCCACTCTTCCTTATTATGAACTAATCCGGTCCATGTTTTTGTTTTTGTGCCTCCGGCCATGTCTTCGATTTCATCGGACCATCTTTTAAATTGGCCGCCTCTGTTTCTTTTATGCCCTCTAGGGTGCCAAAGTGTTACAATTTTGCTCCATTTATGATAGTGAGAATTAGATCCATTACATTAGAAATACAACTACGATTAGATTAGATCCCGAGAGTCAGAACGATCTCGTTGTCGATGGTGGGATAACTTGGACTCCTTTTAGCGATGCCAGATGTAACACGAGACCGGAACGAATGGAAGAAGACAAGGGGGTACCTTTCCCCAGTAATGATAATGAGATTTGCTCGTCATTTTTAGATCAGACTTGTGTAGTAATAATAAAGCAAATTTTTAACTCAAATTTTGGCAACAATCTGTCACACAGAGTATGAAAGAATATTGCTACAGTGATACCACCAATACTGGTGAAAGGTACTCACCACACTAAGAAGCGGCGTGTCGTATAACATTAGCAGATCTACAACGGCCCACTCAAGTGCAGACAGTCGCTCGCCAGCCGCTGCGACGTCGCCGCGCGCTAAATGTGCGCGCAGTTTACGCAGTGACGACGCTCGAAACTTGTACCTGCGTATGTAAAGAAAGGACATGACATTATACAATTCATTTTCTTGGTCTGCTCAATCTCATCTTTTAAGATGACTAATTTTTACATTGTAAAGTGAAAATTTGTCGTGTAAAGTTTACAGTAACCACTAACTGTCGCCTGTGGTATTTCCGGTTAATACTACCTTCAAACATACTCTTACACTTAAAACCCCTCTCATGTTGCCTTCTTGGGTGTCCATGGGTGACGGTAATTGCTTACAGGTGATTGATCTGATTGTTAACCTCCTATATCATTAAAAAAAACTGTAAATTGACATTAGATCTCAGATAAGGATAAGTATAGTTTGCTTTTTTTTAACTCACTCAATATATTTTCTCTCTCTGCACCAATTGAAGGTATCTCTGTTTGGCCCTATGGTTGACTGGTAGAGAATGCCATTTGGCATTAAGTCCGCCATTTGTACATTGTTGTATATATTTTGTGCAATAAAGTTTAAATAAATAAATAAGGAACTTAGTCACTGTAGAATTTTCAAAACAATGTTGACCGTGTAAAGCATTTTTTCCCTCCCCGACTGAGCACTCACCACAAGCCATGAACATCCTCATGTTTCATCCCCGCCTGCCTGGCGATCACGCGGCACGCCGCCGCCTCCAGGGACCCTCGCGTTTGCCGCGACGCGCTCGCCGCACGCGCCGCCGCGCGCAACCCGCATACTACCAGACGCATTAGGTGAAGCTCGGATGGAGAAAGGACCTGTTAACATATAAGATGACCATGTATCTGTAGATCGGTACCTAGAAAACAGGTAAGCTTCAACCCAAATGCAAACGAACAGTAAGTTGAGAGAAGAACTAAAGACACCTGGAATAAGTACTAGCTAGAGTCTAAAAGAAACCCTAACAAGCGACCTGCTTATCAAGCTTAAAAAAAGATAATGAATATCTGCATACTCCTAACAATCTTTTTTTTTTCTATTTCAACAATGACCTATCCTATTCATGCCAAACATGGAAGTTTTCATCTAACGCAAAACCACTAATTAAGTTAGAAATAAAACCAAAATCATAGACGCCCTAACCCAGGCACAGTTAAAATGCAGTTAAAATGAAAAGTAAAGAAGTAAAAATATGGGTTTTGGAGGTAACATAGATGTGGCTAGTAGATAGGATACCTCCACCAGTTTACTTTCTCGAAAAGGTTTTCGCGTACTAACCTCCTCCACCTCCGAGGCAGAGCCCCCGGACTGGTCCATCTCTTCTGAAGACGCCGCACACTCAGATATACTTACTTTCACTCATAAATATCACTGATAAACGTTGCGTTGAACATATTTTGTTGATAAACATATTTGGAACAACACGAATTTACGAAATGTGTAAGAGAGCAGTTAAAAGTCGTTAATAGTATTAGTACTTTCAGCACAGGATAAATAGTATTGAATGTAAGTTTATGCTAATTGTTGAGCGTTAAATACTCCGATAAACACAAAATAAAATAAAAATAATACAGAGCAGAAATGGGGCAGGAACAAACTAAGTACCTAGTCTGTCACTTTTGACAGTGACAATAGTGTATTGACATTACTCGGAGCTGTTTAAGCCAATGTTGTTAAAGCTCTCTCTATTCTATAGCTGGTCAACCAAATCTTGTCAGTAAAAAAAGGCGCGAAATTCAAATTTTCTATGGGACGATATCCCTTCGCGCCTACATTTTTCAAATCTGCCGCCTTTTTCTACTGTCAAGATCTGGTTGACCAAGTATACTAACATGTTTATAACTGGGTCAACCAAATCTTGTCAGTAAATAGGAACAAAAAAACTATACTCATCCTTTTCTTTTGGGTGCTAGTACTAGTGTTAGACAAAGATAGTATGATTTTCTCTGTCTATGTTTGAAATCAAACAGACCTTTGACACACTATAAGAAAACATACATACAATACATACAACCACATACACCAACATTTCCACCCGGAACCGGTTTTTTTGCTCAAACCGAAGTTTCGGTATTGTTTTATAGTTGGTCAAACCAATTTGTCAGTCAGTAACAACCAGGAAAACTATACTCCTCCTTTTCTTTTGTGTGCTAGTACTAGGTGTAAGACAAGCAAAGTATGATTCTCTCTATGTTTGAAATGAGACAGTCCTTTGACAAACTATGGTTTCGGCGGATAGAGCCTGTGCGGAAAGCCGGTCGACCTCCATCACCTCCATACAAAAAGTGCTTAACCCAGACTTGTTTTATTTCTTTATTAGCCCCTATTAACCGCATATGCTGACTGTTTCGAGTTATAAAACCCAAACAGTACCTATATATTTCTGTTTTGATATTTATTTGGTAAAATGCTCAGGTACCAGGGTCTGTGCCCAATTCCACAGACTCTACCTAAATGCTCCAGACTCTATCTAAATCACACCCCTAAGAATAAAATGAAACGAAATAATAACTATACATACATGACTTTATTAACATTGTGTTATACTTAAATCATTAAATTTAACCAGGCATATAAAATTGTTGGTTGGTTGGGAAGCGTCATAGTACGTAGACGTACATACTACGTGTATATTACGTACGTAGTTCGGTCAGACAGTCAGAAAGGAAGGACTTCACTCCTTGCGCTCTACCGACCCGACCTCCTACAAGTGTAGTACTTACGTATGGTATTAATGTAAATGCAGGGGTAGATGCGACCAGAGCTGTAGACGGGCTCCTCAACATTGATCTTATTTGACTCCATCATAGAGAAATATAGTAAGACAAGAGTGCTCACTCCATACATCAGTGTTGGTACCAAAAAGACTATTAATTTCAGTGTCTACATCTAGCTGCTAGCATCGAGTAGCGGAACTATCAGTACTGCTACTTGACAATAGATGTAGCACCGACCGGAAAGTCTAATGCTCAACAACATAAGACTTTCCGGTCGGTGCTACATCTATTGTCAAGTAGCAGTACCTACTGATAGTTCCGCTACTCGATGCTAGCTAGATGTAGGCACTGAAATTAATAGTCTTTTTGGTACCAACACTGATGTATGGAGTGAGCAATCTATGTATTTTTTTCTCTATGACTCCATTGACGTATATCTCAGGACGGGCCTTATGTGCACTAAAAATGGTACTAGTTCAGCGGTGTCACTCATGAATTCGAGCCAATCGTGCAGTCTAACTCAACTAGTTGCGACCAATCGCGCGCGTGATGCAGACTCATCAACCAATCGCGTTGTAGCGGTGTCACACCGCTGTACTGGCCCCATTCACGCCCCATTCTTTCTTGCCTCTCTACTGTAAGGCCAGTCCTAAAATATATACGTCAATGTGTTACTCCCTGACACTGCGGGGTTGCGAACTGCATTGCCGCCATAATTGTGTGTTTTTATTCTTAAGATATATTTTATAATAATATGTACCTATGCTAGTTTTAAGGTATTTATCTATGGGCCAATAGTTGTCTGAAAATAAAGTTTTTCATTTTCATTTCATTTATCATTCACGCACCAAAGACTGTCGCTGTTTTAATCCAGATAAAACTCTATACAGAAACAATTAAAACTCTCAATGCATTGTTTAGCCTTTTTAGGTACCGTCTTATAGTATATATAATTACTATTAGAATACAAAATAATACCTACTATTAAAATAAAATGTTACAGCAAAGTAAATTAGAAATACATAGCACGTTTATCTTTCGAGAATCTGTAAATAAGCATATATTATTTGGTTACGTAAACTTATTAAACATGAATAGCGAAATAGCGATAGAACCGTAATTTTTAGATACATCAATAACGCTGCCATGGTGATTTTTTTTTTCAATTATTCTATAATATACTATACCTAAAACACAGAAATACACTCTTACTTCAGTATTAACTATTTTCTTTGGAGATATTACTACAATCTTAAACCTAACTTTAATAATTCTTTATCCTATTTGTCAGTCTATTCTAAAGACCTTCCTTTGACAGTTATTCACATAAAAATATTATAGAAATACTCCAAGAGTCCAGTCGCCATCAGATATATCGGAGCGGCAAAGTTGTTCACAAATATCTAAACAAAGCATCTATTATCTAGAAGATAAAGTTCAATTTCAGATATTTTTGAGAACTTTGTCCGCTTCGATTTAACTGATGGCGACTGACTGTACATTATCAGTCTTCTAAAGGCCTGAGCACACGACGTGCACATGCGCGTTGCAATGTATGCTCTGACCTTTATCTACTTTCAAAGTATATATCTACTTTACATTAAAAGAAGTAGGTGACTCAAGTTCAAATTAGGTATGTACATACTTTATAAGTAAATGGGCGGACGACGGATGCAATATATTACGTCAAAATCATGTCAAACGATATACGTAATTAAAATTGGTTTAAATAAGACAACATGATTTTGACGTATATTGCATCCGTCGTTCGCGCCCATCACTACATAGTAAAACAAAAAACAAAGTCGCTTCCCTGTCTGTCTGTCAGTCTGTATGCTTAGATCTTTAAAACTACGCAACGGATTTTGATGCGGTTTTTTTTAATAGATAGAGTGATTCAAGAGGAAGGTTTATGTATAATTTGTTTACCCGTGCGAAGCCGGGCGGGTCGCTAGTTATTTATAAGTTATAATACTCTAATTCTTAAATGGATTTGAATCCGAGATAAATTCATAGAAGTTTTAAATGAAACCAACCAACAACTCACATTTACTACTTAGAAATAATATTCCAAAAAAAATAATCTTACATTATATTTATTTTTGAGTGGCTTTTCATCAAAGAAGGGTCCCTATGCTTAAGTGCAATAAGGACCATTCTATCAAAATGTCTGTTGGAATGTCACTTGAAGCATAAGGACCCTTTTGTAATGGAAAGCCACATATGAATACTATTAGAAAGATTTTTATAATATTTTTTTAAATTTCACTACTGCTATAATATATTATAGCTTACATCCTAATGGTGTTATTTTACAGCGTTACAAAGCCGAAAATAGCTAGTTATTAATCGTTTGTCACAATCTGTCAAAAAAAAATGCCAAGAAAGATAAAATTACCCAGTATGTTCACAACTTCAAGGGCGCTTAGAAAAATAAAACATACTGGGTAATTTTATCTTTCTTGGCATTAATTTTTTTTTAATTCCATTCAGAGATCTAACTATAGTAAATGTTACCATACTGAATTGGCCTATCTATCAGCTTAGCACACAAAAAAAATCAAGCATCTACCGCAATAATTCACGTCACCACAAATAAAAATCTCATCGTACTCGGCGATAGGTGAAAAATTAAAAAAAATCATAACTCCGAAAATACGAAAAATCGCGGAACATACATGGGGGTGATTCAGATAGCGCTCTAGGTCCTCTACCTCCCAGCTTCAGTATATCACTACTTCTTGGGACACGCTGTATATAGTTGCTATACAATATATTTTTGGATGAAATGTAAGGAATCGAATGGTACCCTTACTTTTATCGTTTTTGGAAGTTAAAAAAAACTTAAATTTTGTAACTTTCAGGTCCTGTATTTTTGTAATTTTTCAATATTTTATTTTAATATCCACATCATTGTGATAAATTGCTCGTTTGCTATCTATTTTACTAGATTTTGTTATATAATTCAACATGTGTCATCATCCCTATTGCGGGCATCTTTTCCTGTCACTCTAATGACGCCTTCATTGGAGTAAAAGAGAAAGATCCACGCAATTAGCGAACTTCGGTAGCCCCTGATGCCCCAGATGGTGTTCAGTCTTCGTCGCTGAGTTCGATGACCTCGCCGGGCGCGGTGACCGGTGGCGGTGGTGGTGGTGGCGGTGGTGGCGCCACGGTGGTGACGGTGGTCACCGTCGTCACCGTGGAGCCCGGGCAAGGCTGCAAACAACACATCATCATCACCACTTTAGCCACCTACCGACCACTGAGCATACGCGTGTTTTAATGCCTTTCATTATGTAGCAGTCACGTAAACTACTCATCATCTTCCTCGCGTTATCCCGGCATTTTGCCACGGCTCATGGGAGCCTGGGGTCCGCTTGACAACTATTCCCAGTAATTGGCGTGGGCACTAGTTTTTACGAAAGCGACTGCCATCTGACCTTCCAACCCAGAGGGTAAACTAGACCTTATTGGGATTAGTCCGGTTTCCTCACGATGTTTTCCTTCACCGAAAAGTGACTGGTAAATATCAAATGATATTTCGTACATAAGTTCCGAAAAACTCATTGGTACGAGCCGGGGTTCGAACCTGCGACCTCCGGATTGCAAGTAGCACGCTCTTACCGCTAGGCCACCAGCAGTCACGTAAACTACTATTATCCCAAAAACACATTTAGAATCAACAACATTACACTTCTAACATCTTAATCAACTAGTCCTGACGCCGTAAACACAAACAACTAACTTTGAGGGCTTTCCAAGTGATTACTGGGCGCCAGTCAATGATAAAAAGGCATAATTAATGAAAACCCTAACTAGCCATAACGCAAAAACGTGCAACTTTAACTGGGGCCATTTTAAGTTGGTTTGGATCCATTTAGCTTAAAGGCTTCGTCACACAGGCGCGTTTTCCGGGCGCGGCGTGAGCGGGGCGCGCTGCTTTTACATACAAAACGCTCACGCCCCGCCCGGAAAACGCGCCTGTGTGCCGAAGCCTTACGATGTCCTACCTCCAGTATAAGATTGACGTGATTGGTATTTATATATACTGAAATAGTTGTCATATATTACAAAACACAAATCAAAATATTTAATAAAATAATTTGATTTGTTCCCAAAATTGTGGTACTTTTGTATTGACACGCCCAGCCCTAGTAGCACGGTAGCATTTTTATCGTTTATCACCATGCCTGTCACGTTCTAACAAGTATGTAAGTGCGAAAGTGACGGGCATAGTGATAGTCGATAAAAATGGAACCGTGCTGAGCCCGCAGTAGTGGAAATATTCAATAATCCGAGAGACTAAAACAAGTTGAAAATAATGTTAGTTACCTTTATCTGAATGGTCTTGTGTGAAAGTATGTTCAGCAGCACCGAGTGTGCTGTGTTGGCGGACGCGCCGTCGTTGCTGGTTTGATCTTGCTGGCTGGACGGATTGCTGGGTTGCTGGACGGGTGGTCCAGCTTGCTGGTTAGTGTCGGAGGCATCGCTCACGTGGTCGGCGTCCCGGACCTCGGCTGTACGCTCACCGTCTTGTTCCCGGGTTGTGTCCGTTCCCTGATTAAATCATTAATGTTATTATTAAATAAATATATTGCTAGATATTGAGGTATTTTAATAGATAGTATATCGTTTGGTCTAATATACACCGTGTTTTTTTTTATTTCCGTTAATTTCAAGGGTGCATTCCTGAGCTTAAATCAAGTAACTTTCTCAAAGACACCGATATTCTAATTAACTCAATTTCGGAGATAATCAATAATTTATTTTTTTCCTATAAGGCCTCTACTAGCGTGTACACTTGCCTTAGGGCCGGTTTACATATTGATTAGTGTTTAGAATGAGTTCATACATTTGCTACTAAACTTAAGTACAATCTCGGTCGATCGATGTTCGAAATGACATTGATATGTCACAGATATCGATTGTTTGGTTGAGTTAAATGTAATGCCCGTGTTACAAACAACGCTATTTGCTACATTTAATTAGTTTTTAAACTTTTTTTTTTTTTGTAAAAAAAGCAAAAAAAAAATTTTTTTTTTAAATTAACTATGCCATTTAGTTCTCTTAAACGTACTTAACCATACCCCGAAGTTAACGGAATTCAATAAAAACACGGTGTATATTAACAAAATAATCGAACACGGTTACTTTTCTGAATTCTAAAATATCATCATCTGCCTCGCGTTGTCCCGGCGTTTTGCCACGGCTAATGGGAGCCTGGGGTCCGCTTGACAACTAACGCTTCCGAGACCTCCTCGACCCCGGTGAGGGTTATACGGGACACATTCATCCCGTAACAGTTAAATGTCTCACCTGTTCTGTCTCCTTCCTCTCGTCAGAAGGCCGGAAGAGGATCCTGGCCAGAGACATCAACGCCCCGGTGAGGGTTATACGGGACACATTCATCCCGTAACAGTTAAATGTAATGTCTCACCTGTTCTGTCTCCTTCCTCTCGTCAGAAGGCCGGAAGAGGATCCTGGCCAGAGACATCAACGCCCCGGTGAGGGTTATACACACACATTCATCCCGTAACAGTTAAATGTCTCACCTGTTCTGTCTCCTTCCTCTCGTCAGAAGGCCGGAAGAGGATCCTGGCCAGAGACATCAACGCCCCGGTGAGGGTTATACGGGACACATTCATCCCGTAACAGTTAAATGTCTCACCTGTTCTGTCCCCTTCCTCTCGTCAGAAGGCCGGAAGAGCAGCCTGGCCAGAGACATCAACGCCCCCGAGACCTCCTCGTCCCCGGTGAGGGTTATACGGGACACGTCCTTCTTCGACTGAAAACAGTACATTATTTAAATTTCGGGTTTATTCGCTTTTATCGCTGACTGTTGGGTTTGCGCTGAATGTGTTAAGATATTTTTTATAAAAGTGTGTGTGTGCTAGTATAACGGTATTTTATACAAGCCAAGATTGCCTGAAAATAAAGTCATTTAATATATTACCCACCTCGGCCTCCAGAGGGTACAGCTTGCCCGTGTCGAGGCAGTACACCTGCAGCGGCGCGTCGCGCGCCAGCAGCGCCCGGCACGCGGCGGGGCTCGCCACCGCCACCACCTGCCGTGTTACAAGCTGTCACTAGCATATATACCCACCTCGGCCTCCAGAGGGTACAGCTTGCCCGTGTTGAGGCAGTACACCTGCAGCGGCGCGTCGCGCGCCAGCAGCGCCCGGCACGCGGCGGGGCTCGCCACCGCCACCACCTGCCGTGTTACAAGCTGTCACTAGCATATATACCCACCTCGGCCTCCAGAGGGTACAGCTTGCCCGTGTTGAGGCAGTACACCTGCAGCGGCGCGTCGCGCGCCAGCAGCGCCCGGCACGCGGCGGGGCTCGCCACCGCCACCACCTGCCGTGTTACAAGCTGTCACTAGCATATATACCCACCTCGGCCTCCAGAGGGTACAGCTTGCCCGTGTTGAGGCAGTACACCTGCAGCGGCGCGTCGCGCGCCAGCAGCGCCCGGCACGCGGCGGGGCTCGCCACCGCCACCACCTGCCGTGTTACAAGCTGTCACTAGCATATATACCCACCTCGGCCTCCAGAGGGTACAGCTTGCCCGTGTTGAGGCAGTACACCTGCAGCGGCGCGTCGCGCGCCAGCAGCGCCCGGCACGCGGCGGGGCTCGCCACCGCCACCACCTGCCGTGTTACAAGCTGTCACTAGCATATATACCCACCTCGGCCTCCAGAGGGTACAGCTTGCCCGTGTTGAGGCAGTACACCTGCAGCGGCGCGTCGCGCGCCAGCAGCGCCCGGCACGCGGCGGGGCTCGCCACCGCCACCACCTGCCGTGTTACAAGCTGTCACTAGCATATATACCCACCTCGGCCTCCAGAGGGTACAGCTTGCCCGTGTTGAGGCAGTACACCTGCAGCGGCGCGTCGCGCGCCAGCAGCGCCCGGCACGCGGCGGGGCTCGCCACCGCCACCACCTGCCGTGTTACAAGCTGTCACTAGCATATATACCCACCTCGGCCTCCAGAGGGTACAGCTTGCCCGTGTTGAGGCAGTACACCTGCAGCGGCGCGTCGCGCGCCAGCAGCGCCCGGCACGCGGCGGGGCTCGCCACCGCCACCACCTGCCGTGTTACAAGCTGTCACTAGCATATATACCCACCTCGGCCTCCAGAGGGTACAGCTTGCCCGTGTTGAGGCAGTACACCTGCAGCGGCGCGTCGCGCGCCAGCAGCGCCCGGCACGCGGCGGGGCTCGCCACCGCCACCACCTGCCGTGTTACAAGCTGTCACTAGCATATATACCCACCTCGGCCTCCAGAGGGTACAGCTTGCCCGTGTTGAGGCAGTACACCTGCAGCGGCGCGTCGCGCGCCAGCAGCGCCCGGCACGCGGCGGGGCTCGCCACCGCCACCACCTGCCGTGTTACAAGCTGTCACTAGCATATATACCCACCTCGGCCTCCAGAGGGTACAGCTTGCCCGTGTTGAGGCAGTACACCTGCAGCGGCGCGTCGCGCGCCAGCAGCGCCCGGCACGCGGCGGGGCTCGCCACCGCCACCACCTGCCGTGTTACAAGCTGTCACTAGCATATATACCCACCTCGGCCTCCAGAGGGTACAGCTTGCCCGTGTTGAGGCAGTACACCTGCAGCGGCGCGTCGCGCGCCAGCAGCGCCCGGCACGCGGCGGGGCTCGCCACCGCCACCACCTGCCGTGTTACAAGCTGTCACTAGCATATATACCCACCTCGGCCTCCAGAGGGTACAGCTTGCCCGTGTTGAGGCAGTACACCTGCAGCGGCGCGTCGCGCGCCAGCAGCGCCCGGCACGCGGCGGGGCTCGCCACCGCCACCACCTGCCGTGTTACAAGCTGTCACTAGCATATATACCCACCTCGGCCTCCAGAGGGTACAGCTTGCCCGTGTTGAGGCAGTACACCTGCAGCGGCGCGTCGCGCGCCAGCAGCGCCCGGCACGCGGCGGGGCTCGCCACCGCCACCACCTGCCGTGTTACAAGCTGTCACTAGCATATATACCCACCTCGGCCTCCAGAGGGTACAGCTTGCCCGTGTTGAGGCAGTACACCTGCAGCGGCGCGTCGCGCGCCAGCAGCGCCCGGCACGCGGCGGGGCTCGCCACCGCCACCATCACCTGCCGTGTTACAAGTTACAAGCTATTACTAGTAAAACAGAAACAAAAACAACTAAAAACTAAAACAACTATAAACACAACAGTCCCCAAGCCGACTGGTCATCGTGGGGAGTCAGACCAAAACCCTCCACCACTAAACAAAAATACTAATAAAATTAAACTAATAAAATTAATCAAAGTAAACGCAAGCAAAAACAAGGAATATCAGAAAAGAACTCTCTAGTTACCCGATCGGACAACACTACAAAAATTGAAACCAGAGCAAAAATGTACTTCGCAACCCTTAATGTTAGATGACATAATAGCGCAGTTAGCTGGCCGTACCTGGAGCAGAGTGGCATTAGATCGGAGAGAGTGGAAAAGGTTGGAGGAGGCCTTTGCCGAAGGGCAAGCAGACAAAGAATACAAAAGATGGGAGATAATAGAGAGATAAAGTGCAACTATTCTCTGTTCTGTAAATAAAGGCTATTTTATTTATTAGTAAAGGTGGGTCCACACGTCACAGACTTTAGTCTGCGCAGCGTGTCTGTACAGACTTAAGTCGGTGCAAACGGGACGTGTGGACATGAAGTCTCAAGTCTGTAACGACATCTGTGCATTTTTGTATCTGGCATCTGGCATCAAAAAGTCGGCGCAGACATGCGTGTTTGCGCCGACTACTGCACTGTGTGGACGCATGTTCAGACTTGTTTGGGTCAACTTACGACAACTTTGGTTAATTAATTCACAGTTTGCTTTGTTTTTATTATAAAAATGAACGATTTAAGAAAATATTCGTGAGAATTCTTAGTTGAATTTATAGATCTATATAAGTCCCTTCCAGCTGTATGGAAAATTAAGTCCAAAGAGTACAGTAATAGGGATATGAAGACGTCCGCACACCACGAGGTTTAAAGAACAACTAACATGTCTGTATCGTGTGGACGATGTGAGTCGCACATACTTTTGTCCGTGCAACAGTCTGCGCAGCGCAAGTCTGCACCGTCTGCACCCAGCTTTACATGCACTGCGGGCGCAGCATGGTTCCAATTTTATCGCCTGTCCCTATGCCCGTCACTGTCACACTTCCATACTTGTTAGAACGTGACAGACATGGGGACAAGCGATAAAATTGCGACCGTGCTATCGCCTCTGATCTAGCCCCAACGTAAAGCTATATATGACACCGTAAGATTGTGAACCTAACATCCATAACTCAAGAACAAATATTCGTCATAAGGTCACAAATGAATGCCCTTCATTTTTAACAAGCTTTTATTAGATCGACCTGTATGTAACTAACTATGTAATGGAATTTAACTATCTTCCAAGGGTCATGAAAATTGGCAGCTGTATGTAGTTCTGATGACAATACAATAATATGGTACTGTCGAACTGATCTGATGATGGAGACAGGAGGTGGCCATAGGAACTCTGTGATGAAACAACGCAAACTAATTGTGTTTGGAATTTTTAGAATTGTCTCGATGAGTATTAGTTGTCTGTCGTAAGAAAAGTACAGTCAGCGATAAAAGCTGGTACCAAAAATGAAATTTTTGCGAAAAACTTTTTATTAGTGTACCGCACAAAACTTTGTTCGCGGTACACTTATGGGATCACTTCGGTCTTGCAAATCAGTTAAATGTGTTTTTCTCAGAGACCGTTCGACGCAGACAGCTAAAATTTGGAACAATTATTTATAGCAATTACCACCAGTAGCATTTTTAATATGAAGTAAGCCGGCTGTCATTTAGCGACTATAAAGGATATGTAACGCGTCACCAAGTTTTTACACAACGGGG
This sequence comes from Cydia amplana, assembly GCF_948474715.1. Taxonomy (NCBI): domain Eukaryota; kingdom Metazoa; phylum Arthropoda; class Insecta; order Lepidoptera; family Tortricidae; genus Cydia; species Cydia amplana. The sequence goes on along the minus strand of NC_086092.1, from coordinate 9,483,574 downwards.
GGAAACCTGTATAATTGAAATCATTCTCGTGATTTTGAGGTTATCATTTAAACTGTTTTAAACATGGTTTAGCTAGTTTTTTCAAAATTTTAATGTCTCTTCTATTTATCAGTCTCTACAGAAACTGAATAGGTATCAGTGGCGGCGCATCCATAAAAGCCGATTCCCACCGGCTTACCTGTTTATGGACGTTTGAGCAGAGTTGTAAAGGAAATATGTAAGCCAAATTAGCCCCGGCTTGCCTATGGATATGTTTGACGCGCCGCCACTGATAGGTATCGTAACTTTGCATAGACGAGTGGGTCATCAACTCATCACTCAGCTTCTGGTACTTATATCATATCGGCGAGGGTTTGTCGGCCTCTTTAGGGGCATTTCCGGCCTCCTTAGGGGCCTTCTTGGCCTCAACGGAGACCTTTCACCTATCCTCTACTGAAACTGAATGTCGTATAGTCGCCATCAGACATATCGGAGCAGCCGAGGTGCTCAAAAAATCAGAACACTCTTTGACAATAGAGGCGTGTTCAGATATTTGTGAGCACCTTGGCCGCTCCGATATATCTGATGGCGACTGTACCTTTATTCTTTATTTCATTGTAGCCATGTTCATAATTCAGTAAGGTGTTACAAGTATAAAGCGGTAGGTACATGACACCCTGTAAGGGCACACAATATGATTATCCTTAAACTAAAAACATATATGTACATTAACTTAACTTATTTTATTTTAGGTATATTGCGCATGTATTCCGTACCATAACAGTGCGAGTTAAATTTATTTTTCACCTCAGCAGCTCGAACAAGGGTACTTTGCTACTTAAAAACAGTGAGCAAAATCGCATTTTGCTCGCTAAGTGAGACAAAATGAGCAAAATGCTATTTTGCTCACTCAGTGAGCAAAATGCGGTTTTGCTCACTGTTTTTAAGTAGCAAAGTACCCTTGTTCGAGCTGCTGAGGTGAAAATTTAATTGTTGGTATATATTAAGAAAACATGAGTGAATAGGTAAGTGATGAAGAAGGAATACATTTTTCGGGTTCTCTAATATGTTCTCACTGCTGAGGTGAAAAGTTTTGTGAACTACACGAGATCAAAGTTATTTACATTTCGTGCGCTTTTGAGTCCCTTACTACGCTCAAGATTCTAAATTAGGATCTAGTATAGAATCTTTCGCTTGCACGGGACTCAAAATAAGCACTCGAAGAAATATCAAACTTTGATCTCTTGTTGTACAAATAACTATTACCTTGGCATAGACGAGTGGGTCATCGCTCAGCTTCTGGTAGATCAGGTCGTTGACGAACACTCTGGCGGGCGCCAGAAGTTTGCCGGGCTCGTCGGGCCCGGGCCCGGGCCGGGGCCGGGGCTTCGGGGCCTCCTTGCGGGCCTTCTCGGGGTCCGGCATCATCCGGGCGAAGGCCTTCACTTTGAGGTAACCTGGGGAGATGTGTGGTTGTAGGATGTACGAGTATGTGGAATAAAGTATTCATAAATACAATAAATTATTATCCAGAGCTCAAACTAAAAATAAAGAAATATATTTTTCACACCTCCTATTCAGAAAAGAGCTTTTTCTTCCCTGCTAGGAGGGATCAAAGTAACGCTTTTTTGTTCTAGCACACTATTATTACATTTTTTTCACATTATTTTTTAGCTTAAAATCTTAAATAATCTGTTTAAGCATCAGATTGTGTCAACACTAAGATTTTTTTATTTTCCTCATAGTTGATGTGAAAAGCAGTATGTGTCACACGGTATCAAAATTATGAAAGTCTTGGGCGTTGACACTTGAATCCCTCATTACGCTCAGGATTCTACTTTAGAATCCCGAACGTAGTGAGGGGGGAACGTAGTATTCTATTGTAGAATCCATCGCTTCATTCAGGATTCAATATACGCCCTTGACGGAAATATATCATTTTGATCCCTTGTAACACAAACTACTATTACTAGCTTTTTATTTAACTTTACAAGTTTAAGTTTAACCTTGTAACTTAATTTATTTGTATGTTTGTTCCGGATTTCAAATCTCGCAATACACTTGCAGCCGAAACTTTACATAGGTACCTACATCATGTAAATTGGGTGACAATGCTATATGGGGCATTATCTATGAAAAGGGACCTTATTGTCGATGGCGGTTACGCCGCACAACGTCGCGCGGCATCGTATTTATATTGGAGCATCGTTATTAATGGCGTAAGCGCCATCGACAATAAGGTACCTTTTCATAGATAACGTCACATATAACGGTACCATCGAGCTAGTCTGATGATGGACACAGGAGGTGGCCACAGGAACTCTGTGACAAAACAACGCGACCAAGTTGTATTGGGTTTGTTAGAATTGTCTCGATAAGATTTTGTCGCCACATCGCGATGAAGGTATCATCTTGGATCGTCCCATTCGTTTTTCGTCAAGTTCTTAAATTAGTCCTATTCTGCTTTCGTCACTCATTCTACATTCGTCACAATCGTCGGTGGCTTTCAATGTAGAATGAGTGACGAAAGCAGAATATGACTAATTTAAGAACTTGACGAAAAACGAATGGGACGACCCAAGATGATACCGCGATAAAAGCTTGTTTCAAAAATGAAAAATTTGACAAAATCTTATTAACTTTGTAAGCATTTGTATCTATCAAATTTGTTCGTTTATTAAAGTATACAATTAAAAAAGTCCCAACCCGTTTTGGCGGCAGGCTCGGGCTCCGGGGCGGGGCTGGAGCCCGAGTCCGAAGTCTTCGCTCGCTTCGCGGCCGGGCCCGGGCCTGTCTCCCCCTGCCCCTTCCTGCTCCCCGAGTTGCTCTGACAATAGGGATGATGACACATGTTGAATTTTATAACAAAATCTAGTAAAATATATGGCAAACGAACAATTTATCACAATGATGTGGATATTAAAATAAAATATTGGGAAATTACAAAAATACAGGACCTGAAAGTTTCAAAATTTAAGTTTTTTTTAACTTCCAAAAACGATAAAAGTAAGGGTACCATTCGATTCCTTACATTTCATCCAAAAAAATATTGTATAGCAACTATATACATAAACGCAATATTTCACCGACAAAAACGCAATTTTCTTGTTTTGTCCATACTACAAGATGGGCGATGACGTCACGGCCTCTGGCCGTTTTGTATAGGGCGTTTCGCGAGTGAAGTGCGACTGTCGGACTTTGACTACAATTTCTGACTTTTGTGTTACTTTAATGCAATGGGTCCCATATAGACATTTGATCCTAAAAACAAACCCGATCGATTGATACCATAAAAAAAATTAGTCATGTAGCCTATTCTAAAATCAAAGGAAACCTTACTTCCATATGTGTAGGTACTTACAGCAACGTTACTTATAGAATTACTAGCGTTTATTTATTACTAGCGACCCGCCCCGGCTTCGCACGGGTTAACAAATTATACATAAACCTTCCTCTTGAATCACTCTATCTATTAAAAAAAACCGCATCAAAATCTGTTGTGTAGTTTTAAATATCTAAGCATATATACAGACAGACAGACAGACAGGGAAGCGACTTTGTTTTATACTATGTAGTGATACACCGTGGTTTTTCAAACTTCGTTAACTTCAGGGATGCATTCCTGAGCTTAAATTAAGTAACTTTATGAAATTGTACAACGGGAATTAATCGCTTACCTACATATTCGCGGAACGTCGGAGGTAAATCTGAAAACTTAAATATGCGATTAAGTCCCGTTGTACAATTTAATAATGTGTAAAAATCGTGAAAGTTTAAATCAGTGTAAAGCAGTATTTTGAAGATAATAAATTATATGACTCTATAGACGTGTTATTTCCCGGTAGACTTCAGTAGGTCGTAGGCCTCGCCGTACATACCGGTAGTGCGAGCCGGACCCTAGGCCTCAGCGCCCAGTATTCGGCCTCCGCCGGTGGTTCCTCCTCCTCGCAGACGAGCAAGTACCACTGCGCGCCTGTCTTGATGTACCACACGCTGTGTTCGGCCGCGGCCGTGCACAGCACCACGAGGGAGGTGGAGTCTCGGCCTCCGCACCAGGCGCTCGAGGCCAGGGGAGGCCGGTGGAACTCCAGCCGGGGTGACATTATAACTGCTGGAACAAAATACAAGTTCAATAGTACAGTCAACAACATCAATGAAAAAATCAAGTTTGTTTAATATTTAAACACAAGTAATAAACACTTTCTTGCACAAAACTAGTAGATAAGCAATATTGTATGACAAAATATCAGTTGCAATCTGATTAAAATTGAGGAAAATTACCAATATTTAAAAAAATATTCATTTCTAAACATAACACATGAAAAATGGAATGCATTTTGTGTAGGCTTTTTTATAAGACTGAATTAATCCATTCCTTACAAACCCATAAGTAAAATGACCGATTAAGGATTAAGACAAACGATTAACCCCTAAAACGCCCGTGTCAAAAAAATTCTACTGAATTAATAATAATTAATTAGTTAATATTTTGTGTTTGTTTGTATTTGTATCTACTTTTTGTCACTAACTTAGATTTATAAGGTTTGTTTAGCCTTAAGTACTAACAATAATATAGATTTTTTTATTCGAAATAAAAATATTGAATTGAATTGAATTGAATAGATAGATAGATAGATAGATAATATTTATTTCTGATTGAAAATTTACATGTTACTTCCTTAAAAATAGCAGAAATTCACAAAAAGATCGTCAAGTGTATACAAACAAAATTTAAAGAATAATAAAAATAATAGTAAATTGTGAAATCAATAATGTCAAAAATAAAATAGAAATAAAATTAAAATGTCGTACAACTTAACTAAAATATAAAACTATTTTGTATATAATACTAGTGCTTTCCTAGGTAATATAATGTCAAGTTCCATAAATAAAATGTCAAAAATGAATACAAAAAACCAAAATAAAATAAAAACAATAATTTAAATTAAAGTCAAGTAAAAATTTTTAATATTTGTATTGTTCAATAACCTTGAAATTGTAAATTAAAGTTCAAGTCGTCTGTGACGTATACGGGACAAGGCGTTCGACGGGTTAATAGCTAATTAATGCTTATAGCAGTTAAGCGTTATCAAATATCACCAAATATCAAGGTTACAATAAAAAATATATATATGGACAGGCTTTGCCTAGTGTGAGGGTCAGTATAAAGTGTAAATGCTGTAATGTAATTTTTGGAAATAAACTATTTGTATTTGTGTTTGTTGTATTTGTATTATGATTTCTGGACGAACTTAAAGTAAGCAAAGCAAAACAACTCACTTTCACCGTCATCCGATGTATCCTCTTCCTCACACGTGGGGTTAGCCGGGGGCTGTGTGAGCGGGGGGTTAGGGGGTTGCGCGGGTGGGGGGTTAGGGGGTTGTGCGGGAGGGGGGTTAGGGGGTTGTGCGGGAGGGGGGTTAGGGGGTTGAGCGCGTGCCCAAGGGGGTTGCGTACTAGGCGCGCCCGTCGGCCCGGCCTGCACCGACCGCACCACCAGCGGCACCGAGTGCACGGTGTGACCTGATAAACATATAATAATAATAATAAAATCATTTATTTCATAGTTTCAGACAACATTGATCATGAAGAAAATTAGGTATACAGGTGGTCCAAACCTTGAATTCCAAAAATATTTTTTAGATTCCTCACGTCGTGGGCTATCAGAATATACTCCATGTATGTTAGCCGATTTTTCGTAGTTTTCGAGTTATGATTTTTTAAACTTTTAACTTTTGTTATGAAATTCCGGGGTTCCCATACAGGGTGGCTAAAAAATAACTGCATTCCCGTTGCCAGGGAGGTTTTGGGATTATACTGAGCAAATTTTACTATGGGACCAACCCCGTAATCACGAAAAAAAAATTTACCGTTCCATAGAAAATGGACCACAGCCAAAATGTATGAAAGCCAAATTTTTTTTTTCGCGATTTCGTGGTTGGTCCCATAGTAAAATTTGCTCAGTATAATCCCAAAACCTCCCTGGCAACGGGAATGCAGTTATTTTTTAGACACCTTAAATAAATAAAATAAAATAAATAAAACTGAGCACTTGATAATTGATAAAATATAAATGTATATTAAATTATCATTATTTATTGTTTGAACAAAATTAATTTTGGCATAGAAAAATAAACTAAACAGGACATTAGCCTGCGAAGTTGTCACTGCCGTGGTGGACGAGCGCGGCACGGCGCACACTTGTGTCGAGTTCAACTACGTCAGCCGCAGTTGTGACCGTACTTTATGTGATATGTATATGACAGTACTGACCTGGCATAGAACTAAACAGGACATTATGCTGCGAAGTTGTCACTGCCGTGGACGAGCGCGGCACGGAGCACACTTGTGGCGAGTTCAACAACGACACATCCTGCTGTGACGACTGCCCAGCCAACACCGAGTTCAGAATCAGCGGCGGTCTCTGCGACACGGACGTGACCACACACGGGCGAGAGTTGTTGGTAGACTTCGGTCTGGCTTCCACTCCTTGAATCACACTACCAGACACCACTATACTTGGTATATAATTTAATTTTCTTTGACATACATTTGGCTGAAAATTTAAAATAGTGTTTTTTTGCGGAGATTTCGATAAAACTAGATGTAATCCTTGTCCTACACTCGATGGTGGTAAATGCACTCCGCCAGAAACATTTACCAATTGTGGTAAATGTTCTGTGTTTTCTTTAGTTTTCGCCTCTTCTTGCTTTTTAGCCTGATTTCGGCTCGAAGGAATTATTATGATATTCTTGCTCGCCTTCGGGTCCTTTTTATTGACCACCGCAAACACTTCGGGGTTGTTTAAATCGGGCATATTTAGACCCGGAACTACTTTAACGGACGTCTTCGGCAAATTGGCCAGAGACTGCACGTTGGTGATCACCGGTCGAAAATCGTCATTAATTCTTGTAGTGGTTACTAGCGGTCGAAATTCTACATTCGCTTTTGTAGTTTGAAGTTTATCCGTGTTCGCAGGTTTCAGGGTTGGTATAAAATCTAGAGTTTTCGCAGGGGCCAGGGCGCCTAGTTTTTTATTAATGTCGGCAACAGCTGAGGGGTTGAAGAGCGTCGGGGCGGTGGTGGCGGTGGTGGTGGTGGTGGTGGGGGCTGCTCTGAACACGGGGCCGGAGTGTCGCGCGAGGTTCTCCGCGGCGAGAGGCAGCACGGTGGCGCCCCCCGTGTTGTTGCTGGTCAGGAATATTGTGATCTCGTTTGTTTTCTGGGGCGGTTTTGGTACCTGCGTGAAAGAAAAACAGTGATGAGCGTTCAGTTAATTTTGTGTTAAGCAGGATCATCTGCAAACGATGCTATTAAGTCTAGAAATAAATTAAGTGAAAACATTCACTGTCTCGGGCGTGACTCGAACTCGCAACACTGGAGCACTAGCCCATACTCTGCCAATTGAGCTATTGAAATATTAGAAAGTAAGAAAAATTTATTCAGTGCTTATGAAAATTCATACTAGCCTGCATATACATACCTGATAGGATTAAAAAAGGGTTTTAAGTGTGTGTCGAGAAATAACACCACGCGAACAAAGTCACGGGCAACAGCTAGTAAACATATCGCTGTTAGCTTCCGTTCTAGGCTGTGTAGTAGTGCTTCAGCTTGAACCACAGGAGCGATCTTCTTGTCACTCCCACCACTCGCGCGCCGCGGCTTCCGGGTCTATTAGCAAGTTAGCTTAGAGTATAGAAAACAACCAAATGTATACCGTATCGCTGCTGGCTTCTGTTACAGGCTGTATAGTGGCCGGTGCACTGTCTTGAACCACAGGAGCGATCTTCTTGTAACTCCGGAGTTTGAGGCCGAACTTCTCCGCGGCTATGTTCTTCTGTCGGAGCCACTCGCGCGCCGCGGCTTCCGGGTCTATTAGCAAGTTAGCTTAGAGTATAGAAAACAACCAAATGTATACCGTATCGCTGCTGGCTTCTGTTACAGGCTGTATAGTGGCCGGCGCACTGTCTTGAACCACAGGAGCGATCTTCTTGTAACTCCGGAGTTTGAGGCCGAACTTCTCCGCGGCTATGTTCTTCTGTCGGAGCCACTCGCGCGCCGCGGCTTCCGGGTCTATTAGCAAGTTAGCTTAGAGTATAGAAAACAACCAAATGTATACCGTATCGCTGCTGGCTTCTGTTACAGGCTGTATAGTGGCCGGCGCACTGTCTTGAACCACAGGAGCGATCTTCTTGTAACTCCGGGGTTTGAGGCCGAACTTTTCTGCGGCTATGTTCTTCTGTCGGAGCCACTCGCGCGCCGCGGTTTCCGGGTCTATTAGCAAGTTAGCTTAGAGTATAGAAAACAACCAAATGTATACCGTATCGCTGCTAGCTTCTGTTACAGGCTGTATAGTAGCCGGTGCACTGTCTTGAACCACAGGAGCGATTTTCTTGTAACTCCGGGGTTTGAGGCCGAACTTCTCCGCGGCTATGTTCTTCTGTCGGAGCCACTCGCGCGCCGCGGCTTCCGGGTCTACGGGGGAGGGCGGGCCGCGGGGCCACGCGGGGAGGGAGGGGGAGTGCGGACGTTTTTTGCTTTCTAGAAATAAAGTGCCGGGTTTACATGTTAAAGTACGGACATTCGACTCCATTAAAGTCTTCAGTAGATCGTAGGTTTTAGGAGTAGTATGTAGGCATACTTGTTGTCGATTTTTTTTCTTTAAATTTGGATAAAATTTGGCTGATTTAAAGAGTTCTACATTCTGGGCGGAATAAACAAAAATGTACAGTTTTGAATGATTCACGGTTAGTTTCACTAGACTTATATCAAAAGGAAAGGAGTTTCAAAAGGTAATCACGGTTCATATCCCGGTCGATATAAGTCTAGTGAAACACAAATGTAATTTTCAATTGAGTTACGAAAATATCATAAGAGGAAGTTATACGATGAAATTGAGCATATACTCGTATTGTATAGAATAGGGAACTCCATATGTCGACTAAATTTTATCGAAATCTCGCGAAAAATAATTCGAAAACAAAGTAAAAATTAGCACAAATAAGAAAACACAAAAGTGTAATAAAATATATACTTAATAAAAAATGTTCAAACTTACTTCTACGTATAATTTCCGGAGCCTTGGTCATAACAACAGTCGGCGTAGCGGTGGTGACGGCAGTGGCGGTGGTAGAAATGGTAGGAGCAGTGGTAGAAACGCTAGCGGTGGTAGAAACGGCAGCGGCAGCGGCGGTGGTGGGGGCAGGGGAAGTTGTGGCAGGCGGCAATGCCTGAAAGACAACAGTCATTCACTTTCCATGCTTCAAAATTCTTCAAAAGTTCCAGCATTGCGATACAGCGAGGAAAAGCTGCCAGCATCCTTGGTACAATGCCTCAAGGGCCTATTTTATTAGATTTAAGCTAGTTATTCATTAAGTTTAGTAGGACCACTGTAGGTATATAAATAATGGTATCTTTAATGTAAATAAAAGTATTATACAAAGAAGCATTTATTATAGCAATCATAATACATAGGCAAAGGGGTAGATAATACATAGGTAGGGTAGAAAAGAGGTTTCAATCAATGTGTGGAAGGGCGGCACCGTCGTCAAATCCAAGCCACCTACTGTGTGTAAATGTTATGTAATTAAGTAAAACAAAGTTTTATTCAATATCCATACATTAAATTGCGTGACACCTAGAAAAAAACTTGCAATTCTATCGAGTGGGGTACAATAAATATGGAGCTTTGAAACATACGCGCGTAGGTGTTATTGTTATATATATACTTGGTCAACCAGATCTTGACAGTAAAAAAAGGCGGCAAATTTGAAAAATGTAGGCGCGAAGGGATATCGTCCCATAGAAAATTTGAATTTCGCGCCTTTTTTTACTGACAAGATTTGGTTGACCAGCTATAGTTGTTACCTGGGGTCCCCTGGCCATGCGCGCGGCGCGGCGCAGCAGCCGGCGCTGCGTGCGCGCCGCGCGGCCGTCGCCGGGGGGAGCCGGCAGCACCAGCGCCGCGCGGCCGTCGCCGGGGGGAGCCGGCAGCACCAGCGCCGCGCAGCGCGCACAGTCGGACGAAAACAACGCCGGACTGGAGGAAACATATCATTATTAGATTTATGCCCGGTTCACATTACTCCAGTCCAGTAATCCAGCGGGCTAATCCAGTCCAGTGCTGGACTGGATCATATCGTTTACATTATTCCAGCACTGGACTGGATTAGCCCGCTGGATTACTGGACTGGAGTAATGTGAACCGGGCATATTCCAGTCTTTTCACCGTTCAACGTTCAATCCAATACTGGAATGCAACTGGAATGGCTGTTCACACTATTCCAGTGGTGCTGGATTGGGTGAGCTGGAATGAAAAGTTGACGGTCTCTCCAGTCACTGGACTGGAATGCTCACTGGAATGGGTACATTCCAGTGCATTCCAGTGTCGGTTCACATTATTCCAGTAGCATTCCAGCACTGGATTGGATTGCTGGACTGGAATGCTACTGGAATAATGTAAACCGGGCATTACAAGCAAAGGCAATCCAACCTCTAGACATAGCATAGTCGCGCTACCCCCTCTGCCACACATACGGTAGTTTTACGCCATCTTCGAGTCAATCCCGTGACGTGATTGGTCCGTGTCTTTGAACGGACCAATCACGGCACGGGATTCGCTCACCTCGTCCCCCGCACCCCCGTATTTTTGGCAGCATCGGTTTCATGAAAGAATTGGCCTAAGCTCAGTCTAGAGGTTGGATTGTCAGTGTTTACAAGGGACCAATTAAAATTGAAAATTGATTTGCTGACATGTCCCATCGTACTTAGTTTAATTTAATTATAAGCATGTATGTAATTAGTTCGTAAGTTTTCTAATACGATGTATCTCTCTTTATTAATTTTTCTTCTTAGGTTAGATTTTTTTACAATATGCGTATAAAATGAAAATATAAAAACACTTACAAAAAAATAAAAAATAAAATAAACACATTATAAAAAAACCTAACCTAGGGTACCGCCAGCAGCGGGGCACGGGGTCCAAGCTGCCGTGCCGGCTGACACAATGTATTATTGTTATAGAAATAAATAAATGAAATGAATGTTTCAATATCGGTATCGCTAATATTGACCGCCGAGCAAGCGAATGATTCCGAAATTGAACCGAGGTAAAACAAAATAAAGTCATAGATGGAATAAATAAATTGATATCTAATTGTTTTTAATAATAATTTTACGTTCCGTTGATATTTACTCACCCCCGCATACTGGGTGACTTGCTGTGATCGCAAACTTTTCCGCCATCTGTACCCTGCAGTACAAAAATTTCTTATTATGAATGTATATATCTCTTTCTGGCAAGTCTTTTATTAGTAGCTATAGCTATCATTTATTAGTTGAATTACCAACGGGAAAATTTGCCCGCTTCGACAACAAAAAATATAAGTAATAAAAGTTTTATCACATATAACAGAAACGGTCCTAGTATGGCACCCTGAGTTACTCCCAACAAACAACTTCGTTAACATTTTATATATCTTCCATTTACCAACCCGCGTTGTATTACACAAGCTGTGAGAATAATTTACACATGACATTCATATTTTCAATATACTTTAATGTACTTAAACGTTTTTTTAATGTTATACAGTGTCGAATGCCTTTGAATGGTCATATTAACTTAAATATAAACATTTCTGATATTAGTATAATGCTATCGCTACGGTTTGTATGATAGACCGCAAGAGGTTAAATAGCGTTCCGAATCTTTTTCAGGGGTTTCTAATACAATTGTGATTATAATCTCGAAACTATCTCAGCCTGAAAACTAAAGACTATCCTACCCACATACCACAGCAAGTATAAAGAAGCAAAAAACTGTTGTGTTGTGTCGCCAAAATGATTTTTTACTTTTTAAGATTAAAATTATTGTACATGTTAGTATGCAAGGTCTCTACTCTATGGATATTTGTTGCCTGACAATATAATAGAGATGATGACACATGTTGAATTTTATAACAAAATCTAGTAAAATAGATAGCCATCAGCAGTTTATCAATATAATGTGGATATTAAAATAATATATGGAAATAACACAAAAAAAGGACCTGGAAGTTTTAAACTATTAGGTTTTTTTACTTCCAAAAAGTAAATAATTAAGGTACCGTTCGATTCCTTACATTTTATCCGAAAAAAGATTGTATAGCAACTATACATACATAAACGCAATATTTCACCGACAGAAATGCAAATTTCTTGTTTTGTCCATACCTACTTCAAGATGGGCTCTCAGTGACAGTGACGTCACGTTCACATATCAATTTGTTAGGAGCGTTTCGCGAGTGAGGTACGGCTGTTGGACTTTGACTATAATTTCTGACTTATGTATTGCTTTAATGCAATGGGTCCCATATAGACATTTGATCCTAAAAACAATCCTGATCGATTGATACCATAAATGAAAGTTTTAGATGACAAATGTGACGTTCCACGGCAAAAGGTACCTTATGGCAGTTGGCGCTTACGTCGCATAGCGCCGCAATAATAATAGCGCGCGGCGGCGGAGCGGCGTTAATAATAGCGTAACCGCCAACGGCCATAAGGTACCTTTATCCGTGGGACGTCACGAATTATTTTGTAATACTCACGGCCAAGTTGTCAAGCAGCCGCTGCAGTTCGGCTTCTCTGGCCCGGCGGCGCGCTTTCCACACGCCGAGCTCTGCACCGTCCGCGGTACGTCGCTGCGACTGCCAGCCCTCGTCGGAATCCGACTCCGAGTCGCGTCGCTGCGTCTCTCTCGAGTCGGAACTCGACTCGTCCGTGTTACGTGGCTGTGTTCTCGAGTCGCAGCTCGACTCGTCCGTGTTACGTGGCCGTGTTCTCGAGTCGGAACTCGACTCGTCCGTGTTACGTGGCCGTGTTCTCGAGTCGGAGCTCGACTCGTCCGTGTTACGCGGCTGTGTTCTCGAGTCGGAGCCCGAGTCCGCGGTGCGTCGCCGTGTTCTCCGGACGCCGGAGTGGTCGCTCGCGTCGGGCGTCCAGTCCGAGTCGGAGCCGCTTGACGGCGAGGGCGGCGAGCCGGACGTCTGCGCCCATGGAAACCATTTAATCACCGGTATATAACAACGATTACCGGCGCGTTACCTCAATTTCGGACGGTACGTACTCTGGGTAAGGACTCTAAGGACCGGAATCATGTGATCTAATGAAAAGGGCCAAAAATATCAGATTCTGATCGGTTTAGGTTGTAAAAACTACAAGTTTTACGAACTGCTACGAATTTTGGTTTTCGTATTGGGTAATTTGTCCAAAACATAACAAGTTAGGAGCAGCGTTGAAGACTAACAGTGCCAGCCATAGAGCTTTCTCAGTAACCACATAAAAATATCAAGGATATAAAAAGTGTAGTAAATATAAATTATCTTCCTAAAGCTCACCCGTCTCGCTCGCCGCGGCGCGACCTGCGCCGTCAACATACTCCTATTGTTCCTTCTCACTTCCTCTATATCGGGCAACTCCACTTTCTTCGCTACTCTGTTCCCCATTCTCCCCTTATCAGTCAAATCTATTCGTTGCAGCACCACGGAACAGAACTTACACATTCTCAACAACGGTATGTTATTTTTGTTGAAAACGAATTTCGGAGGCAAAGTTGTAGCGAAAAAGTGGAATAAGGAATCAGGTTGGGGCTCGGTTTTGAATACACTAAGGGGTGGGGGCGAGGTTCTGGTGAAAAGTGGGGATGGACCAACAGGTGGGGATGGTGTTATTACAGGTAAAAGTGCAGGAGGTGGATATAGGGGTGGGGATGGTGTTAGTCCTGGTAAAAGTGGGGATGGACCAACAGGTGGGGATGGTGTTATTACAGGTAAAAGTGCAGGTGGATCAAGGGGTGGGGATGGTGTTAGTCCTGGTAAAAGTGCAGGTGGATCAAGGGGTGGGGATGGTGTTAGTCCTGGTAAAAGTGGAGGTGGATCAAGGGGTGGGGGTGGGTTTATTCTAGATAAAAGGGGAGTAGATTCCCTTTCAGGCATAGGTGGTACAGGTGATGATGTATCTCTTATAGGTGAGCTGGACGGTGAGGGAAGTCGTTCAGTTTTAATTGGTAGAGATTCTGGCGATGATGAGTCTCTTGTTGGAGATGGTGATGATCTAGAAGAGGCCCATGATGTCGGACGGGTTAAACGTACGTCGATTCTCTCCAGTACTACTATTGCGTACATGAGCAGCTTCGGATCTATGGACAGAAATCGTTACAGTTAATGAAAATATTTACCATCAGAACAATATTCAGATGCCTTTAGCTATTTTGTGTCTAAAATAGAAAATACGCAAAAGTTAAGAAAAGGGAAACATATTCCAAAACATGGAAACAATTCAAAATTACGCGAAACCACCATGCTCGGATACATGACGATTTAAAGTACGAAAAAGTTAAAAAACTTAGTTGATTTACCGAACTATGTACGTAATCTCAAATAAGTGTACAAAACAAAACTAACTACTAAGAGCACTCAGTAAAACTACATTGTGAATATTCAAAACTAGAAATATTTAACATACATAAGTGTTTCTTAGTTCTTACCAATGCTCCCCTCTTCTTCTCCCAGTTCCCTCTCTTTCCCCCCAGAACTGTCGCTGCCGGGACCGCCATCATCAGAACCAGAATCACTAACTGTCACTTGACTTGTCTTTTTTCTTCTGCTTTTTTTTATCCTCCTTACATTCGGATCATATTCGTGAAAGCGTTTCTTGTCGTAAATATTGTATTTCATGTTACTGCGTCCTAAGGTTGTGTCTTCTGCATCATTATCACTGCTTTCAATTTCACTATTAACGTTATCATCTATAACCAAATTTCCATTGCTGGAATCACTAGATTCTCTTTGATATCTTTTTTCTGCCTTATCATTCACCTGAGATTCATTATCATTATCATTTGTACCAGGAACACTATCTTCATTAGCGTCATTAGGAACTTCAGCTTCTTTATCAACATCTTCGTCATCGCTATCAAAGACTATTGTCGTTTCAAAATTATTAACGTCTAACTCTTGCAAAGCTTCTACAACGTCAGTATTAGGGCTCGGTGCGTCTAGGTCGACTATCTCTTTATTTATGTCTATAGTTTTATCAATGTGTTTTGATACTTTCTTGTTTTTACGACTAGGATGGTTTTTACCAGGTTTGTTGCCATGTTTACTTGACTTTCGCTTTTGTGAGCGTACTGTTGGCTTATCGGACGTATTCGCAGTGGCATTCTCTACAATAATTATTTCGTCTTTTTCTCCCGTCTCGTGACCTAGACCTTCTGTTTTAGAACCGGCGGCTGGTTTTTCTTTGGTGGTCACTACTTCTTTAGTCTTATCTTTTTCTTTAATATCTTCTGATAAGTCTATGGTCTCTAAATTTTTTTCTACTATAGATACGTCATCGTCATCTTCGGCACGCGCTGTTTCAAAGAGAATAGTGAAATTGTTTATTATTATTAATTTCAAACATTATCGCAAAAAACAAAAGTACCTACAACTCGCGGACTTAATGCCTTATTAGGCATTCACTACCAGTCAACCATTAGAAAAAAGGTAAACAATCTTGATGTGTCTTTTAATTGAAAAACATGTTTTAAAAATAAGTCACGACAAATATGTAACAATTATGAATCTAATACGATCATTATATTCTTTTGCTTTCATAAGTATAAGTTACTGATTTAAAAAAAGCGTTTTTCAATTAAAATACATGTCAAGATCGCTTACCTTCTTTCTGATGCTAAAAAAAACGAACTATAATCCAAAACATTTTTGACTACACGGCTTACAGTGAGGTGTAAGATAAATAGTGGTCGTGTCGTACCCGTGTCGGAGTCGGAGGAGTCGTCGTCGGCGGTGTTCCGGGACGCCGCGTCCTCGCCCGGCGCCGGCCCGCGCTCGCTCTGTGCGCACATTCAATAGGCTCACATTCAGTAGCTGTACAGGGACCACTGACAATCCAACCTCTAGACTGAGCTTAGGCCAATTCTTTCATGAAACCGATGCTGCCAAAAATACGGGGGTGCGGGGGGACGAGGTGAGCGAATCCCGTGCCGTGATTGGTCCGTTCAAAGACACGGACCAATCACGGCACGGGATTGACTCGAAGATGGAGTAACGCTACCGTATGTGTGGCAGAGGGGGTAGCGCGACTATGCTATGTCTAGAGGTTGGATTGTCTGTGACAGGGACACACCTCGGACACTGGCGATCAAATGTATGAAACAAACGCGTTCCTACGCACACAGCCTAAGCTCGTGTAGGTGAGCCATTGTAGGGTAACTGTGAGGTAACCGAGAGCGGGTCTCAGCGGGTGGGCGGCACTTTCAACGGGAGGCAGGGAGCGTCCATACTGTATGCTAGTACTCTTTATTATACTGTGACAGGGAGGGGGGAATCTGAGATGTCATTGAAATAAATCCATCGAAACGAAATAATAGTATTTTATACAATCGTGACGTTATATCAATATTCTACCTATATATTAGATAGCTTATCAGTCAAGTATCGTGTTTAGGCCATGAAGCCTGCTGAGTGGCCTAATTAAGGTACGAGATTGAAAAGCTTGCTTATACACCTTTTGAGCGCGCCAAAACTAAAGGCTTACATAATAAGGTCATTATAGTTCAGAGGAACGCAATAATTTGGGAAAGATTCTAATTTAAGGTTGCAACCTATTTGGAACCACTCGCTCTCAAACTAAGCTACCAAAGCTTACCAGAAGCGAGCAAGTATTTCCATGAAATATGTAATGAGTATAGTTACCGTGGGCGGCGCCACTTGTCCCGATGTCACCAGATAGCGCCAGACTTGGTGGGCCGACCTGGTCACCACGTACCCGTATCTGAAACATTTGTATTATGCATATTTGTTTCTCTTTATTAATGTGCAGTGGGCTGAGTCTATTAGTGTTACCTGCGCGCTATTGCCTGGTGGAGGGGAAGTGGGGCCAGTCCGGCCTAAAGGCCGCTCTGGAGCCTTCGGCGGGTGTCTTGTTTCAGCTGGAACATGTTGTCTCTAGTGTTACCTGCGCGCTATTGTCTGGTGGAGGGGAAGTGGGGCCAGTCCGGCCTAAAGGCCGCTCTGGAGCCTTCGGCGGGTGTCTTGTTTCAGCTGGAACATGTTGTCTCTAGTGTTACCTGCGCGCTATTGTCTGGTGGAGGGGAAGTGGGGCCAGTCCGGCCTAAAGGCCGCTCTGGAACCGTCGGCGGGTGTCTTGTTTCAGCTGGAACATGTTGTCTCTAGTGTTACCTGCGCGCTATTGCCTGGTGGAGGGGAAGTGGGGCCAGTCCGGCCTAAAGGCCGCTAAGGAGCCTTCGGCGGGTGTCTAGTTTCAGCTGGAACATGTTGTCTCTAGTGTTACCTGCGCGCTATTGCCTGGTGGAGGGGAAGTGGGGCCAGTCCGGCCTAAAGGCCGCTCTGGAGCCTTCGGCGGGTGTCTCGTTTCAGCTGGAACATGTTGTCTCTAGTGTTACCTGCGCGCTATTGCCTGGTGGAGGGGAAGTGGGGCCAGTCCGGCCTGAAGGCCGCTCTGGAACCGTCGGCGGGTGTCTTGATTCAGCTGGAACATGTTGTCTCCAGTGTTACCTGCGCGCTATTGCCTGGTGGAGGGGAAGTGGGGCCAGTCCGGCCTGAAGGCCGCTCTGGAACCGTCGGCGGGTGTCTTGATTCAGCTGGAACATGTTGTCTCCAGTGTTACCTGCGCGCTATTGCCTGGTGGAGGGGAAGTGGGGCCAGTCCGGCCTAAAGGCCGCTCTGGAGCCTTCAGCGGGTGTCTTGTTTCAGCTGGAACATGTTGTCTCTAGTGTTACCTGCGCGCTATTGCCTGGTGGAGGGGAAGTGGGGCCAGTCCGGCCTAAAGGCCGCTCTGGAACCGTCGGCGGGTGTCTTGTTTCACCTCGAACATGTTGTCTCCAGTGTTACCTGCGCGCTATTGCCTGATGGAGGGGAAGTGGGGCCAGTCCGGCCTAAAGGCCGCTCTGGAACCGTCGGCGGGTGTCTTGTTTCACCTCGAACATGTTGTCTCCAGTGTTACCTGCGCGCTATTGCCTGATGGAGGGGAAGTGGGGCCAGTCCGGCCTAAAGGCCGCTCTGGAACCGTCGGCGGGTGTCTTGTTTCACCTCGAACATGTTGTCTCCAGTGTTACCTGCGCGCTATTGCCTGGTGGAGGGGAAGTGGGGCCAGTCCGGCCTGAAGGCCGCTCTGGAGCCTTCGGCGGGTGTCTTGTTTCAGCTGGAACATGTTGTCTCTAGTGTTACCTGCGCGCTATTGCCTGGTGGAGGGGAAGTGGGGCCAGTCCGGCCTAAAGGCCGCTCTGGAGCCTTCGGCGGGTGTCTTGTTTCAGCTGGAACATGTTGTCTCTAGTGTTACCTGCGCGCTATTGCCTGGTGGAGGGGAAGTGGGGCCAGTCCGGCCTAAAGGCCGCTCTGGAGCCTTCGGCGGGTGTCTTGTTTCAGCGGGAACATGTTGTCTCTAGTGTTACCTGCGCGCTATTGCCTGGTGGAGGGGAAGTGGGGCCAGTCCGGCCTAAAGGCCGCTCTGGAGCCTTCGGCGGGTGTCTTGTTTCAGCTGGAACATGTTGTCTCTAGTGTTACCTGCGCGCTATTGCCTGGTGGAGGGGAAGTGGGGCCAGTCCGGCCTAAAGGCCGCTCTGGAGCCTTCGGCGGGTGTCTTGTTTCAGCGGGAACATGTTGTCTCTAGTGTTACCTGCGCGCTATTGCCTGGTGGAGGGGAAGTGGGGCCAGTCCGGCCTAAAGGCCGCTAAGGAGCCTTCGGCGGGTGTCTAGTTTCAGCTGGAACATGTTGTCTCTAGTGTTACCTGCGCGCTATTGCCTGGTGGAGGGGAAGTGGGGCCAGTCCGGCCTAAAGGCCGCTCTGGAGCCTTCGGCGGGTGTCTTGTTTCAGCTGGAACATGTTGTCTCTAGTGTTACCTGCGCGCTATTGCCTGGTGGAGGGGAAGTGGGGCCAGTCCGGCCTAAAGGCCGCTCTGGAGCCTTCGGCGGGTGTCTCGTTTCAGCTGGAACATGTTGTCTCTAGTGTTACCTGCGCGCTATTGCCTGGTGGAGGGGAAGTGGGGCCAGTCCGGCCTAAAGGCCGCTCTGGAGCCTTCGGCGGGTGTCTTGTTTCAGCTGGAACATGTTGTCTCTAGTGTTACCTGCGCGCTATTGCCTGGTGGAGGGGAAGTGGGGCCAGCCCGGCCTAAAGGCCGCTCTGGAGCCTTCGGCGGGTGTCTTGTTTCAGCTGGAACGTGTTGTCTCTAGTGTTACCTGCGCGCTATTGCCTGGTGGAGGGGAAGTGGGGCCAGTCCGGCCTAAAGGCCGCTCTGGAGCCTTCGGCGGGTGTCTTGATTCAGCTGGAACATGTTGTCTCTAGTGTTACCTGCGCGCTATTGCCTGGTGGAGGGGAAGTGGGGCCAGTCCGGCCTAAAGGCCGCTCTGGAACCGTCGGCGGGTGTCTTGTTTCAGCTGGAACATGTTGTCTCTAGTGTTACCTGCGCGCTATAGCCTGGTGGATGGGGAGGGGGGGTGGTCCGGCCTTGCCGTCCATCTGCGCACGGAACCGCCGCCGCGTGTCCTGTTTCAGCTCGAACCAGCGCTTCTGCAGCGCCACGGCCGACATCTGCACGCGGCTGCAAATAACATCCGTTTGTCTTCATCACAACATCGTATGAAACAAAGTCCCCGCCGCGTCTCTCTGCCTGTATGTCTGTATGTTCGCGATAAACTCAAAAACTACTGAACGGATTTTCATGCGGTTTTCACCTATCAACAGAGTGATTCTTGAGAAAGTTTTAGGTGTATAATTTGTTAATCCGTGCGAAGCCGGGGCCGGGACCTAGACATACATCTTATAAAACAAAGTCCCCGCCGCGTCTGTCTGTCTGTATGTATATTGGCGATAAACTTAAAAACTACTGAACGTGATATTGCAGGAGACTGTACAATATACAAAGGTAATAAACTCTAAATAGTAAATGCAGTATTGACGTTGTGCCCATCCACTTACCTTTTGGTATAGCTTCGGGCGCTGAAAGCAAACAAGTTGGATTAGAATAGGTATTTTTCATTTAAGCTTGACCGAACATGCACATTAAAAACACTGTATTTAGAGGTGATATATTTCGTTTACAAAAATCCCAAATTGTAAAATGTATTCTGCATGGGTCTCCTCACACCTATCGACGCGGGATCGGCGAAAGCCGATACAAAAAAGCTGTATGTTAACAAAAAAGAAGCGAAAAGCACGTCGCTCCGCGATTCCGCGTCGATAGGTGTGGGGAGACCCTAAGCAGCTTTCAAGATCGCTTTCACAAGTCAATACAACATTTACAGTTACATTCTATAGCGACACTTATAAAACGAATAATAACTTATCTTAAAATAAATAATTACTACAGTGTAACAGATATGTAAAAAGGTCCCCAATGTTAGAGTAAAGTACCTATACTAATACTAATATAAGATTTGGAGGTGAAAAAGCTCTGCAAGTGCCAAAAATAAATGTTTATGTGTGCACATGTGCCCCGTACCTACAGGATGAAAAGTTCCTAATACGGGGTGGAATGCGCGCAGGACGGGGTCTACTCAGTTTTTACTGAACCAGCGAGCCACCTTACTCGCTGTTAATGTTTCTCTCGTTCGTGCTCGGCCTGTACAGTGTGGAATCTACCCAGTAACCAGTACGGGGCGGAATGTGCCCGGTACGGGGCGTCATGTGCCCGGTGCGGGTAGTACTCACTTCCTGCTGTACCAGCGCGCCGCGGCGACCCACTCCTGCGGCGGCACGCGCTGCTTGTTCCGCTCCAGCTCGAAGCGCTGCACCAGGTGGAAGGTGCCCGGTACGGGGCGTCATGTGCCCGGTGCGGGTTGTACTCACTTCCTGCTGTACCAGCGCGCCGCGGCGACCCACTCCTGCGGCGGCACGCGCTGCTTGTTCCGCTCCAGCTGGAAGCGCTGCACCAGGTGGAAGGTGCCCGGTACGGGGCGTCATGTGCCCGGTGCGGGTTGTACTCACTTCCTGCTGTACCAGCGCGCCGCGGCGACCCACTCCTGCGGCGGCACGCGCTGCTTGTTCCGCTCCAGCTGGAAGCGCTGCACCAGGTGGAAGGTGCCCGGTACGGGGCGTCATGTGCCCGGTGCGGGTTGTACTCACTTCCTGCTGTACCAGCGCACCGCGGCGACCCACTCCTGCGGCGGCACGCGCTGCTTGTTCCGCTCCAGCTGGAAGCGCTGCACCAGGTGGAAGGTGCCCGGTACGGGGCGTCATGTGCCCGGTGCGGGTTGTACTCACTTCCTGCTGTACCAGCGCGCCGCGGCGACCCACTCCTGCGGCGGCACGCGCTGCTTGTTCCGCTCCAGCTGGAAGCGCTGCACCAGGTGGAAGGTGCCCGGTACGGGGCGTCATGTGCCCGGTGCGGGTTGTACTCACTTCCTGCTGTACCAGCGCGCCGCGGCGACCCACTCCTGCGGCGGCACGCGCTGCTTGTTCCGCTCCAGCTGGAAGCGCTGCACCAGGTGGAAGGTGCCCGGTACGGGGCGTCATGTGCCCGGTGCGGGTTGTACTCACTTCCTGCTGTACCAGCGCGCCGCGGCGACCCACTCCTGCGGCGGCACGCGCTGCTTGTTCCGCTCCAGCTGGAAGCGCTGCACCAGGTGGAAGGTGCCCGGTACGGGGCGTCATGTGCCCGGTGCGGGTTGTACTCACTTCCTGCTGTACCAGCGCGCCGCGGCGACCCACTCCTGCGGCGGCACGCGCTGCTTGTTCCGCTCCAGCTGGAAGCGCTGCACCAGGTGGAAGGTGCCCGGTACGGGGCGTCATGTGCCCGGTGCGGGTTGTACTCACTTCCTGCTGTACCAGCGCGCCGCGGCGACCCACTCCTGCGGCGGCACGCGCTGCTTGTTCCGCTCCAGCTGGAAGCGCTGCACCAGGTGGAAGGTGCCCGGTACGGGGCGTCATGTGCCCGGTGCGGGTTGTACTCACTTCCTGCTGTACCAGCGCGCCGCGGCGACCCACTCCTGCGGCGGCACGCGCTGCTTGTTCCGCTCCAGCTGGAAGCGCTGCACCAGGTGGAAGGTGCCCGGTACGGGGCGTCATGTGCCCGGTGCGGGTTGTACTCACTTCCTGCTGTACCAGCGCGCCGCGGCGACCCACTCCTGCGGCGGCACGCGCTGCTTGTTCCGCTCCAGCTGGAAGCGCTGCACCAGGTGGAAGGTGCCCGGTACGGGGCGTCATGTGCCCGGTGCGGGTTGTACTCACTTCCTGCTGTACCAGCGCGCCGCGGCGACCCACTCCTGCGGCGGCACGCGCTGCTTGTTCCGCTCCAGCTGGAAGCGCTGCACCAGGTGGAAGGTGCCCGGTACGGGGCGTCATGTGCCCGGTGCGGGTTGTACTCACTTCCTGCTGTACCAGCGCGCCGCGGCGACCCACTCCTGCGGCGGCACGCGCTGCTTGTTCCGCTCCAGCTGGAAGCGCTGCACCAGGTGGAAGGTGCCCGGTACGGGGCGTCATGTGCCCGGTGCGGGTTGTACTCACTTCCTGCTGTACCAGCGCGCCGCGGCGACCCACTCCTGCGGCGGCACGCGCTGCTTGCTCCGCTCCAGCTGGAAGCGCTGCACCAGGTGGAAGGTGCCCGGTACGGGGCGTCATGTGCCCGGTGCGGGTTGTACTCACTTCCTGCTGTACCAGCGCGCCGCGGCGACCCACTCCTGCGGCGGCACGCGCTGCTTGTTCCGCTCCAGCTCGAAGCGCTGCACCAGGTGGAAGGTGCCCGGTACGGGGCGTCATGTGCCCGGTGCGGGTTGTACTCACTTCCTGCTGTACCAGCGCGCCGCGGCGACCCACTCCTGCGGCGGCACGCGCTGCTTGCTCCGCTCCAGCTGGAAGCGCTGCACCAGGTGGAAGGTGCCCGGTACGGGGCGTCATGTGCCCGGTGCGGGTTGTACTCACTTCCTGCTGTACCAGCGCGCCGCGGCGACCCACTCCTGCGGCGGCACGCGCTGCTTGTTCCGCTCCAGCTGGAAGCGCTGCACCAGGTGGAAGGTGCCCGGTACGGGGCGTCATGTGCCCGGTGCGGGTTGTACTCACTTCCTGCTGTACCAGCGCGCCGCGGCGACCCACTCCTGCGGCGGCACGCGCTGCTTGTTCCGCTCCAGCTGGAAGCGCTGCACCAGGTGGAAGGTGCCCGGTACGGGGCGTCATGTGCCCGGTGCGGGTTGTACTCACTTCCTGCTGTACCAGCGCGCCGCGGCGACCCACTCCTGCGGCGGCACGCGCTGCTTGTTCCGCTCCAGCTGGAAGCGCTGCACCAGGTGGAAGGTGCCCGGTACGGGGCGTCATGTGCCCGGTGCGGGTTGTACTCACTTCCTGCTGTACCAGCGCGCCGCGGCGACCCACTCCTGCGGCGGCACGCGCTGCTTGTTCCGCTCCAGCTGGAAGCGCTGCACCAGGTGGAAGGTGCCCGGTACGGGGCGTCATGTGCCCGGTGCGGGTTGTACTCACTTCCTGCTGTACCAGCGCGCCGCGGCGACCCACTCCTGCGGCGGCACGCGCTGCTTGTTCCGCTCCAGCTGGAAGCGCTGCACCAGGTGGAAGGTGCCCGGTACGGGGCGTCATGTGCCCGGTGCGGGTAGTACTCACTTCCTGCTGTACCAGCGCGCCGCGGCGACCCACTCCTGCGGCGGCACGCGCTGCTTGTTCCGCTCCAGCTGGAAGCGCTGCACCAGGTGGAAGGTGCCCGGTACGGGGCGTCATGTGCCCGGTGCGGGTTGTACTCACTTCCTGCTGTACCAGCGCGCCGCGGCGACCCACTCCTGCGGCGGCACGCGCTGCTTGTTCCGCTCCAGCTGGAAGCGCTGCACCAGGTGGAAGGTGCCCAGCAGCGCCGACAGCTGCTCGTAGTTCTGGTACAGGCTCTACACAGACACGAATACGTAATATGTTTTTCACGGGAACGTACGAACGTGTCTTGCTATTTCAGTCAGTCTCGGTACAAAAAGTACTGAGGTTGACTGAAGTGGCATGACAAATACTAACGTTTCCGAGAAAATACGATGGAAAACAATTACGCACTACACTTGTTTCTTTGACCTAGCTAGAACCAAAGAACTATGAAAATTTACAATGAATATCGTTTTATACTACAAGCACGAGTACAGGGAAAAATCTCAAAACATTTGTAATGTAATCATAAAAAGTATAGATGAACCTACAAATTTGTACGGAACCCTCAGTGGGCGAGTCCGACCCGCACTTGCCCGGTTTTTATTTGATCGTCGATATAAACGCGTGTGTTCGACATGAGACCGACCTCATCGACTATCGTCTCGTTGGGCCGGTACATGAGCACGAGGTCCACGATGGCCCAGTCCACGGCGTCGAGCCGGCCGTTGTCGCAGGGCACGTCGCCGCGCTTTATCAACTGGCGCAGCTTGTACATGGCCAGCTTGCGGACCCCCCACCTGCGGACAACCGACGACACATTATTATTGCCCACCCCCACCAGCGGACAACCGACGACACATTATTATTACCCACCCCCGACCAGTGGACAACCGACGACACATTATTATTACCCACCCCCGACCAGCGGACAACCGACGACACATTATTATTACCCACCCCCGACTAGATATGAGCGCCGCGCCGGCGCGCCGCCGCCGCCGACAAAATTTTCGCGCCGCCGCCGCCGACGCTACGCTATCGGCGTGGCATCGGCGTGACCTTGGTAGTTACGACTACTTTCGGAATCAAATAATATATTTTTAATCGGGTTTAGATCATTAACGGCGCCACTTCGAATAGTTTATAGGCATTCAAAAGGTGTTTTAGGCCCTTATAATTCAAAAATATCGAAGGCAAATGCAAACTTATTTATCTAGTAAGAACGCGCTACTAGTCTTGGGGAAACGAAATTATTTAATATCAATTTTAACATCAATACATTGGCCTTAGCGTCTAATGCAGACGATTTATGGTGTAAAACCGGAGAAATATCCTATTACACCGCCTGGGACGAAATTAAGGAAACGCAGGGATGCCCAGCACCTGCATTACCCTCTCGGCTTCACTGTCTTATCCCACAGGAAAGTCGAGCCAATACGTGTGGAGACAGGTCAGCTGCAGGAATCTGCCGCTTATTTCAGGTTGGACCCTACTCGCGCCTTACGGAAACTCCATTCCGGGTTTTATTTTGGAGTATCCTTCTCCTAGATGGATTGCAAACCAATGCTAAGAGGACGACCATCTCCCCTGTAACGAAATACCTTCTTGCTTCGTTTGTGGACTTAGTCGCCTCGTACCTCGTATGACACCCTTATCCTATGTGAGGGTTGGCGCTATTCTAAAGCCGGCCACCACACGGCTTAACATCAATATGCTTGTAATAATCATACTGATTTCCTTCCGTTTTTATTGTGCAACGTTCCACATTACAATTTATAGATTGTATATATACACTAGACATATGTTAATCACAATGAAAAAATTAACTGTGATCAACTCTGGCTAACGTGAGACTCGAATCCACATCTTTGGATTACATAACTATGCATATGGAATGCATAACTAATTTTGCCAGCTAACCATCCGTCATTTACCGCGAATTTAACCATTGCAAGCATGGTTAAACGTCTTTAAAAGGTATAAAATGGGGTTAATTTTGAGATAGTAAGCGTTTCCACGTCCAAATGTCCGGCCGTTGGCTTCGCACGGAAGGGCGTCGGAATCGGGTCTCAATTAAACTTGGCCACTGTTCAGATTTCAAGCTTTGCTCTCTCGTAGCTCAATCTTTGGCCTTGCATCGCTCGCATGGAATTGAGCCGCTATCTGAACCTGCAAGTTTTTGGCCCTATTTGGAGCTCAACTTTCGAGCTGTTTTAAAACGTTTGAGCATTGGTCCTTATCCGATTTAGCTCCATTGCAGCTCGGCCTTTGGCGTCGCACGAATGCGCCCGCAGGAAAGCTCCAGATCTTTAACACTATGGCTTCAGTCTTTATCGGCCTGCGCCCTCGCTCTGCTCTCTTGCAGCTTGGCCTCGCACAGAAGCGCGCCGCAATCGGCGCTCCAGGCGTTCGGCCGTCAGCCAAGCTTACACTTGGCGTTCGATTCTTAGCTGTATGCTTACCTGCAGCTCATCCTCTGGCCTCGCATTGGGAGGCATCGAAATCAAGTCTTGGGTGTTACATGGAGCTCGACGTTGGGCCTCACTTTTGGACATAAATCGGTTTTGTTGAATCAATATTGGTTAATGACGGGGCTCGATTTTCTTTGTACTGTCGACAAGACGTTTCCCTGATACAGTCAATCCGCAATTTTTAACTTAGCACAAAAGATAAGGGCATCGCTAAGACCTTCCGGCCAGAGCCTCGCCAAGATTAAGACCGCCTCTGATGCCGCGCGATACCTCTTATCCACAGTTTATATGATATTATCTATTTTTTTCGTACCATTACTCAATAAATTATCCTTGAAAATTAAAAATGCATTTAATTCATAACTTTCTTACAGAAAAAGCATGTTTTTTCGGTAAAATTTTGGTTTGAATTCTTTTTTCATTAATCGAAGGTGTTTCAAGGCCACGCCGCCGATTCGCCGCCGCCGCCGACCAATTTTGACCGGCGCGCCGCCGCCGGCTAAATGCCTATCGGCGCTCATATCTACCCCCGACCAGTGGACAACCGACGACACATTATTATTACCCACCCCCCATCTGCGGACAACCGACGACACATTATTATTACCCACCCCCGACCAGTGGACAACCGACGACACATTATTATTACCCACCCCCCATCTGCGGACAACCGACGACACATTATTATTACCCACCCCCGACCAGCGGACAACCGACGACACATTATTATTACCCACCCCCGACCAGTGGACAACCGACGACACATTATTATTACCCACCCCCGACCAGCGGACAACCGACGACACATTATTATTACCCACCCCCGACCAGTGGACAACCGACGACACATTATTATTACCCACCCCCGACCAGTGGACAACCGACGACACATTATTATTACCCACCCCCGACCAGTGGACAACCGACGACACATTATTATTACCCACCCCCGACCAGTGGACAACCGACGACACATTCTTATTACCCACCCCCGACCAGTGGACAACCGACGACACATTATTATTACCCACCCCCGACCAGCGGACAACCGACGACACATTATTATTACCCACCCCCGACCAGTGGACAACCGACGACACATTATTATTACCCACCCCCGACCAGTGGACAACCGACGACACATTCTTATTACCCACCCCCGACCAGTGGACAACCGACGACACATTCTTATTACCCACCCCCGACCAGTGGACAACCGACGACACATTCTTATTACCCACCCCCGACCAGTGGACAACCGACGACACATTCTTATTACCCACCCCCGACCAGTGGACAACCGACGACACATTCTTATTACCCACCCCCGACCAGTGGACAACCGACGACACATTCTTATTACCCACCCCCGACCAGTGGACAACCGACGACACATTCTTATTACCCACCCCCGACCAGTGGACAACCGACGACACATTATTATTACCCACCCCCGACCAGTGGACAACCGACGACACATTCTTATTACCCACCCCCGACCAGTGGACAACCGACGACACATTCTTATTACCCACCCCCGACCAGTGGACAACCGACGACACATTATTATTACCCACCCCCGACCAGCGGACAACCGACGACACATTATTATTACCCACCCCCGACCAGTGGACAACCGACGACACATTATTATTACCCACCCCCGACCAGTGGACAACCGACGACACATTATTATTACCCACCCCCGACCAGTGGACAACCGACGACACATTCTTATTACCCACCTCCCACCTGCGAACTACCGACGACACATTATTATTACCCACCCCCCATCAGCGGACAACCGACGACACATTATTATTACCCACCCCCGACCAGTGGACAACCGACGACACATTATTATTACCCACCCCCCATCAGCGGACAACCGACGACACATTATTATTACCCACCCCCCACCAGCGGACAACCGACTACACATTATTATTACCCACCCCCGACCAGCGGACAACCGACTACACATTATTATTACCCACCCCCGACCAGTGGACAACCGACGACACATTATTATTACCCACCCCCGACCAGTGGACAACCGACGACACATTATTATTACCCACCCCCCATCTGCGGACAACCGACGACACATTATTATTACCCACCCCCGACCAGCGGACAACCGACGACACATTATTATTACCCACCCCCGACCAGCGGACAACCGACGACACATTATTATTACCCACCCCCGACCAGTGGACAACCGACGACACATTATTATTACCCACCCCCGACCAGTGGACAACCGACGACACATTATTATTACCCACCCCCGACCAGTGGACAACCGACGACACATTCTTATTACCCACCTCCCACCTGCGAACTACCGACGACACATTATTATTACCCACCCCCCATCAGCGGACAACCGACGACACATTATTATTACCCACCCCCCACCAGCGGACAACCGACTACACATTATTATTACCCACCCCCGACCAGCGGACAACCCGTCGGTCAAGCCAGCGTCAACACATTATCATTGACTTAAGCTGTCAAAAATCTTGAAGTTTGTTCACTTGACGATTTTTGACAGCCGCCGTTGTCAATCATGGTCATGAAAAATAGACGTATTAAAGTTTCGTCGTACATTTTATGAGCCGCACGGGAAGTGGAATATTGACACTTGGCGCGAAGCACAGCCCCGGGGCGGCTCGCGAGTCACGGCCGCGGGCCGTCGGGAACACGCTGGTGTCACTCACCAAGTCTGGTGCACGCGGTCCTCGGTGGCGCCCAGGCGGCGGGCGAGGTCGACGACCGCGTGGCGCGCGGCCAGCACGCCCCCCCCTCCCCCCGCCAGCGCCCCGCGCGCGGCGCGCCGCAGCCCGCGCACCACGCGCCGCACCCACGCCGCGCCCGCCGCGCCCGGCGGCACCGGCACCTGCAGCCGCGGCGGCGCCGACGCCGTCTGCGGCCGCGGCGGCGCCACCGCAGGGGAGTGCTTCTGGGAGGTAAACAGACATATTTTTAGCATTGCATGTATTATCATGCCGCGATCAGAAAGGGATTAGAAATAACAGATTTCCATACACTTACGTCAAAATCAATATGGATTGACAGCTATCTCAATCCCTTTCTAATCGCGATTCAGTAATAATATTAGTTTGTAATATTTCCGCTAAATTGTAAAACATGCTGTGTACACTTGTTTTGGATCTCGTGCTAGATTTAAGCCATAATGTACAATTGTATTATCCATGATATTGTACGATGTCTGTTTAGTGTACCTAATAAAGTAAAAAAAAAAAAAAATTGTGAGCATGCTCCCGGGAATTCCCGGGAATTTTATAGTGGTGAAAGAACCGGTACTGAAGACCCGGTACCGGTACTTTAGTTAATTTAGTTTTAAGATATTATATTCGAATATTCTTCTAGTAAGTTGGTTTTATATGAAAATATTTCGTTCTCGGGTTGAATTTTTACCTATTGACCCTTCTATTATATCTTCTTCTATCGTATCTGTGCCGTCATAGTGCTGAGTGCATCAACTACGGCCGTGTGGCTCGTACACCTTAAGGCTTAGCACGCACTGCGGTTTTTAAAAAGCGGTTCCGCTACCGCAAAAAATGTAACGTACGGCATTCTTTATAAGCGCACGCACTTGCGATTTAAGAATGCCGTACGTTACATTTTTTGCGGTAGCGGAACCGCTTTTTAAAAACCGCAGTGCGTGCTAAGCCTAAAGCCCAGACGGAGGCAAAGTGTGCCGGTTAATTTCGTAAAATAGGTTTGAACCCTAATAGTGGAGTCAATATAAAGTTAAAGTTACATTAATTGCACAGTCAAATGTTTCTACACGGGTGAATTATATATCATATTGAATACCCGGCTGCGAATTAACAACTTGATATCTGTTCCCGTTTTTGAGAAATAACATTTTTTTTATTTTATATTTTATACTACCTAAACAGTAATTTCACACTAGAGATTTTTTGAAGAATGGGCTATGAAGCTAACACGACTACACGGTCAGAATTTCTCCCGACAATAATATTAATTATAGATTTAATGAAAAAAACAATAACTTTGTAAGTTTTTCATGACCGAGAATATCCCACACTGAGAGAAAAGTTTACTATTGTGGTTAATAGTATTTGTTTCGATCATGTTTAATTTATCTGCCTGAGGAACTGCTATATTCGCAGAATAGCAGCATGATATTGGAAACAAACAGCAAATAATGTTCTACACAATTAATGGACACTTCTAGTTTTTTGACAGTAACTGTACAAGTTATTGAAGAATAACATACTTATTTTTCTCGCAATTATTAAATCAATTTCCAGCATAAAAAGTCAATGAAGTATGCTGTATTTCCAGGCTTCCACAGAGGCCAAGTCAAACTTTGTTTAAGATGTCAAAAAGATATCATTTTGTTATCATTCGCCCAACCGTCTCGCTCGCACCAATACATATTTCATCTAATACGAGTGAAATGCACGCGCGAATGATATAAAATGACATGTTTTATAACAAAGTTCGAATTAGCATCAAGGTATATTAGGAAAATATACCTTATGACTTATGGCATTGCGTTAAGGTTTAATAATTCAATGCATAAAGTGTCTGTGTTTATGTGAAAAATGATAGGTGTCAATTTTTATATCTATTCACAAAACGTTTAGAATACAGGATGCACAGTCAGATATAAATAGACCCTTGAAGTCTTACAACTATCTATGATACTGGATCTCAAGCTTATTTGGTTAGTAAGTACCGTCCACCAAGTTATACTTCGAATAGCCACCTGGACAAATTCCAAAGCTAATTTCGAATTTTAAAATTTGACAATTCACGAGAAGAGTAACGTAACGTCAAAGGACATGTTTGTCCCTTTTCAACGATCCTGTCATTCGATGCTTGAGTAGAGTGAAACTAAAAGAAGCAAATGTCAGCAATTCGTAACGCTTAGTTTTTGTTAGCGTTAGCGCATCGCGACATGAGAACTAGTATGAGCCTGGCCCTCGATTACGTATAATTGCAAGGAAACTTGGGATCAAGTTATCTTAGTCAATTTAGAGCAGTTGGAATTCAACTCATTGTGAAATTTTTGAACGTTTTCAAATAATTTGTTGGATTAAGTAGTAAAAGTGTTACAGTGTGTTATATATTTGTGATCTACTCACAAGGCCCTTTCATTTGGTACCCCACATGGTATGTTTAAAAGAAAAATGGTAAAAACTTTGCGTCATAGCAACTACCCTCACCACTTTCGCGCTTGTCATCTCATATATTTGTGTTCAGGATATTATACTGAATGCACTGATACCAAATATACTCATATCCGAGACGACATGAGCGTAAATTTTTCTAGAAGACTTTTCGAGAAAAGGCCAGGCTACAATATCTTTACAGGTTGATTGATACTGAGTGTATTAACACCATGTTCACCCATATCCAAGACGATATGAACGAAAAGTAACCTAAAGCCACCCTACCAACATTTTCGTAACAATGAGAGATTATTTCTTGGAAATAATGTTGTAATATAAACTCCTTGTAGAGCACCTACCTGCGAAGAGATCGTACTGTTAAAGTTGTTAATGATTTAATATAATATTGTTAATTAACTAAAGTTTTATTAATGCATCATTTCATTTTATACACCGCGGGATTTAATAACCCGAAAGATTTAAATCACGTATTTTTGACGACAGTACGAGTAAATAATGTTATATCAACATGGGTCCAATTATATATTTTAATTAAACTACTATTTCAGTACAAATTAAATCATATTAATTTACCGCTTCTTTGTGAACAAACCTTTATTCAGAGAGTGAGCGAGTTTAATTAATCTCAAGTAGAGAAACAGAGAGCGAGCATGACATTTCATGAATCACTCCGATATCATACGATGCACGGCGAATGCAGTGACATGTGTTCCATGACAAGAAGTGTCAAGTTATGTCTAGGATCATGTTTACGTTGAAATTATTTCAATTGATTGGCACCTCAAAATACCACAAATTGTATCAAAACTTTATTAATTACTACAACAGTAGGTATAGTGCAGTTATTATTGTTGAAACTTTGCGATAAAATCTTTTCCTTTGAGTGAGGTAACCAAAGCCATTAACCATGAATTATCCGAAAGAAATCATGCCTCTTATTGTTTTAACTCATACTACAGCTGGAAAGGGATGATTACTTGAATGACCTTTTGTTAAAATATCGATCATGCTTATCAGTACGTATTTTAAATTCTCGATGTGTTGATTTATACTGAGTAAAGTAAAATAAACAACTATGTTAAACAATTACGCTTTTTTATTAATTTAATGAATTAGGTTTTCGAAGTGTGTACCACCGTTTTCAGCACAAAGATTTAATTTTAAACGGATTTCATTATTTAGGTTTACAAAAGTGTTCTTTATTTCTTCGGAAGCCGTTCGAATTTTTATTAATAATTCTTCTCCAGAGTTCACTGGTGTTGAGTATTCCTTCCTTATCTTTCAGGGTTCCCCATAGAAAAAAACCAATGGCGTTAAGTCGGGTGACCGGGCGGGCCAGGTTAGGACGTTGCTTCCACGGCCAATCCACCTCTCAGGGTATTGTTCGTCTAGCCAATTTACGAACTTCTAGGCTGAAGTGGGTCCGTCGTGCCGGAAGCACATAGTTCTTCGGGTTTCCAAATCCGTACACAAAGTGAATATCCGCTAAATGAATTTTATTTATTACAGTCAATCAAATTTAAAGATGTTATCTTGCGCATATCTTGTGTGACATATGAAATATGTCATTTTATTGATTTTTTTTTTTTTTTTTTTAATAATATTACGAGCATTGGCAACTTGGCCATCAGCTCAAACATAAAACGAAACAAATTACAATTCCAGCTTATACACAGTACAATGTGATATGAATTTAAAAGTTACATTACATTAGTCTATGTGTAAAGTAATTACAATGCCCAGCTTATACCTAAAATTTAACATTACATTAGACATACATTTTATGGTTATTTCAATCATTTATGAAAAAATTACAGACTGCCAATAGTGTGAATAACAAATTCATAGATTACAGGATATAATTGTTGATATTTCAAAAGGCCCTGTACAGAGTTTGGCAGAACTTGCAAACCTGTATCCATACACATAGCAACAAACAATAGCCTTTGTAAATTAAATGAAGGACAATGGAAAAAAATATGATCAAGATCACATAAATTAAAATTACAATGTGCACAAACAGCAGAATCACTTAGCTCTAATCTGAATAGATGTGCAGCAAAACGACCATGACCAATGCGCAATCTACACATAGTTGTAATAAATCCCCTTTCTACATATTTTCTTTGGTATTCAAACCACGACTTGGTACTAGGTGCCAGGACTATTTCAGCTAGCCATTTCCCTTTGACTTCTTTGGATTTAGACCACGAGTTATTCCACCTTCTAATCATAAGTTCTTTAACAAAAGTTACTAAATCGGATTGAGGTACTTTTAAATCACAAACTTGGATATTTTCCGTAGATTTGGCAAGCTTGTCTACAAGTTCGTTACCAAAAATTCCTGAATGTCCCGGAACCCAGCAAAATTCAACAGTAATATTTCTATTTAATAAAGAACTTAAACAACTTCTTAACTTATAAATCAAATAATTTACAGATCCACTTACACATTTATTTTTAAGTGCTTGTAAAGCGCTCATGGAATCTGATAGAATTAAAAACTTATTCTCATTTATATAATTTTCATGAATGTATTCTAAAGCGTAAATAATGCCTAATACTTCAGCCGAAAATACTGAAAAATAACTACTACATTCGAAAACCTTTCCTATGTTCAAAAAAGAGTCATAAAATGCAAAACTGGTCCTATCTTTAGTTTTAGATCCGTCAGTATATAATTTAACAAAATCAGTCTTATCATCAAGAAACTCCAAAAAGTCATATTTCGATTCAAATTTGACCAGTTCAACCACCACGTCTCGCATAATATCATTGTATTCATGTTCAAAACAGGGAAGCAAATTAGACCAGTAGACTATATCTTGAAATTCAAAGTTTAAATAAGTTATAACATCACTTATGGAAGAAGAATTAGGAAACGCTATTAAATTATAATTTGGAATATTTACATTATTTAAATATCTATAAGTAACATCGTTATCACGACTAACCAACTTAAGACCATACTTGTCAGTGATATAACATCTGCGTACAAATAAAGGAACAATGCCAGCCTCTATTTCCAAAGAATTAATTGGAGATGACATCATAGCTCCAGTAATAATTCGTAGCGCCCTATTTTGGATAATATCTAATTTCCTTAAAAGATGGGTATTCGCATCAGCAAAAAACATACAACCATAATCGAAATGACTTCTAATTGTCGCGATATATATCGTTTTAAGGACCTTAGGATCTGCTCCCCATTTTACTCCAGTTAACGACTTCAATATGTTTAAACCCAATTCGGCTCTTTTAGAAATTGTATCAATATGAGTTTTCCAGGAAAGATCATAATCAAGAAATAGGCCAACGTATTTGACAAAAGACTGAGCAGGAATAACTTTAGAATTGTATAAAATTTGAGGAGAATGTAAGCCATTTTGAGAAAAGAGAATTACAGAAGATTTGGAAACATTAACCTCAAGTTTTAGGAAATTTGTTAATATGTTATGAATATTACGTAGACAACTGTTCATAATAGATTCACCAATTTTTATGTCTTTACAATTTACATATAACACCAAATCATCAGCGTAAAATAAGTGCTTAACAGAAGCCGGAATTTGTTTCATGAAACAAACCAAACTTAGAATGAATATAAGAGGAGATAATACAGAACCTTGAGGAGTACCCTTTGTAGAAACTTTAGAACCTATTAACGAAGATCTAACTTTTAGAGTTATATATCGATTATTAAGAAAATTGAATAACCAACGTAAAATATGTCCAGGAAACCCTAATAAAGACAAACTTTTAATAAGGTATGAGTGATCTATGTTATCAAACGCCCCTTTGATGTCTAAAAAAACCGCCAAAGTATATTGGTTAGAACGAAAATTGTTCTTAACATCCCCAATTAAACAACTTAAGTTATCTATTGTGCTTTT
This sequence comes from Cydia amplana, assembly GCF_948474715.1. Taxonomy (NCBI): domain Eukaryota; kingdom Metazoa; phylum Arthropoda; class Insecta; order Lepidoptera; family Tortricidae; genus Cydia; species Cydia amplana. The sequence goes on along the minus strand of NC_086092.1, from coordinate 9,448,399 downwards.
ACCTTTTCGAAAACCATATTGAGTACTTGGAATGACTTTGCTATTTTCAGAAAACCACTCTAGTCTATTTTTTAACATGGTTTCAAAAACTTTCGCAAAGCAAGATGTTAAGGAAATAGGCCTATATGACTCAACACAATTAGAATCCTTATAAGGTTTTAGTATCGGAACGACATGTTGCGTTTTCCACGTTGGGGGAATACAATGACTCTGCCACAAATTATTAAATATTTTACACAGTATTTCCTTAGCATGAAGAGGTAAGTTTTTAATCACTTTGTAAGAAATTAAATCAGGACCAGGTGCAGTTTCTTTTTTATTTTCTAATGCAGCTAAAAACTCACTAATAGAAAATGGGTTGACCATCCATTGAGCTTCCGGGCGGCCACGATTCTCAAAGTACTCATTAAGGTCACTATTTGATACATGATTATTGTCAGAAGCAATTTTGTCTAAAAACAATGTCGCATTGTCAGGATTTTGAAAGAAATTGGGGGATGAAGAAACGGAATTAAGTTTTGCATGTTTAAATCTTCGTATATAATCCCAAATTATTTTACTCGATGTCATGCGATTAAAGGAGGAACAAAGATTCAACCAACTCACGCGTTTAATTTCAAATAATGTTCTTTTCTTTAAAGCATCTAGTTTTTTGTATATAATGAAATTTTCCATAGAAGGATATTGTTTGTAAGATCGTAAGGCAATTTTAGCTTGTAACACTACACGGTCACATTCATCATTCCACCACTGGGTAGCTTTTAAGCATTTATTCTTATGATGGTAACATTTTTTAGCAAATGTCATTAATATGTCATGTAAAATACTCAAATACTTTGTATAGTTTTCTAGAGGGTTTTCTACAAATTGAAAAACTTCAAATTTATCATCACATAACTTGTTAAACTTACACCAGTCAATCTTTTTAAAATTTACCTTAGCTAGAGAATTATCATCTTGTTGAGGATTAGATAAGTTATTACTGTTATTAGAATAACATGTAGGAGTGGGCGAGTCAAAAACTACACTAATGAGCAAAGGGAAGTGATTACTACTAAGAAGATCATCAAGAACAGATACCGAACAACTAGAACTAAGAGCTCGGGATGCGAATACCAAATCCAAAACATTACCTTGTTGGCCAAATGGAGCGAAAGTGGTAATAGTGCCATCATTCAAACAAATTAAATCAGAATTCTCCACATAAGCATGAAGAGCTTTACCCCTTCCATCATTGACTCTTGAACTCCAAGATGAGTGATGTGCGTTGAAGTCACCTATTATCAGACGATTATTACTTACAAATTTTGAACACGAATCTTTCAATGAATCTATAGTAAACTTACCATTCGGAGGTGGAGGAGCATATACACATAACATATCTAGAGAAAAATTATTAATGTTAATATTAATTAATATATTTTGAAAATGGTACTGTGATAAAGTGTTGACAATATTGAACTTGTATTTGGAACGAATTGCAATTGCAACACCGCCATGCGGATGGTTAGAGTCTCTTCTAATTACAGTAAACCCGGGCAATTTAATAATTTTGCTCGGGGTCAGCCAAGTTTCATTAAATAGTATGATGTCAACACTCTCGTCACAGCCATGCAAAAAATGTACAAGTTGACCCAGTTTTGGAAATAGACTTCTGGAGTTCCAATGAAGTATTTTTAATTGTTTGATACCCAACCTGTCCATAGTTTAAGTAGTAAAACTTGTTACAAGCACCTCTTTAATCATTTGGGAGGATATTGGCATAGGACCGGAGGAAGAATTTTTGACTTCTTTTTTCTTCATTAATTCTAAAATTGTTTTGGTGATTGCATTAAGAACAATATCAGAATTAATAATGTCAGCAATCATAGCACGTCCGTGAGGTGTTTTAGCAGGAGTTTTTGGAATCTTACTATTTAGATTATTACTGCTATTAGGTGCTACAGCTACTGCAGCTGCAGTTGCATAAGAGAATTTGCCATTTATCTTGTTCTTAATTTGTGCATTTTTTTCTGCCTTAACTGGACAGGTATAAGAAACTGCCGAATGGGGTCCACTACAGTTTGAGCACTTGAAGTCTGCTGGTGTGGTACATTCCTTGTAAAAATGTCCCGCCGAACAAATGGAACATACTTGAGTGCTTTTACAAGCTCCGCTGCCATGTCCGAACTTATAACACCTGAAGCACTGTAGCAAGGGTCTGATGTATTCCTGAACAGGCATCCAGATATGATCGTAGATTACATGGTCGGGTCTAGACGAGGTCATAAATGTAACCAGGACAGTTGGGAGTGGTTTGTATTGCCCATTGTCCTGTTTTTTCGTAAAGCGCTTTACACCAAGAATCATACAACTCGCTTTCAAGTCCTCGAGCAATGTCTCTTCACTTAGATCCACAGGAGCACGAATAATTCCTTGGCACTCTATGCTGTCATATGGGATTGTTGCCTTCCAAGTATTTGCTTGTAGTACTGGTTTGTTTAGCAAAAATGCATTTGCATCTTTGGCACATCCGAAATAAACTTTGACAAAAAAGTTACCCGCCGCCTTTACATATTGCACCCCAGTAATCTCTTTTAATATTCCATTAACTTTGAGGATGTCCATGGGGACTTTATGAGCCAGTTCATTAGAAGCAGATTGTAGCAGTACGGGGTACTCTCTTTTAGTCAAATCTTCATATATGGGGTTGTGGTCTTTGAAGAGACCGCGACGACTTTGTATGTATGTCATTTTTTGCTTACATGATGTGACTTCTGTATCGGAAACATCTTTATTTCTCCTTTTTGTTGTAGTTTTGGCGGCATCTGTTTCCATGGGGGAGGGGCCGCCGCCCGCACCCCCGCGTCCTGGGCTCATTCAATGAATATAATCACAAATTCAATTAACAGCAATTATTGATAATTAATAAGGAAAAATATGTTGGTTTTGTCAATAAAAAAGGACTTTAAACACTATAATTGAAATATTTTCAGTAAATCCGCCTTGTTTTATCGGTTTCCCGCCCTTTCTCATTTTATTGACATCAATTTCGTCATTTTCGTCAAACTATCAGCCAGTTATCGTAAAGGTAAATAGTTTGTACTCTCGTGATTGAGAACAGAACAAAATTTCGGTAGTGAAACCTTTTTGTAGGATATCAAACTTAATTAAGTGAAACTGGCTAATAACCATGTAGTTAGTGCGTCTGCGTGTAAAATTAGTTGGTGGCTACGTCACGCATAAGGGTGTGTTAGAATTGAGATTTTTTTACTTGTGATTTGTTTTAAATAATTAATATCTCTTAAATTAAGGGTTTTTGGACTATGTGTTATATAACTTTATATACTCTAATTAGGCTCTAAAATCGTTGGTTTAAATCTTTCGGGTTATTAAATCCCGCGGTGTATATAACCCTATTACCCTTTGAATGACCTTTTTCACGTTTTCTACAGCAATGCAGTCGACTGCAGCAATTTTGAAGCGCGACATTGCTACCGACTGCATTACTGTGGTAAATGTCAAAATCGAAGTTCCTGTCTGGATTTTGGCGTCCATTAAAAATAAATAATCAAAGGAGGTCATCGATCAAATGGGCCGGAGGACAAGCCATCGTTAACTGGTAGAGAATGCCTTATGGCATTAAGTCCGCCTCTTGTACTATAAGGTTTTTCTTTTGTGCAATAAAGATTAACCACTTTATTCATAAACTTTACGGGCCTGATTTAGTTCAATTATGTTTATCCCTTACTTACAAATACATAAGTTAAAGTGACAGATAAGGACAAACGATTATTACTATTATTAGCTAATTGAGGTTTGTAGCGCGTTTATGAATAACGGGGGTTAAATAAATAAAATAAATACAGATGATGACAGTAATTATATACGCATTTTATTACGGAAAAAGATTTAATATTGGGTGTAAATGAAACGGGAATTGGAAATATAAAATAAAATGATATTATATTATTCATTTCCGTAAGTCAAACCATCATCTTTATTAGAATTGACATAACGCTCAACTTCGCACAAACCGTATGGTTTTTCACTAAGGAGTGATATATTCTCTTTACGCTAAACTTTATGGTGGGTAGACAAGTCTGTATACTTGTTTGGAACTAACTGCCACAGTCTGTCATAGCCATGTCATAGCCTCATAGCTGACATATGTGACGTATAGGAGATACCGCAATGCATGCATGCATTGCGCGTTTTATAGGAGCTTGGCCTGAGGTGTGTTAAGTAAGCGCGCAACGCATACCGATGAAACTGGGTAAGATAGTCATGGGAGAATTAACGGTCGACCGGATCGCGAACTCTCGGCTGTTGAAGCGGAACAATCGTCTGCCGCGAACATTGAAGTGAGACGGAGATATGGAAGTCGATAAAACGTTCTCTACAGTGAATCAGTACCCGCCATTTAGGGTAATTTAAATAGCTTGGATGATTTAATAATGGTTTTATTCCATACAATATTACATATACGTGGGAGATTTTTTGTTGTTACACTAACATGAGAAAGAGATTTGAGAAAGTGAAAAACAAACCCACTGTCCATTTTCTCGAAGCAACGAAAACATTTTCAAAACAAAAATGGTTAATAGTAATTAAATGGATTAATTTACGTGAGAGATTTTTTTGTAGGATATAGTAAATATACAGAGCTTAATTAACATGTAATTGTTATGTACACATAGTTGTTATTTTTATATAAAAAAATATTTTTAATAAAGAAAATTATTGGGAGCTGGTTTTGGTGTCAAGCTGGGAGAAAATATAAATACATAATGAGTATATGTTTGAGAACTGCATATTAAAAAATCTCGAGTGTCGGATTCATGTTTTGATATATTTTTTCTATTTTAATAATAGTTTGGATTTATTAAAACCATGTGACATATTTTGTGGAGATTTTTTTTTAAATATAGTATTTGCAACATAGGTTATCACATCTCAAAAAATCTCTAGTGTGAGAATTCATGTAGAGCTCTCATACATTATGAACTGTGCTGACCCGCCTATAATAAAGTGTTTTTTTTTGTAAAATAAGTCATTTATGAATATTTATGCAATTCTTTATATGAAAATAAATCATTAACGCTAACACAAACAATTTCTTAAAAATAATCATAAGATGCCTAGAGAACCGGGAAGAACCGCGAATCCCGGTTCCGGCTATACCCAGAACCGGGAAATGAAATTCTTGGTACCGGGACCGGTACTGCATGCCCTAATTGTGAGATTTCACTGATTGCGGTCCGGTCGCCTCCTTTCCACGGAGTTGGAGATGAGAGGAGACGTGCGGGAATCGACCGATACCTAGCGTCGGCTCCCGTCTCGGCTCCGGCCCCTCCGCCGGATTAGGTGCCTCGATGGTAGCCGAATATTTCATCCGAGTCGTATATATACATCCCGCGAACTACCCGATCGCCGCATTATAAAGCGTTTGAAAAGAGCACGAGATCACCGCCTTTGTCGTCCCGCTGAGCGTTGAGTTGCGACCACAAGGGGCATCCGGTTCAGGAAGGAGTCGGCCCGGCGCGCCTACATCAAACGACTGCGGAGGATTCCGTCACTTGGACTCACCATCTTATTGATTTTGGCCCCTTGCTGAGCGTTGAGTTGGGCGACCACAAGGGGCATCCGGTTGAGGAAGGAGTCGGCCCGGCGCGCCTAGATCAAACGACTGCGGAGCACTCCGTCACTCGGACTCACCATCTTATTGATTTTGGCCCCTCGCTGAGCGTTGAGTTGAGCGACCACGAGGGGCATCCGGTTGAGGAAGGAGTCGGCCCGGCGCGCCTAGATCAAACGACTGCGGAGGACTCCGTCACTCGGACTCACCATCTTATTGATTCTGGCCCCTCGCTGAGCGTTGAGTTGGGCGACCACGAGGGGCATCCGGTTGAGGAAGGAGTCGGCCCGGCGCGCCCAGACCGGACAGCTGCGGAGGGCCGCGTCGGGACTCGCCAGCGGGTTCAACACGAGGGCGTCGAAGGCCGCTTTTCGTAACTGCGATAAGCATAAGAACTGCGATAGGAAACTTAAAACGCGTTTTTTTAAATTTCCTAATTTCTAACCTTGCGGTTGAAAAAAAAACTTGCAACAATCAAAACAATTTGCATTAAGTACAGCTCTTCTCCAAGTGATCGCATTATTCTTATTTTTATTTCGCTTAAGTTTTAATTTAAGGACATTAACATAATTATTAATGATTGTCGTGTATAGCTCATTAAAATCAAGCATGTTAGTTTTAAGCGTTTTTATTATGTTTTATTTACCCTTTACTTTCATGTGTATTTTTAACTTATATTGTGTTATTAATAATATTACTTGTGTTATATGCCTAGTTTTAAGTCAATCATGTTCCTAATAAATATATTTTACCCATTCCCCAATCATATGTAATCAGATGGCGTAAACTTATTGGTTAAATAAAGGAAAACTGACTCTGCATATAACACCCACGTCTTGAGTAGGCGTGGCCTAAGTGCCTATGGTGGGGCGCGATCGTATAAATACCGCCCCCGCCGTGGATACTTACTCACTCATCTCTACACTACTACAGGCAACATATGCCTTAACATATTAACAATAAATATGTGTTCTTATTAACATACTGACCCGGTAATGGTGGTATTGGAGGTACGGCAAGCGGACTTCGAAGGTATCCTGGCTGGCGCGTTCCTGAGTGCTGTTTCTTCTCTTCTCGCAGAACTACAATTCAACTTCAAAACTACAGTGCTCCAAAATAATTATCAATGACATTGCACTGTCCATTAATTCGTGTCCCTCTCGAATGTCCGCAACACAACAGCCGAGCGGTGTAACAGAGCTAGCATGATGTGACGGTACCTCTTTCTTCAGCGCTGTGAAGAACCTCTTGCAGAGCGCCTGCGCGCGCGCGATGCGCGTCTTCTTGTCTCCCTCGGCCTCGGGCTCCAGCCCCGACATCAGGCGGATGTACCCGAACCCGCGCGCCGTCTGTGCAAAAACATTCAAACGTTCGTTCGAACAGAAGGATAAATAAAAAAGCCTCAGATGACATGTAATTGTCAGCCCTGCCCTAAATATGTAATATACTATTATTATCCAACACATCATACAGTTGCTGAAGAAAATTTACAGGAAGAAGTGGGAAAAAGTTTTTCTTGAACATTTCAACATTATTTCCGTTACTGGTACCTTCTCCTTGATTACTCCTGTGTAGTGCATCCCGGGGCGCCACAGAGACGGCACGCGGCCCAGCTGCTCCACAAAGTGGTTCAGCCAGGGCTCCGAAAACTCCTGACAACAAACAAAACAAACAGAAGTGAAACACAGGACTGTCGAGTAAATACTGTCATTCATTCATTAAAACTAGTATATATATAAACTAGGGAATTTAGGTGGGAAGACTTACACGTGGATGGTGTCCAGTAGCTTGACCTAAATTCCATTCCTTATATAGAGTGTCATCTTACATGACTCTCTGTATATGGATACATTCCTAACCTAATACGGAGGAGAGTCATATTGCATGCCTCTCCTTATAATATGTACTACAATAATATACTATATTACTTATACCTACATTCCAATAATTGTGATTGTTGTAATAATCATACCCCAGGTGCAGAAATGTTTTACACTAGCCATAAAATAGGTAAAACCTGTAAAAACTGATACTATTTCTACATTTCTAAGCACATTTGGAACTATTACTAGCTATTTTTAATTCATAGTTTGGTAATTACTTTACAACAAACAAAAGTTATAATTACACACAGTACCATCTTTACCATAAGGGCACACAGGGCCCGTGCCCAGGGCCCCCGTCCTCAGGGGCAGACAGGACAGACAATAACAGTATATTTGATTACCCATAATTAATAAATAGAAGATCATAGTAGAAAAATGTTAGTTTAATTAGCTTTCTTTACTTTCCAAAAGGGCCCCAAATTCTTATGTGCCCAGGGGCCCCAGCATAGTTTAAGACGGTCCTGAATACACAAAATCAATCCTGCACTAAAAACCCCAGTGTATGATAATCAGAGACTGGAATTATTGTGGCATTTTTGAACGGTCATTGGAAGTTCTCATTTATCGACCTGTGATACCAATACATATCAACACAACGTAGAATACAAAATATGAAATGTGTTAAAATGTTCCATATTTATCTATTTATAATTAAAAAACATTCACAGAAAGCTTTGTGTTATATTGCATCAATGTTTCTTTAACTTACTTCATCCTGCGCCGGTTTCTCGCATATTGTCGGTTCAGGCGACCGCTCCTCCGACCCAGAAGACAGCACCACCTGCTCATAAGAGCCCTGATCTGACACGCGGGTCGACTCCGTCTGTCCAGTAGGCTTCGAGCATTCCATCGGCTCGACAGCGCTCTTTGCTTGCTCGCCCGCTCTCGTCTGCTCGCGAGAGCATGCTGCCTGCTCGGAGGTTACCTCTGCTTGCTCCATGACTATAGTAATCACTCACTACCCTCCATTAAACAATGGTTGTTGATGTTTTGAAACATCGTGATAGTTACACTTTGCACAGCACCTACACACAGCTAATCATTGCTCAGTTATTGAACCATTCTGTAACACATAGAAAATATATTTTGCTAGAAATAAAACATATCTTATACGTTGATTAAGCTATTTATTAAGGATATTTTAGAAAGCGCTTGTGTAGCTCAAAAATAGCAAGGAGATCGAAATTGAGCTGTCAGTCAAGTCAACTTTGACCATGAAGTTATATTTTTTAAACTGGAGCGAGTTGTCACTTTTTTTGCCATACTAATTTGAACCTTATCACCGAGACAGAAAGTTGTTCGTACCAGACTAGAGAAAATGGTCCACTTGAGATAGAAAAACCCGAGCCCTGTGTCTCACTCGCACATGTTGCCAATGTTAAAAAGATACCATTGTGGTAGAAATTATATCAATAAACTACTGAATTTAATTACCTTCTTATACAATTTTAGTGCTATATTCAGACTACAGTTCTGATATCTTTTAAGTAATTTGTAAATAATTATGATGCCAATATTATTAACTGATTAAACCAAGCGCATACACGGCAAAAAAAAACTAAATGTTAGTATGGTAGAATTTGTAGTAACTTTAAATATTAATTGGTATCCCCAACTTGATGACATTTCTTCAAAACACGTGAATGCGAAATTTCTTAAAAATTGTGAAGAAATGTTGTGTTAAAGGTTGTTGGAGTGAAATAATTGCTAATTGTGGAATATTGTTTCACAAGAAAGCCACAATTATTACATTTTACTATAAAAATACAAGACAACATTGTCAAACTCATTAGGGTGACTATGATGTCGGCACGTTTTGAATCGGTCTCACAGAATTCTTATTATTAACGTAGGTAATGTAAAAGTAAGTTTAACATAATAGGTACCTTATGTCTTTATTTCGGCATGTTTAATTTAAGATTTGTTGTAGAATAATTGAAGGGATGTTTACAAAAACAACATAACTGCTTAGACCGGTTGACACTTTTTTAAGAACATTGTTAATCGTTTCAGGTGTCAACCAGTGTAGTCAGGTATGTTGTTTTTGTAAACATCCCTTCAATTGCCAAAATTTAAAACCAAAGTGCTTAACTCCTTAAACATTACAGACTCTCATTTATACATAATATTTTGTTAGGTGTGTCAAATTGATATATGACATCGATTCTTTATAGGTAGGACACATTTCCGTCAATAGAAAAAAGGCACCAACTTTAAAAAAAAGTCATATTTGCTAAACAGATCTTCAGTGACGCTTACACTTAAAAAAAGCTGAAGTGGACAAAAGGGAAGCCTACCTTTATGAACATACCATGAGTGAGTGCGAAAGAGGCCGACTACAAATGAAAAAAAACCTGACCACTTAAAATTTCACTTTATTTAGAAAATGACACACCCTACTGATATATTCCATGTTATCCTAATATCCCACATACAGATGTCTTATGGTCACCCTAATTAGAACGAGATGCAGGGCTCTAGTTTGACTTCTCATGTGGACACACTTTTTGGTCAATGTACTCGATCCAGTTTATTAACTCTAAATCCGTGACTTTGACATGTAGACACGCGGAGCTGTTTAAAGTAATTGTTAAAGCTTCTAAACGTTAACTTTTGCGATACATATGCTGTATGAATGTTTCCATTTTGAATTGTTGTATAACGTGTATAACGTAAAATATAGGTGCTTAATATAATATGATAAACAAAATAGAGCGTAACGTGGAGTCTTGTAAGTTCGCACTTCGCGCCTCCTTTGATGTGGGCCAAAAAATTGTATATGGATGAAAATATTAATTTTTATAAGCAAAACAAATGCAATCATGCAAGTGCTTTTTTTATTCTTTTTCCAAATATTGTTCGGATATACTAGTTTTTATCACGTGGACTTAAACAGCGCCTAGAATTGTCAGTGTCAAAAATGACAGGATAAATAAATAAGTTTTCGCTTCCATTTTCGTGGTGTTATTTTTACTTCTTTTTGTTTATTTTGTGTTTATTTTTAAATAATCTGTTTTCACGCGCAACTGTTTGTTATATTCGTACTATTTCATATTTGCGTTTGCAAGTTACACAATTATAAACAATCTTTACACAGCTGTTTTTTAGGTTTTATTTATTTACACATTTCTAAAACATGTAAACTAGCCATGTATTCCTTGTATGTTAGTCAACAAATCCATCTGCGCGTATCTATGAGGTTTACCGAGTGGTAGTGGTAGTAAAGTGGATGATAATGAGTGTCCGGCTTAGACACAATACCATGGAGCAAGCAAGCAGTTCTTATTCGTCGGACCAGGTTGGTAGGCGAAAGTTTTTTAGACATAATACTTAATAGTCCATTGCATTTAAGAATATTGATACATTGATTGTTAATATAATAAAAATAATAAGAAAACAAAAAGATAATCCATATCACATGTTAATATAATATTTTAAATGACAACAATTACCTTTGTACTTACTTGGTAATTGCTAAAAATATGTAAATTATGCCTGTGTCACAATAACAATTAAAGAAATATACAGAACAAATGTAAATTGCCGCATTGAAATATTGTAAAAGTATGAATAACAACAACACTTGGCTGGCTGTAGAGTGGTGTCCAACTGAAGCTTCCATTCCAGCAGGATGTGGGACCGTGCACGTTGGAGGGTCTGCCATCTTGTGGCCTGAATCGGAAACATAAACATGTAGTACATTGCCAAAGCAAGTGCTACCATTCTCATACGTTTTCTTATGCATAGTACGTTCTACCATCATGTGGGCTACATCGGAAGCATATACTTCACATTTACGACTTGCACCATAAATCTGTGCTGCCCCCTATTAGTACATTGCACGCCCCAAATAATTTTTCGGCACAAGGCCAAAAATCTGCCCAAAACCAGAGTAAAGTTAGCTAAAGATTGCTTTAAAGTTGTATAAAAAAATAGTTGATATGTTTTTTAGAACTGTGCCGAGCTGGAGCTGATGCGTCTCGTGATAAATTGCATACGGCAGTCTGTGTCGGTGAGCGCCGCGCCGGGACCCGAGCTTGCGGCGACTGTGTGTCAGGTTGTAGCGCTACAGGCGCGGCAGCGGTACCAGGCTGTGTACAAGTTGTGGTGGGTTGAGTTTTTTATTTAGTTTAGAGCAGGGATGTTGCGGATGCGGATGCGGATTTTTAAAGGCTCACATCCGCGGATGCGGATGCGGATGCGGATGTCAAGATAGTACCATAAAAAACGTCAAATATTACGTTTTAGTAATTTTTATTTCAAAAAACCGGCCAAGTGCGAGTCGGACTCGCGTTCCAAGGGTTCCGTACATTAAGTCCCACTCACGCTTGACTGCTCATTTCTAATAGGTTTTTTGGTTAATGATTAAATTACCTAGCAGTCTAGCACTTACGCTGATGCTAAGACGTTCCTGTACCCACCTGTTCCACATCCGCATCCGCATTAAATCCGCATCGATTTTATGCGGATTCGGATGTTGAAAATAATGCGGAAGTTCCGCGGTTGCGGATGCGGATGCGGATATTCGCAACATCCCTGGTTTAGAGTCGCATGAACCCGATGCTAAAAAGCCGGTACTAAAAATAAATTACACAGTGGCAAATCGTTTTGACTATTCGAAAAAAGAAAATGATTTCATGCTTTTATTTTTCAGAAGTTAAGTAAAGTTCAAGGATTTGTCTGTAAAACAATTGGTAAATGTACAAAAAACAGGTCAAAAAAATTCTAAACATTATTAAGTTTACCCTTTAAAGGCATATTGCAAATTACACCATGCCGAAGTGTGCCCGCGATTCGCAGGAGGGATCTGCGAGGGGCGTCGCTGCGTAAACTGCGCGCTCACCTCGCCCGGGGCGACGTGTCGGCGACTCACCAGCGACTGTCCACCCTCGAGTGGGCCGTTGTGGACCTGTTGCTACTCTACGACTCTTCGATCAATGTGGTGAGACAGATGTTATTCTCATATGACACACGGGCTAGCACGGGTAGCGGATGTGTTGTTTGAAATGTAGCTTTTTATCAATCATGACTCCTAAGTATTTTATAGCTTCAACACGTGAAACAGTGTGTCTGAGAACTATTAGGGGTATATCAGTGTCAGGTGGGTCCTTGCAAGTACGCTATTAAAACTTAGCAGATTGTTATTCACCATGCCATGTTGAAAAAGTTGTACCATAGAAAGTTATCGTCTGCGTAGTTAATAATATCAGAGTTTTGTATTTGGAGTGTGGATAAGTCGTTAGGGTAATACTAAAAATAGGTTGGAACTCAAGATACTACCCTGCGGGACTCCAAATGATTTATCAGTTGAGTCTCTGCTGGGTCCTCCTAGTCTGACACACTGCATTATATCTGTAAGGTAACTTCGAAACTATTCGAGGGGCGGGCCTGGCCTGGAATCCCATTTAGCTTTAGTTTTGACAGGAATTAAGACTGTGTCATAGGTTTTTACCGAATCTACAATCATCTTACTAAAATTGCAGTTGGATTATGTACTTATATTAGAGAACTGACTGTACAATAGGTATCTTATCTTATCTTATTGTTTTCGGGGGCCCTTGCGGATACACTTCGACCCATAGGGATCTTTTGTGCAATTACCCCCTAGAGAATCTGTCAATCTGTCAACTACTCAAGAGCTTTTTCCACAATATCCATGTGTCGGATGATGCAGCTCATGGGTAGCGTTTTAAAGTTCTTTGGTTCCAGATATCCTGCTCCAAAGTCCTTCATTCTTTGTCTGGCGAGGGCGTGACATTCACACATTAAGTGTTTCATTGTCTCTTCCTCTTCGCCACACATACGACAATCGGTGTTGCCAGAGTGTCCCATCTTGGCCAGAATTCCTTTGACCATTTATACCATAGGTATAATATAGATTAGATTTAGATTTATTTATTTCATAATATGAAATTACATAAACTATTTTAAGCTAATCTATACGAATTTATATTATGTTCGTCAACTATTTATTATATACTACAAATGTCAATACAGATAAAAATCCCATTTGTTGTGTGTACCTACAGGTGAGTTTCTTCCACCCGGCGCAGCTGGCGGCGCTGGAGCGCACCTTCTCCCTGGTGCAGGTGCTGCAGCTGGAGCCGGAGCGCGGGCGGCGAGTGTCTCCGGACCGGTGGACGAGGGCCGCGGACCGCTACTGCAACAAGTAAGTGCGAGTCAGTTTCTTCCACCCCGCGCAGCTGGCGGCGCTGGAGCGCACCTTCTCCCTGGTGCAGGTGCTGCAGCTGGAGCCGGAGCGCGGGCGGCGAGTGTCTCCGGACCGGTGGACGAGGGCCGCGGACCGCTACTGCAACAAGTAAGTGCGAGTCAGTTTCTTCCACCCCGCGCAGCTGGCGGCGCTGGAGCGCACCTTCTCCCTGGTGCAGGTGCTGCAGCTGGAGCCGGAGCGCGGGCGGCGAGTGTCTCCGGACCGGTGGACGAGGGCCGCGGACCGCTACTGCAACAAGTAAGTGCGAGTCAGTTTCTTCCACCCCGCGCAGCTGGCGGCGCTGGAGCGCACCTTCTCCCTGGTGCAGGTGCTGCAGCTGGAGCCGGAGCGCGGGCGGCGAGTGTCTCCGGACCGGTGGACGAGGGCCGCGGACCGCTACTGCAACAAGTAAGTGCGAGTCAGTTTCTTCCACCCCGCGCAGCTGGCGGCGCTGGAGCGCACCTTCTCCCTGGTGCAGGTGCTGCAGCTGGAGCCGGAGCGCGGGCGGCGAGTGTCTCCGGACCGGTGGACGAGGGCCGCGGACCGCTACTGCAACAAGTAAGTGCGAGTCAGTTTCTTCCACCCCGCGCAGCTGGCGGCGCTGGAGCGCACCTTCTCCCTGGTGCAGGTGCTGCAGCTGGAGCCGGAGCGCGGGCGGCGAGTGTCTCCGGACCGGTGGACGAGGGCCGCGGACCGCTACTGCAACAAGTAAGTGCGAGTCAGTTTCTTCCACCCCGCGCAGCTGGCGGCGCTGGAGCGCACCTTCTCCCTGGTGCAGGTGCTGCAGCTGGAGCCGGAGCGCGGGCGGCGAGTGTCTCCGGACCGGTGGACGAGGGCCGCGGACCGCTACTGCAACAAGTAAGTGCGAGTCAGTTTCTTCCACCCCGCGCAGCTGGCGGCGCTGGAGCGCACCTTCTCCCTGGTGCAGGTGCTGCAGCTGGAGCCGGAGCGCGGGCGGCGAGTGTCTCCGGACCGGTGGACGAGGGCCGCGGACCGCTACTGCAACAAGTAAGTGCGAGTCAGTTTCTTCCACCCCGCGCAGCTGGCGGCGCTGGAGCGCACCTTCTCCCTGGTGCAGGTGCTGCAGCTGGAGCCGGAGCGCGGGCGGCGAGTGTCTCCGGACCGGTGGACGAGGGCCGCGGACCGCTACTGCAACAAGTAAGTGCGAGTCAGTTTCTTCCACCCCGCGCAGCTGGCGGCGCTGGAGCGCACCTTCTCCCTGGTGCAGGTGCTGCAGCTGGAGCCGGAGCGCGGGCGGCGAGTGTCTCCGGACCGGTGGACGAGGGCCGCGGACCGCTACTGCAACAAGTAAGTGCGAGTCAGTTTCTTCCACCCCGCGCAGCTGGCGGCGCTGGAGCGCACCTTCTCCCTGGTGCAGGTGCTGCAGCTGGAGCCGGAGCGCGGGCGGCGAGTGTCTCCGGACCGGTGGACGAGGGCCGCGGACCGCTACTGCAACAAGTAAGTGCGAGTCAGTTTCTTCCACCCCGCGCAGCTGGCGGCGCTGGAGCGCACCTTCTCCCTGGTGCAGGTGCTGCAGCTGGAGCCGGAGCGCGGGCGGCGAGTGTCTCCGGACCGGTGGACGAGGGCCGCGGACCGCTACTGCAACAAGTAAGTGCGAGTCGGACTCGCGCACTAAGGGTTACGTGCCATTACGCGAAAAACGGCAATTTCGTGTGTACTCTAAGTACCTACTTGTTTTTTTATTTTTTTATTTTATTTATTTAGAAACCAACAGTCTCGTAATGCTACATTGGATACAATAGCATTTAGTAATATTGTAGACTTACAGTTTCCTTAATTGGATTATACAGGGTGGATTTTCTTTTTGGGTCAGTGAGGGCAGCTACCAGATCCCGTGCTGCTACGAGAAAACGGTCTTAGAAGACCTTCCCTCGATTTCAAATTAATGAAGATTGGCTTTTACAGATTTTGGAAAAAACATACAGGGTGCTAGAAAAAGGTCATTTTTGACAAACTTTTTTTTTGATGCCAATCGATCCCATTCCTATTAAGGATCAAAAGCTTGTATGGAAGCAAAAAATATTTTCCGGCTAGAAAAGCCACAAATCGAGGAAAACTTTTCCCATACAATTTGTATGAAAATGAAAACTTTTATTTTTCACATGCTATTTTCGTATGCCAATCGATTCCATTCCTATCCAGTATCAATAGTTTCCTAGGGGTCAACTTACGGTAATGTACTAAAAAGCCACAAATTAAAGAAAACTTTTTCCATGCATTTACTATGGACAAAACGTGAAATTTAATTCACAGTTTTCTATCTGGCCAATCAGTCCTGTTACATTTAAGAACCATAATACTGTATGAAGACATTGCTGTAGGACTGATGGGCGAGGTAGAAAATTGTGAATAAAATTTCACATTTTCTCCATAGTAAATGTATGGAGATAGTTTTTATTAATTTGTGGCTTTTTAGTACTTTATCGTAAGTTGACCCCTAGGAAACTATTGATACTGGATAGGAATGGAATCGATTGGCATACAAAAATAGCATGTGAAAAATAAATTTTTATTTTCATACAAATTGTATGGGAAAAGTTTTCCTCGATTTGTGGCTTTTCTAGCCGGAAATTTTTTTTTGCTTCCATACAAGCTTTTGATCCTCAATGGGAATGGGATCGATTGGCATCAAAAAAAAAGTTTGACAAAAATGACCTTTTTCTCGCACCCTGTATGTTTTTTCCAAAATCTGTAAAAGCCAATCTTCATTAATTTGAAATCGAAGGAAGGTCTTCTAAGACCGTTTTCTCGTAGCAGCACGGGATCTGGTAGCTGCCCTCACTGACCCAAAAAGAAAATCCACCCTGTATAAACCTGAACATTAAAATATGAAAATACATAAGAATTATGAATTATCTATATAAATCAAACATACTTAAACGGTGTATTAATGAACAGTGCCAGAAAACTTGAAAGTTAACAATTATAATGCCTGTACGGGTCGTACATCTGAGTTGATATGATTCTTGATGGTTGATTGCAATCTTGATGGAAACACTGATATCGGTATATGTATTTATTGATAACCAAGGTATATAAGTAAGTACTAGCTAGGAGCACGTATAAACGTAAACTAATTCATAAATCGATGTATGGCGTAATCGCAAATACAGCAATTATTATAAAGTCATTGTATTTAATGCTGACGCGAGAAATGTGCGATGCTTGCATTGTACATATTCCCGGCCAGGAGATGAGAAGTTGATAAGAATGATAAGAGATGCTAAGAAAATATTTTTATATAAAACTGATTGTTATAGTGAGATAATTTGAAACTGAATCAAATGACATTTAAGTTGAATTAAATTATTTGATAGAAGTAAATCCCCTAAACATAGAAGTAGAGTTGAGCGCAGTTGCCGCGACGCGATGATCTTGTCTCTCAGGGGGTTGTCCACTGTGGTTGTGCTCGGTCGCTGATGGGATGGAGCTGCGCGATGTGGATGACATCGAGGTTGGTCTGCGACCGCTCTCCCGGGGGGCGGCGGCGGCGGCGGCGTACGAAGGGGTGAGGCGCGCGACGAGTTGGCGGCGTCGAATGCAGCGGCGCACGTACAGCGCTGCTAACACGATGACAATGCCCATGACCACGTAGATTACTGTGTAGTGATGCACGTCGTGGTAGTTGATTCTGTCTGATAGCGCTCCGTCGTTCTTCATGTGTTCGATTTGGTCTTTGATGACCTTGAAATATTTGTCATTGCTGTCAAGAGCATTTGATTCGCCTTGTAGGACTGGTACTGTTAGGTTTATAACGTTGTTTATGGAGGGCACGTCGAACTTAACAACGGTTGCTTGTGTTTTGATGTCGTTCGAAAGTTTCTTCTGTGGAAATATGGTAAAGGCGTCTCCATTTAACACGCACTCTGTTTGAAGGGTTATGATTCCTGCCTTATTTAGATGCTCGGCCTTGACCTCCTGTCCGCATATGATTCTCGCAGTACATTCGTCACAACAAAAGAATAGGTATGTATTCATAGTGCTTAGTTCCGTCCATATGTTGTGGCAAGTGTCAGAGTCAGCTGAGCACTCGTTTGAAATTTGATCGGCAATGCAAAGGTGTGAGTCAGACTTCAGTTGATAAATTGGACCTTGTAGCGTACAAATAAGAGTATTAGAATCGTAGTGCGAGCATTTATTTACGGTTTCATCCAACATAGGTATATACGATTCTTTTTTGATATTTATAGCCACTTGATCTGCTATAGGTCGTATTTTGATCATATTTTTTCCAACTTGACGTGGAATTGATATTAATCTGAAGAGTTCGTACATATCTTGAAATACTAAGGGAATCTTGATTTCGAAGATAAGGTACTGGCGGGTCATTTTTGTTCGCACCTTCATTAATTGATATAGTTTAGGTAGATCGGTGTTGATGTTTTCGCAGGGTAGAGTCAAATCATTTGGCATCTGCCCGGCTATGATATTCAGCTCATCTTTCAACTGTTGTGGTGTCAAGAGGTGAACGTTGAATTTGCCATAAATGACGTTAGCCATGGTGTCCAATAAAGTGTCTTGTATGCTTTTCAGGTTCACGAGTATGTTATTAGCGATGATTGATGACACGGTGATTTCATTAATTTGAAATCAACCGATTCTTGAATTTCGGTGGCCTGTTTGTTAAGGCTCATCTCGATGTTGTTTATGTGTTGGTTGAAAGTTTTGTGCTGATTTTGCATTGATGTTTCAACTCTCTTTAGTAAGTTGGCTTCCGCTTCTATAACCGAGGTTTGATTCCTCCATAATTGTGCCAAGTGTTTTTCATTAGCTCTGGTCAGGTCGATGTCCTTCTGATATTGTTCGGCGAATTGATCGTCGAGCACGCCGAATAGGCTGTGAGCGATGTTACCAACGCCGTTGAAGAATGCCCTCTTCTTTCGTGGTGATTCGACACGTTGACCGAGTAGCATGCTGTCGTAGTATTTTAATTCCGAAAAGGCATGACGCAGTTGAGTGAGTACGATGTTGCACTGTTGTTTATTTTTGATGGCGTGACACATATTTTCCAAGTGCTTGATGTATTTGGAAAATAGTTCTGATCCTTCCCAGTATGGATTGATGTCATAATAAACTACAAGTTTCCACTCGTCTCGGGCCAGTTTCATATTTGTTATTTTATCAAAGTAAATGCCTTGTCCCTCTTTGAAACGTGATACGTCATGAGCGCATTGCGCCGGCGATATAAATAACATGAACATCATAAGCGCCATAGTGATGTAACCAATAAGTTTGGATTTTGCTGGTTTTCTTTGATTTGTTTGTTTTGCAGGGGGCGTGGCCGATGAATCTTTTTTCTGTTCTTCACTGGTTGATGATTCGTTTTCTGATACTGGCAGTTTTGACAGCTTGATGATGGGCCTTTTGATTATTGAATTTTTTGTCTTTACTGAAGCGACACGGACAAGGCCATCCTTTCCTGCATGAACCTCTGATACCCTGCCAAGAGCCCACTTGCCGGCAGGTAAGTTTGCGTCGTGAATGATTACGACGTCGCCGATCTCAATGTTTGGCTTGGGTTGCGTCCATTTACAGCGTGATTGTAACTGACACAGGTATTCAGTTTGCCATTTTTTCCATACATCTTGGAATATTTTCTGTGTTAGGCGCCACCGCGTACGCTCGTCCCTTTCAGTCTCCACGATGTGAAGAGTCGGACCACTTGCTAAAAAGTGTGCCGGCGTGATGTAATCCAAGTCATCAGGGTCTTCGGTCAATGCACACAGTGGACGTGCATTTAAACACCCCTCTATCTGTGCCAATAGAGTCGAAAATTCTTCGAAGGTTAGGTGTTGTTCTCCCAGAACTCGGTGAAGATGATGTTTGAGGCTTTTGACGGCCGCTTCCCACAGGCCGCCCGCGCTGGGCCACGAAGGTGCATTGAAGTGCCAGCTGATGTTCATATCGCTGATGGCTTTGAAGAATGATTCATCTAGCGAGGCAGTGATCTCTTCATACTCCCTTTTAATTGCTTTGTTGGCTTTAGTAAAATTCGTGCCATTGTCACTGAAGATGTGACGGGGTGCTCCACGCCGGGCGGACATTCTCCGTAGAGCAGCCAGAAATGATTCGGAGCTTAGGTCTGAAACTAGCTCTAAGTGCACTGCCTTTGTTGCCATGCAAACAAACACAGCAATGTAGCCCTTAGTCGTTTTGATGCCGCGACCCTTGCTTGCCTTCACTGATACGTATCCTGTATAGTCCACACCGGTATTATAAAATGGCCTTGATGGATTTGACCTTGACTCAGGTAAGTCACCCATGAGTTGTGATAGTTTTGGAGGTTTCTGCTTAAGGCACGTTATGCAGCGGCGTAGGAGATTTTTCGTAGCTCTATTACCTCCTACTATCCAGACTGATTCTCTTAGTTTGGAGTGAGTGAGTTTGGCGGTTCCGTGCAAAACAGCTTTATGTGCTTGATCTATAAGCAGCTCCGTCAGGCGACCTCTATGTGGAATGATAAGAGGGTGCTTCATTTCCCAGCTGATGTGTGCGTTATGAAGTCGTCCTCGAACGCGTAGCATTCCATGTTGATCCAGGAAAGGTCTTAATTTCAAAATGTTGCTCTTTAAATCCACTGATTGATTTGTTTTCAAATTGACGATTTCATTTGCAAACTCTCTTTCTTGCACGTACTTAATGATTCTATTTTTAGCGCTTCTTAACTCGTCAGCTGTTAGGTAACTCGAGTTTTGCTGACGCCGCGAAGCCACTCGTAGTATCCATGCGAGCACGCGGGTGCAATGTGTCAAGTTGCTATGCTTGCTTATTAATTCATTGATAATGTCCCCGTCGGTTTGTTTACATGTTACCGCGTGGCTTTGTTTTGATGTTTTAACCTCTTGATCCGTAGTGAATATGGGCCTTTCTTGATTTTCACTGTACGATGATAGCCATTTTGGACCATTCCACCAAAGAGGATGTTTTAGTAATTGCTGGGCCGTGATTCCGCGACTAGCGCAGTCGGCCGGGTTTTCCTCGGACTTGACGTAGTTCCAACAAGTCGGCGGTATGATTTTTGTAATTTGCGTAACCCGGTTAGCTATAAATGGCTTCCATTTGCTAGGTTCGCCGTTTAGCCATCCCAAAACTGCTGTACTGTCAGACCAGCAGACCAATTTGATTTTGTTTTCTGATAGGGATTGCTTGACCTTCTCCATGAGGGCTGATAGAAGTAGAGCTGAACACAGTTCTAATCTCGGCAAGGTCACAGCTTTTTTCGTCGGTACGAGTCTTGATTTTGCTGCTATCAGTACCGGCGGCGGCGTTGATTGTTTTTCATCGGTAGGGATGACACGGCAGTAGATTGCGCACGCGTATGCTTTAGTCGATGCATCGCAATACCCGTGTAGTTCAAGGTCTTGATTCTTGTAGGTATTTAGCCAACGTGGGATTTTGATATCTTTGATAGTTTGTAGGTCTTGTGAAATTGTGTACCATTCCTTCTTGATATTATGGGGCACTTGATCGTTCCATCCGATGTCATTTGATATGACATTTTGAAACAGTAACTTCAATTTCGTGGTTACTGGCGATAGCCACCCCAGAGGGTCGAATACTTTCGCTATACTTGACAGTAACTCTCTCTTCGTCATTGTGATCGATGTTAGAGTTGATAGCGGTGTAATTTTTAGTTGAAAAGTGAATAGATCTTCCTGCGGGTGCCAGCGTAGACCCAGAGTTTTCGTTGTTTCTTGATCTTTGAATTCGAAAGCTTGTTGTTGATCTTGAGACTTGCTAACTCCTTGCAGTAGTTCGGGTGTGTTTGATGCCCATTTGCGAAGATTGAATCCTCCTGATTCTAACAATTCAATCAAATGTTGTTTCATTTTTTTCGCTGATTCGAGATCGTGACAGCCGTGTAGAAGGTCATCCATGTAAAAACTCTCTTCTACGACTTTAGCCGCTTCAGGATAGTTGTGGCGTTCGTCCTTGGCCAGCTGTCTTAACGTCATCATGGCTAACCAGGGGGCAGCCTTGGTGCCGTAGGTTGTGGTAGTTAATGCGTATTCTCGAAACCTTTGATGTTCGTTGTCTCTCCAAATGATTTTTTGATATTTTTGATCTTGAATGTTTATACCAATCATTCTAAACATTTTTTCTATGTCTGCAACGTACGCGACCTTATATTGTCTCCATTTAATGATGAGTGACAATAAGTCGTGTTGTAAATTGGGTCCGTTGTACATGATGTCGTTCAGACTTGTCCCATTTGATGTTTTGGAAGACGCATTATACACGACTCTAAGAGATGTAGTTGCTGATTCAGGCCTTTGCACGCAGTGATGTGGCAAAAAGCACTCTTGTGTCGAGTTGGGTGGCCCGTCGATTTCGTCTGTACATTCGCGCATATGGCCCAAACTGATGTATTCTCGAATAAACTTCTTGTACTCTCTCTCGATGTTTTGATCCTTTCGAAACTTGATCTCGAGTTGCCTGAATTGTGCTATGGCAATGTTCTTTGAGTGTCCTAGAGCATTTTCCATCTCTGGCTTTAACGGCAATCGAACGACGTATCTTCCGTCTTCTTGTCGAAATGTAGTTTCGCGATAGAAGTTTATACAATGTTGATCTTCTGATGACAAACTTGATGCTTCATTGATGTCTTCTATGGTCCAGAAGCGTGAGATATCAGTCATGTTGTTGACGACGGTGCAGCATTGATACGATGGCAGTGGGACCTTTCCGTTTATGATGTACCCAAGTTTAGTTTTCTGAGCTACAGGAAGGTCGTCGCCTTTTATTATGGTACCATTTTGGACGAATTTAGCGTAGATTTCTGTTCCCAAGATTATATCGATAGGGCAGCTGATGTTGTAATCCGGGTCTGCCAGTGGAAGTCCTCTTAAGTACGACAGATCGGGTTTGATGAAGGTTTGATTCGGTAATGGAAGAGTGAGTTTATTCATGATAAATAACTCTCCGTTAAATTGAAAGTCACAATGCATTGATGACATGGTGACGTTTATAACGCCGTTGCAGGTGTTTCCAGTAATGCCGAGGCCATACATAGTGTCGTCACAGCTTTCTCGGGGTATTTGTAGAAGTTGAGCCGCAGCCTCCGTGATCAGTGACATCTGTGCTCCAGGATCAATAAATGCTCTCAGAATGTGATAAGTTCCATCTACTGCCCTTGCTTTGATGAGGGCGGTTGGTAATAAAACTTCTATATGTTTATTACATTCTTGCGTAATAGTTGCAACAGTTTTCCGTTTATTAAGCAGGTCGGAAGTGTCTTGTTTCTGACTGTAGGCATCATGGACGAGTGTATTATGTCTTTCCTGACACGTGCGGCATCGACTTGTTGAAAAACATTCCTTATCGTAGTGATTGTAAAGGCAATTTTTGCATAAATTCAAACTTGCAATAATGCTCCGTTTGCGTTCTGGCTTTGCACTTTGAAATGTTTCGCAATTAAATATGCCATGATTCTTATTACAAACTGGGCAATGTTTTCTTTGATAATAGCTTGATTTAACATCATTTGATTTATTTTGTGATAATGATGAATCCTTTATGCCTACAAATGATTTGTAGTAAGGTTTTCTTGATGTTTCTGATTGTTGGGATGGTTTTGGTGTGTCCAACATGCGACGGCTTGCTTCAAATGATGTAAACTTCATTTCTAGGAAATCTAGGAATTCCTTTAAGGTCGGCAAGTCACGTGGGTTCTTTAATGATTCGACGTACTCCGTATGACTTTCCGCGTCCAACTTTTGTGATAAAATATGGACTATAAGCGGATCCCATGACGAGGTGTCCACGCCGAGATTCCTGATGGCGTTTAAGCACTCGTTGGTGGTGTCATGTAAACGCTTGATTTGTTGATATGATTGTTGTTGCATTGTTGATAGCGACAGCAGGTTATTGAGGTGGGCGGTGAAAATTAGTTTCGTGTTGTTGTACCTGTGGTTTAAGATTTCCCAGCAGGTTTCATAATTTTCTGAGCTGATGTTGAGATGTTGAATAAGTTTTTCAGCTTCACCTCTGACCTTGTTTTTCAAAAATTGCATCTTTTGTGCGTTGGACATGGAGCGATTATGATGTATGGCTTCATTAAATAGATCCTTGAATGAAACCCACTGTTGGTAGTTCCCACTAAACGGCGGTATGTCCATGACGGGGGTTGATTTCTCACGGTGAGCCATGGACCATATTTTCGAATTGATAGATTTTTTGATGTCTTGGAATTTCTTCTCATATTTGTAGAACGTTTGATTATAGGTTTCGTCGTCTTCGAGAAGTTCACTGTCGATATCCCAGTGCAGAGTGTCAATGGTTGCCCAACGAGACTGGACTGATTTAAGTAAATCTTCCAATTCCCACTTTTCATTAATCGTGGAGAGGTCTATGTAATGTAAAGTATGCGCGAAGGCCTTGAAGTTGCTCTGTTGTTTTCTCATCTTCTCTGACAACTTGGCAGCATCGAGGCTTGGTTGTTCGGTGAAATTAAAAATAGGTGGAATTGCGAACCCTGTATTGACTGGAGCCCGGGTGGCCGTCTTTTCTTGATTCTCAGATTGTTGGTCTTGAGGGACGGCACGGCTCTGGTGATTTGATGGCCCAGGGTGCACTTCTTCACTTTTTGTTTTTTCTTCGGCCCAATTGGGCATTGCTGACGAAGGGTGTTCTGCCGGTTTCTGTGAGATTGGCCTAGGTCTCGTTGTTAGAGGAGCGCTTTTAGCTGTTTCCAAATGATCTAGCAATACAGACCTAGCTGATTCGTAGAAGGTTTTGGTTTTGTTATAAGTCTTTTCGGCATAATAAGTGCAATCCTCGTTCTGGAATGCTACCAGCCTTGCATGATTGCTTTGAAACTCTTGCCAGAATCCGTCGAGGCCGGTCAACTTGTTATTGATGTTAGACTCAGTTCGTCGGCTTGGACCATCTTTTTTGTAGTTCTCAAATAGCCTGTTCATATTGGCCATGAGCTGATTTTGATCATTGCGAATCGCTTCCATTTCCTTTTCCGAACTCATCTTGATTTATTGATAGGTAGTTGAGTAGATATTGATAATAATAATAAGTATTAATCAACAAATAATTGACAATACTGTGGCCACTGATATTTGATGTTTGATAATGATACTGATTTCCTGATTTAAAATTGATGATAATTGCTGCAGCACTGATAATGATGATCTTTCAAGTTCGAGATTCCTCTTACTTGGCTTGATAGTAGACGTCTCTTGATAATCTTGATATCTTCGATGATGAACTGATGCTGTTCTCCGATGACAATGAATATAATCAGGCTCTGGATGACTCACAGCGCCTGTTCAATCCGCACGGTGAGACCCGCTTGTGGGAGGCCGTTTGGACGAAATCACTGTCACAGTCACTGATAACTTTGAAGGACCAAAAGATGTACGGGTCGTACATCTGAGTTGATATGATTCTTGATGGTTGATTGCAATCTTGATGGAAACACTGATATCGGTATATGTATTTATTGATAACCAAGGTATATAAGTAAGTACTAGCTAGGAGCACGTATAAACGTAAACTAATTCATAAATCGATGTATGGCGTAATCGCAAATACAGCAATTATTATAAAGTCATTGTATTTAATGCTGACGCGAGAAATGTGCGATGCTTGCATTGTACAATGCCTGTTGTACCACTTGACCCACAGATTCGTTTCCGTTTCATGATAACTTTGTGGTGCAAGCTTTGATTTAGTTGGTGTGATTTCTTTGTGATTTGGATCAACGCAAGTGGTGCTTACCTTTAAGTAATTGTTACGCTTAGCAAAATTAGTCAAAACGTTTTGTAAAGCTGGTCAAGTAAATCTTGTCAGTAAAAAAAGGCGCGAGTTTCAAATTTTCTACGGGACGAAATCCCTTCGCGCCTACATTTTTCAAATTTGCCGCCCTTTTCTACTGACAAGATCTGCTTGACTAAGTATAGTTATATTTTTCATAGTGTAATCCAGCGGTTCTCAATCTTTTTTTTTTTGACGGAACCCTTTTGGAAAGCGAAATACTTGATAGAACCCTACAATAAAACAATAGTTTTTAGAAGTGTATTTTTTTTATTAATAAGCATAATAATTATGCTTATTTTATTATTCTAAATTCTTGCGGAGCCCCTGCAGGGGTGTCGCGGAACCCTAGGGTTCCGCGGTACACACTTTGAGAATGGCTGGTGTAATCAATTGTTGGTGAACCAATAAATAGAAAAAAAAAAAATGGTATTGTAGTGAAGTGATTTAGCGATGTGACGAGTCCACTTTTTTTCAATTCGAATCATTCGAATTGATTCGGCCGCTGATTCGAATTCAAAATCGAGTTAACTCGACTCGACGATTCGCCACAGATTATATAATAGTTCTTACGAACAGATACTTATCTCTCAAAGAAAACGCAAATACCTACCGTTTTGATACCTACACAAAAATACAATGGAGTGACCTTCAACGCGCCGCTTCCCGCACCGCGCGCGCCGGCACAACGCTAGGGTTGCCGACGCTTAGAAATGATTTTACAAATAAGTAGGTACCTACTTAAACTAGCTGGTCAAGCAAATCTTGTCAGTAAAAAAAGGCGCGAAATTCAAATTTTCTATGGGACCATATCCCTTCGCGCCTACATTTTTCAAATTTGCCGCCTTTTTCTACTGACAAGATCTGCTTGACCAAGTTTACCTAAAATATAAGTTTTAATTTTTTTTCATTAACTTATTAAAGGGTATTTATTCACATTCATAAATCAATTACAAATTTAAGACATAAAAATACAAAGTCCAAAATTATACAACAAATTATTATTAGTTTTAATTGTCCAACTTGCATTATAACTTGCCATATAAAATCATAGCGTACAATAACTATACATGAGTAAGATAAGTTGCAATTAGTTATTATAATATTCCGTTTATGCGTTTTATTCCGACAAGTGACTGCGAAATATTTTAAAAGGTTATATCTCCCTGCAGTAACCGCAGTGTTTACGCCGTTTTATAAACTACTTATATTGAGAATGTCTATCTATACTATACCTACTTTTCCTATCTATCGGAAGAGCAAAAACGGTTTTTTTAATTAATTTTGTTGTTTTTGCATCCATCGACACTACAAGCTGTGTTATTTGTTCGTGAAGAAG
Organism: Cydia amplana; assembly: GCF_948474715.1. Taxonomy (NCBI): domain Eukaryota; kingdom Metazoa; phylum Arthropoda; class Insecta; order Lepidoptera; family Tortricidae; genus Cydia; species Cydia amplana. The sequence goes on along the minus strand of NC_086092.1, from coordinate 9,421,559 downwards.
ACATTTCTTTCGCATACAATTTGGCATATTCGAGCGCGCGGCGACGCGACGTGCGTGCGTGAGCGCGCGTGACAACCAACTGGCTTGCTTTTCTACCGTGAACGGGAACAAGTTCGTAGGTATAAAACCGAGCTCGCGCGGAGAGTTCCATAGGCCTGGATTCGCGTGGTTCGCGACAAGGTCACAGGCACAGGCGCGGAGCGAGTTGAGACGGCGAGTTACGCGGCAGTTGTTGTAAAAAGAACCTTCAGAGCACGGAATTAAGGTTTATTTTTGAATGGCCATACTAGCAGTGAACTCGAGTTGGTATACTTGGAATAGCGAATCAAGCGGCAGTTGTTGTAAAAAGAACCTTCGGGTTACGGTATTAAGGTTTATTTTTGAATGATCATAGTACCAACTCGAGTTGAGATGGCGAATCGAGCGGCAGTTGTTGTAAAAAGAGCCTTCGGGCTACGGTATTAATGTTTATTTTTGAATGGCCTTAGTAGCAGTGTGATAGCGTTGGCTCGGCGAGTTGGCGATTTCGCCGAGTTAGCTAGTGGTCGAGTTGATTCGAATTGCCAATAGTCTTGATTCGAATTAACTCATCTGTAGACTGATTCGAATTATTCGAATCAGATAACTCGACTCGCCCATCGCTAAAGTGATTGTACAGTGGCGTGGAGCTGTCGCCGACGGCGCTGCAGCGGCGCTGGCACGAGATGAAGCTGCACGCGCGGCTACGCACGGGCGCCCCCGCCACGCCACACATACACCACGCCATCCTCCACAGGTTAGCATTTAATAACTCATATTTTCGGGACAATCTTACAAACTGACCTAGAGAAAAAAATAAAAACTGATTTAAACTTTCACGATTTTTACACACAAACACAGACACTGTGTCGACAGAGTGACATCCCTAGTGCGCAAAACGTTCAAGCGGATAAACAAGACCAAGTGCGGGTAGTTCGAAAAACTCGCGCGGTTAGACGATGCTGATGTCAACTTAAGCCAGTCTTCTCCGAGACCACGGGGACAACGCCGTCCTCGAAACGTCGGAGGTAAATCTTAAAACTTAGATACGCGATTAAGTCCCGTTGTATAATTTAATAATGTAAAAAAATAAAAGTAAAGAAATTTCATCCATTTTGTTTTTAGTTAGAGAAGGCAGTGTGACAATGTAAGCCTAAATAGTAAACTTGGACATAAAAATATCACAATAACAATATAACTATTTCAGCATTACTTAGTGCCGGATTATCAAGAGTTAATTGTATATTATGGGTTATTCCCACTAGTTACCACCATGTTGTCATCAGTGGTACAACTGGGATTGTTTCCAACTGTACCCAGTTGTTACCGCGGGAAAAAAAATCCCAGTTTTACCACCAACATTTTGGTAGTGTTCAATATTATTTAGGTACAAACAGTAAGTATAATTCCCAGTAGTCACTAATATCCACTGACTTAATATAAAAGAAATAGACACACAAAGCAGAACAAAAACGTCAACAAATGTGGATCCCAATGACGTTTCGCACCATTTGCATTGATGATAAAAACGCTTACGTGAATTTTGAGTCAAGATAAATGTTTCATACAGAAAAGAGCTTAATGTCGTAAGCATTAAGTGTCAAATTTGCAAACATAAGTACCAACAATGTTAAAAAATTTAGTCCGATGGCACTAAACGTAACGTATTTACGTCAAACAACGTCAAACGAGAATAATGAACGAATGGAGTCACTTTGGTACACTTTAATATGTATTACTGTACAGGAAAACCAATTGAAGTAATAAATAAAACAAATTTAATTTAATCGGGAGCTCAAATAAAATTTATTCGTGGTTCAAATTCAAACAAATTAAATTTTTACTTCGTATACGTCTTTAAATACTAATTTCCTTGAAATAAATTAACTGTGTATTTAAGATCTACATTTACTCATAGCACGGGTGCACGGGGACATTTAGGTACTGATTGATTTTTTTTTATAAAGTCTACCTATACTTTATAAAAAAAATCCTGTGGTTGTCACTGTGTTCCGACAGGTTTAGCATTTACAGTTAGTCGATATAAGCCCTTATTGGTGGTGTATATGTCGGAAAAGGGAAATGGGCCGAACACACAAGTGCCGTTTTGCCCTGTTTAAAACTGCATTACCCCTATCTCTTGCTATAATTAAATAGCAGTCCACTTTGCACGTCGCATAGGTTTTCTTGGAAATCTTGAATTTAAACATAATATTATTCCTTATGAATTCCATATAAAAATATAAAAAAATATTGACCTCACATCGACTCATTAGATTTTTGTTCCTTGACATCCCTTCTTTGGTACTAACAAATTAATTTATTCAAAACCATAAAATTACCACCAGATTACATAAATTATGTAATGCTATCCAAATAACTAACCGAAAGAAATACATTCCATCCTTTTTCCTTGTTTTATCATTGTTATTTAATTACATATTTTAACGGCACATTTCGTAATTGTTGACAACTTCACATTTGAGCGTTTCAAACAAGACTAAACGAAAAAGTGATGCATGATCTGTTTTGACATTACTTTTGTGGGGCCATTTTTGGCGGCTGATTGGGTATCCAGTTCTTTATACTATATCAATGCTAATATCACCAAATCGGTTTGGTGGTAACTACTTCGAACTTTTTCCCCACTTGTTACCATTAGGGATAGGTGGGTAGTAAATCCCGGTTGTTACCACAGGTACCCCCACGTGGCGAAGAGCGAGTTGCCGTCATGGCAGGGGTTGGTGACCGCGGGGATGGTGGCCGACCCGACGGTAACTATCACTCCTAATAAACAGTATTAAACTAGTTGCTCTGTGGGCCCAAAAAACTGGATCCACAGAAAAAAAACTATGTATAGGTCAAACCAATTTGTCAGTCAGTATTAACCAGGAAAACTATACTCATCCTTTTCTTTTGTTGTCAAGTACTAGTTTAAGACAAGACAAGGTAGTATTATTCTCTTTGTCTGAGTTTAAAATGAGACAGTCCTTTGACAAACTATAAACGGTTTATCGTGGACAACGGGTAACACTTGCCATCCCGTCCCGTTGACTACGAACGAAGGGTTCGAAACGTTGAGATGTATTCTCATTTAATTATACGTAACGTAATCCGTTTACTTGGCCGACAGACAGTACCGAGTCCTCGACCTGAACCGGCCCTACAATGCAAACCGATACAAGGAAAGTCAGAAGCGCGCCAGCGGTATTCTAGCGGTGAGTACACACACACACACACACCACACACGCACGCAAGCACGCATACGTAGATCCTTTTTCCATTATTGTTGTCCGATTCGGTTATTTTCAGATGTTACTAAGTTGCTATTTCTAAGTTCAAAGAATTATTAGGTATTTCTCTCCTTTTACCACCAGGAACAATTGTGTTTGTATTGTTTATTTATTATTGGTGGTGTTAACATCAGGGAATAACCTCCAATGCTTCTGCTTAATTGAATTTTATTTCAATTATACATTGTGTAACTTGTACTTTCATAAAAAAATAATCAAAACTTAGCTACATATAACAAAGACGCTTTGTCTGAAAATCACATTTCTTTTATCAACAGCGGCTACAAGAAAAAATGCCGAGACCGATGACAGGTTAGGCAAAAAAGACGCACGTGACAAATCTAAAGATGAACCAATTACTGCTCCTGATCGAGCACTTGTTAGTTCTAACAATAACAATAAAGAACAACCCAATTGTGATAATACAGACAATATCCAGCAAATCAAAAAAATATGTAGAAAACAAATCGATGAAACAGATATAAAAGTAGAACCAGAGATAATTGAAATAGACGATGACACTCCAAGCCCCAAATCAGATGTTGTAGAAGCAATGAAAGATATAGACTTGAATAATGTTGAGGCAATAGTTGTCTATGAAAGCGACGAGGATGTTAAAACTATATTTGATGTGCAAATGGGCGATGCTGATCAAAATGCAGATATTGTTAGAAATGAAGAAAACAGAGGAAATGTTAAAAATCGTCATAAAATAGCAGGACAATCTAAATACAAAATACTTACAGAATGCATAATTAAAAGGGATATAGACTGTGACAACGAAATGCCATTTGAACAAAATGAAGAGGATTCTTCAACTACAACTCAGGCTAATGACAATAACAGCAAACATATAGATGACTCTGAAGAAAACTCGACGAATATAGTAATATCAAATGTTTGGAGTGAAAGAGACGTTCAAAAAGACAATGTTCATAATAATGCAGATATTTTTAGGAATGACGACAGTGACAGTGATGATAGTGACGCTGTAAGTGTTGGGAATGATGTCGACTATAATGCATACTACTATCAGCGAGTGCTAGCGAAATATTTGACGATTACCGACTTAGGTAAGTAAAATTGGCAAGATTTTTTAGTTTTTTGTGGGCATTTATATTTAAAGCTGTAGCCCTTGCATTTTAGATTTTTGAATTTTTATATTATTTCCGCTCAGACACGAGCTCTTTTGATCTTATATACGAGAAAACTGTCCCCAAAATATGTTTTTTTTCTGCTGTCCATTTTCCGACGGTCATTTTCGGAGTAGAAGGTTATTATTTTAAAAAAGTAACCAAATTGACCAAAATATTGGGGATATTATTATTCTCGATACAAATGGAAAAAGAAATAATAGGTAAGTAATATGAAAACTTCCAATTCTAGCAGAAAAGTACAACTTTAAATAGAAAAGCCTAACAAATGCAAAAAAATTCAATATTTTCTAATTTGAATTTTTTATGTATCTTTATTTATTAATAGATCTCAAACTGTTGAAGCGTCCAGTAGTCTCATTGGAAAGACTTAACCTAAAATCCATTAACAAGTCACCACCGAGTCAAAATCCTCAAAAAACAAGACCTCCCACCAAATTGACCTCCGAGAAGAGCAAAGCATTTTTGAACAAACGCAAGGCTTGCGAGGTGTCTCTAACAAGGGTCGACAGAAAGGGTAGAAAGAGGAGAAAGGTGAAACTACCGGATATAGAGGAAGTGCGGAAAGACAATAGTGGTATATTGACAGCGGAGGTGGCTCCTCTAGTGGCAGAACCACCAAGAGTTATTCGACAGGTAAGTTTTTTGCATTTTAAGAAGTGTCCTAACAGTTCCCGCCTTCCTCGCAAGACCATGCCCAATTTTAATGATTCTATGAATCATCTAAAATAAATGATTAATAAAAAAATGTCTTAAGCTATAGGTAATATCTGTTTTTATCAAATTAAAAGAAAAAAACAACAATTTATTTATGCGATTATACTCTTTCAGTGTGGTCCCTCCCGATCAGAGCGACTCCTAACTACGACCGAGAACGACCAATCTGTGTCACCAACCAAACCAGACCTTGGCTCACCACACTCAACTATTTTAAATAATACACAGAAAACTGATGCCCTATCGAGTACTTCTTGTCAGAACTCTATAATCCACCAGCAGCTCCGGCAAAATGGTTTAATAAATCATTCCGAGTCCTACTTGCCATCTCAAGGTAGGAATTTGTTTCAAGATTGTCAAAATAATTTGCAGAAAGATGAACAAGCAAGGAATGTACATAATATATACACGGGCCCGGAATCACAAGATGTTTCAACAAACAATATGACAACCAAAGATACAGAGAATACACAAATACGGTCTGAAAACATGTCTGACACGTGCCGATTTACAACAGTCACGCCGATACCAAAACCGCCGACGATAACACCCAAATCGGCACCAGCTATCGTACTACCAGCGCGAAAACATTCAGTGTTGATACCAGTTCCACCGAAAAGGGTTTGGATAACTTTACATGGACCCGCGCCGAAACTACCAGTGCTGATACCGAATCCGCCGATCAGGATACCCAAACCTGGATCCACGCCGATACCAACGGTGCTGCTACCAATCCCGCCGGTTAAGTTACCCACGCCGAAACCAGCAGGGCCGATACCAAACCCGCCGACAATGACCACACCCAACCTTGAACCCGTGCCGATAATAGACCCACCTACAATGCAAACATCCAAAAGTAAACCCGCGCTGAAATTAACCCTACCGGTCCCGCCGATCACATTCGCACAAATATTTAAGCCCGTGCCGATACCGCAGACAACACTAACACCCAAACCTAACGCGCTGCAATCATTCGTACCGATACCTAACCTGCCGACGTTCACTCCCGAACTAGAACCATTCACACCAGTACAATGCCCGCCGGAAACGTTAACACCCAAACTGGAACCCACGCCGGAAGACCAGCCGATCACCTTCACACCTAAATCTGAACCCGCGACGGAACCTTTCGCGCCGATACCAATCTCGCCGACAATGTTAACACCCAAATCTAAACCATCGCCGGAACCTTATGCATCGGCAAGCAATTCAACCGATTTGGACCAAACCTGTAAAATATATAGCGATAACTACTCTCCAATATCAATAGTGAACGTTAATAAGTTTAACCCATTCACGCGTATACCACAAACATCAACCCTTTTAAATCCAATGTTAAACTCTTCCTCAGGACCCTCTAGACATTCAGAATCATCTACAACTCGAGCATCTTTAACACAATCGGCGCCGATACCAGATACACCAACATCGTCCGAAGTTACCTTAAAACCATCTCCTAAAACATACGTAAAAAAATCCACGAAAAAACCGCGTAAGAAAGAACCGATAAAACCGTATATTTTACAATTCGCACTAAAGCGATCAGGGGACCAAGTGATATTGAAACCGCTGTCCACAAAAACAGCGCCGACCGAAAACACAACGGCGCCGCCGACAAAGACGCCGACTTTACCTTTCACGCCGTCTTTAGCTTTCACGACGTCAGTAGAACGGCTAAAGAGGAAGGGAGAAACAAAGCAAGCAGTGCGAGAGAAAACACCGTGGCGGATGGAACACGACTCGATCGACCAATCAGAGTTTGACATGGACATGACCTTTGCGGAGGCTTATTACCTTTTGTATGGAGAAGACGCGTCTTTTTGAGAGATCCGTAATTCCGTACCGTTATTAAATTTGTTATAACGTCTCTATTTTTTTTACATGTTTACAAGCTTTTAGCTGTAGTATCACGATCCCGACTATTGGGTCGTCCGGTCTGGGAACGGAATCATAAAATACCCGATAGTCGGGTTTTCGGCACTTCTGTGTTAAAGGTAAGATTTGACAAAAGTGCGCGTCATCGACTCACCGTGGATTACACTATCTATAGTTGCCTGAATCAGTGATAAAAGCTTGTATCAAAAATGATTTTTTTGTACAAAATATAAATATATGAAAATTGCATCTAAAATGTACCTACCTATTATACGTTCCTATATTTTTTTAATTTTGGTCGGTACCTGTATTTTATATAAAAGTTTTGATATCTACTTTGATATGACAATTTTGTGAAATTGTGATATAGATAGATTACGATTTATGATTAATATTTCAAATGTTCGATGATTTGGTGCTAATTTTATAAATATGAAGTGCCTATAAGTGGGTATTGATTAGTTATGTTTGTCTTCTAAAACATACTGAAGCAAAATCAGTTAAATAACTGTACAGTTCAGGTACGTTATAAGAATTAAGGATGTACTAAGTAGTTAAGTATTTAGTACCTATTTGTATTCTTAGGATCTTATTTTAAATGTTCAAAGAATAGCTTTTTGTAAATATTCATCACAATAAAGTGCCTTATTGTTTTACGTACCCAATTTGTTTTATTTATTATCGTTAACGGAAGTATTTACATTATGTATAACAAAACATCGGGTTTAGTGTTACACAAAAAAGTTCAAATCGAAAATTGAAATGATTTATGTAATACTGTTACGAGTATTATTGTATTGTATGTTTATTGCCTAGCTGTCAAAACTGTAGTTACTAGTGGTTATATTCTCTTTGGTAGCTACTAGCTTCAAATTTAACAACAGAGAGTTAACTCGACAGAATAAAGACATGTGAATCTTTGCTGTACCTAGTGTACAATAAACAGTGTATCATGCATCTAGGTACGCGTGTTTCATAGGGGCATCCTAGTTTTGGATAAAATAAAAGCGATGACAATCAATAAATAATACAAGTTTATTGTTGTACAGAGTATGGCGCACGCAGTGGCAGAAAAATGTACACTCCAATGCGAAATTACAACTAAACTCTTACATTAACTAATTAAATTAATTAGAAATTTGGAGCAGTCTCAACGAGGTGGGAGCGAACGCTCGACAGATTGTAACGGACAGACAGACATACAAAATATTAATATGTCCAGAGGATGGTGTTTCCAACAATTTATATCACTGGATTTTCCTAATGTTAGTTGCTATTTTGATCGATAGATCGCGTGTTTTTATAAGAACCCCATCTGTTGGTAGGAAGAAACTGATGTCGACTGACAATGAGTATAAGTACGTACACATAAAGGGTCTCCCCACACCTATCGACGAGAGGTTTTTGTTTAAACACGCCATCTATTGTCGAGAATGGCAACTAACATTGATACAATAATTTCAATCAAGCATCTTGTTGATTTATTTCGTGGAAGTCCAATTACAATCCGATAAATGAAGTTAAATACATAAGAAAATAAATACAATTTCAAGCCAATAAATCATACGAAATCAGTCTAATAGTTTCTCTTAAGAACTAATATGGAGTTACAAGTTTTGGTCTGTTACAGTCCACCGACTCTGCCACGGTGTATCGCCGAAAGAATTGGTCTCATTCAGAAATATTTGCAAGAGTAAGACTACTGTTGCCTTGCTTAGGGTCTCAAATTTTGCTTAATGAGAAAGTGAGACGCAATAATATTGGACGGGTGGAATACCACCGTTAGCAATAGCAAGCAATTCTGAAAAAAATCGTGGTTCGAAGTTCGTACTCGTTAATATCCAGTGGAATGATAGTGGTGTATTTAACATACAATGTTAGATATTAAGCTAATTTTATTACCTACGGTTTAATACATGTTTTTTTTTTAGTCAGTCTCGCAATCTAGGTATGCCGCGCGCGGCTGTCGTGACCACTGCTCATGACTGCAGATGTTAGTGCTTGAAAATAGAGACCTATTAGGCTCTCGGAAACATGTCGCGTGAGTCGCGTGACTAGCAATAAGTGTGTGAAACCGTAGGTAAAATAAGCTTAATGTTAGTATGACTCGCGCCAGTTTAAATTCTCCTTTGGTTCCTTTTGTGGAGACTCACACGGGCTTAGGGCCTGTTTTGTTGTAACACCACTGGGAGTGTCGGTGACAGAAACAGACGTCAATTATTTACAGTAAATCATTCGAGTTTAAGACTTTCTCTGGAAGTAGCGCGGAAGATTCGATGGATTACTAAAAGCGGCAACCTTCCTCACAAAAACATGGAAAATATAGATTATTTTATCGAATCTCTGTTATAGTGTTTAAAATTTACCTCGTTTCTTATAAAAGTTTAAGAATGAGGAGAAAAAAACATTTTTAAGTCTATTTTAGGCCGCTTTAATTCATTTTACAATTTTGCAAAAACATTTTAACATCATTTCTGTGTCTAATTGAACTATAGGTTGCCGCTTTCAACGAAGACTCTATTATTTTATTTTATTACAGCAATTCCTTGTCTAAAGTATTAAATAAGAAAGTAATTACAATAAATTTACCAAACAAGGTATATTTACAAAGGATACTGCGTATATTACAAATCACACCAATGTTTGTCAAATCTTATTTTCACGTCCCGCATACCATCACCCACATTGGGGTAATTTCGAAAGCGGGGTAGGTAATTTTAAAAATGACAAATATCTATTAAAACCAAAAGCACTCCATACTTTAGCAACACTTATAATACTGCAACGCTTAGTTGTAAGAGCTTTTAGTTTAATAGATATTTGCCATTTTCTAAATTACCCCACATTCGGAGTTATCCCAACACACATTACCTAGGACAAAAAGGGATTGATAGTATTGATACGTTATATCCACAGCCAAGTTACATTACAAAGTAAAGGTCAAAGGTATCTATAAGGAAATATTGACAAACATTAATGCGATTTAGTACGTAGCGCAAAAAAGAGAGGGCGCTGATGTCAAAGTTAAAAATTTTGCGACAAAAAGTGCAACACTTACTGCCAATGTCTTACATCAAAAACGCAACATTATTCAAAGTAGACGAGTTTGTACAGACATCATATTTTGGTTCTCAAACTTTAAGCAACTCCGTTTGGAACATATATTTATACGTAGCGCCTAAATTGTTTATTGAGCGAACAAGTTACATGTCTTTGAAAAAACTTTATCGGGCCGAAAAAACTTCACTGATTACTGAGCAGCGTTAGAAGATCGATTTGTGACTTTTTTATTAGTTCCAACCTTTATAGGAAGTAGCTCTATAGGAAGTAATGACTAAAAATTCCCCTCCTTTGAATATTGTCACGCGTATAAATATAAAATATGTACAAAATGTAAACGAGTGCAAATACAAAAATTCGATTGGTGTTAAAAGTTCAAATCGCGAGCCAAATACTTAGAAAACGTATCGAACAGCATTACCGATATTTTATAAACCGTATCATAATTTGTACATATGTAGCTAGGAACCACAGGAGGAGCTTGAGACGTTTTTATAATAATTCAAAATTATTTATAAGAAATAAACTCTTTTTACTGACAAAGAAATGTCATCCTTTAATCGTAATTGAATCGAATATTGAAAGCAAAATATCGATATTAAATAACATTATTCTGTCCATTTATTTATTTATCCTATGGCAATAGGTACACACACTTATTAAAACAACACTTAACATCAAAATGTACAATTCCGCAGGTACAACTCGCGTTTATTGTCCATTATGCCTAAGCTAAGGTAGAAGTGGTTTTTTTCCAAAGGCATAGACAAAGCTGTCCTGTGGCCACTAGCACGCATGCCACTTAACGCTGACAGTCCATCCCTTTCTAACAATATTGCAGTAAAAGGGATAGAATTATAGTCAACGATATTTCTGCTGTTTGAAGTAACAATGCATGCGCACGATACTTTTTTAGGTTTTAAAAATTGCAAAAGTTTCCTAATAAATATCGAAAAAGTTCAAGTCCGTATATACGCAGCTGCAAAAGTGCATAGCCGCGTTTGAACGAATTGTATTCATAATGTGACCATTCAATTTTGCAGCTCGCTATACATTATTGCGTTGCTACTCGAACTGCAGAAATGCGGCTTGCTCTTGTACTGACTAGTTTACAAATACAGACATAAAAATGAAATAATCTTATATGATACCTATATTGTAAAATGTAAATAAATAAATTCGTAATAATACACGAGCTACGTATCAGTACATTATCATACAATCGTTATGAAATCCTTCTACAACTAGCCGTATTAAGAAATAAATATTTATAATGTGATATTACAAAGGTTCAGGTATTTTAAGCACATTGTTTTGTTCCATAATATGTCAGCAATGTGCTCAGAAAAACCTGAAAGAGATCTCTAGTGGAGTCCAAGAATACAGATACAGTCAACTACGATTCTGACACGCTCAAAAATTCCTTATCGCCAGATTTACTGTCAATTCCATAAAATTGTGTAAAATTACGTATTAATAAACTGAATGGATTTGTTTGATTGTTGAAGTGATTGCTGTTGACTGTACAAATACCCCATTGAACTAATTAAGGCATTAATGTCATTTAAAACATTGAGTTACTGTAAAATTTTGTGAGTAAATACTGCAAACAGTAAACCTCATATTTATAATCACTACAAATTGATTCCTTCTTAGTACTTGGTTCTAAATGACAATAAAACCTTACAAAAAAAGTACAGCTTATACGATTTGTTTCTGTATACGAAAGCTTACCTAAACCTAACCTATTAATCTATATACAGTACATATAATCACAATGTATAATACAGCACTAGTTCAAGGTTACAAAGATACCTACAGTCTCAAAATATATGCTAGACATTACGTACTTTGTCGAATCGTGGAAATACCTCTGAATGCAGGTAAAGGCCCGAAATAATGATATCTAGCAACATTTTAGGCTAATAATACAGGTAATTCAATTAGCAGACGAAACTAAAACGTTTTTGACGGCTTTGTACTGAGCGAATTAAATTAACAAAGTATTTTCATCATACATATTTGTAATACAAGACCTACCTACTCGTACAATGTTTAATTTGAGATCTTAAGTTTGTCCTTAATAGTATAGTAGTTATAATGCGTCAGCAAAATTAATTTCAATTTCATTTTAACGGCATGAAATTATAAATTTGCTTTCTTTTTCATGTGTTGTGAACAATATAAAATGATTCAAATTGCGTTAGCTTCATTTTCAAATCTAATAAAATATGAATTAATAAAGAACTCATCACTCATTATATTTTTCACATTTAGGCCTCAGAGAATCGATGATCTAATAGTGAAAAACCTACGTGACTCTAACCGAGTAAAAAGGTATAAAATTGTCTACAAGTATAATTCGCTAGATTGTAGCATTCGACAGTCTTCCCTTGATATTGAGCACAAAGTTAGGCTTGAGACAGTGCGAGAAATCGCCGTGGACCTATTTAAGGCATAAGTACAAGGATAGTGAAACATTTCACGATTAAGCTTTGGATTCCTCCGAAAACGGTGCCGTAATATGACGGCCGCTATATAGCGTTGAATGACGTCACTAGAACGTTGTCTATGTAAACAAGATGGCGCGGTTTCCTAGACGGCGTTACGTTACGTTGATTGTCAACGTAACGTAAGATGACGGCCGTCATGACGGTGTCGATAGTTTCGTGAACGTTTTATTAGATAGCGGTGACGCCATTTTGAATAAATGATTCCGTACTACGATTATTTTCCTCTTCTGATGATATTTCATCCTCCAAGTAAATTATAGATGATCAAGCAAATCTTGTCAGTAGGAAAAGGCGCGAAATTCAAATTTTCTATGGGACGATATCCCTTCGCGCCTACATTTTTCAAATTTGCTGCTTTGACCTTGGTGGCTGACAGTGTGTTATGACGCCGTGGTACTTTCCACATGTCGTCACCGTAAAGACGGACGTCTTTTGCGGCCGCTATATGACGGCCGTCATATGACTATGACGGCACCGTTTTCGGAGGAATCCAAAGCTTTATGCCTAAGGCCAATATGCCTAAAGTTTTACAATCTAGCCGATAGATGGCGCTGACTTCCATGAACTAACGCCATCTATTGACTAAACTAGAAATGTATACAATCAATATCGTATCGTATTTAAGATTGTCACGAATTTTCTTAGATTTAAGTTAGGTAAGCACATGCTGAATATATTTCACGTATTTTCACGTTCATACAATGTCTAATTCTTTGCTTTCTGATAGTTTTAACACTGCCAAGAAATGTATCTCTCTCGAGGTCCGTCATATCCACAGACTTAATAAGTCTGTGGTCTTATCACTAAAATAAATTCTCGTCAAGTCTGGTCAACAGTGGACAGCTGCCATTTCTTAACTCTCAAGATCTTTCACGTATTTAGCGACGCGTCAGCTACACATACAACTTACTCTATTTGTTTTTTCAGCGCCGGGTGACTATTAAGCCAGTAACGAGTTTGTTCTTGATGGTTTTAAATGGCACAGCATGTGCGAAATACCACGTCGTTGGCGAAGTCCGATGGTAAGCTACCGTAGTATGTAGGCTAAGGATTATCATATGCTCTTTAATAACTGGATAGTCTTTTTCCGTTTCAGTAACTCTATCCAGGTTCTGCATGGTTTGAGATGGTGCGAAACTCCACCTTGCAAAACAGTTGACACCATATCAAATAAGAGATGATCTCGTCACTTTTCATCGCATTTGATATCTTGATACATTGTTACTTTCAATTGACGGATTGTCATTTTGGCTAGGCCTGCAGGCGAATTATAGATAGTATTATCCACGCGATAAATTGTCACTTTTTCACACGCGATAAGAGACGGGCACTGCCTTTATCACGCTGATACGTAGACAAATCCCAATCTTATACGCGTATCTCCCCTTCTGTTGGAGGAGTGGCGGAGCGCTAGCAGTGGAACTGCTGCTGCGTGATGGCGGACAGGTCCTTCATGAGCCCCTCGAGGTTCTGCATCTCTCTCGCCAGCCGCTCGGTGGAGCGGGACGGCGTGAGCGCTTCCAACTCTTCGGGGCAGTGTGCGACGCTGCCACCTGTATGGAATAAAACGTTTATGTGCGGTTTACTGGGAATTTTAACATAGCTTTATTTTTATACTTACAAAAAATATTATTTGTATTTTTATAATAACGCCACGCCTATCGTCTATAGGAACAGTTTAGCTAGGTCAGCTCATATTCAAGTGCGCGTGCACCGCGATATGAGCTGACTAGCCAAAAGCTTAGGTATAGCTTTAAGGAACTCGGGACGCCAGTCCCGCTCGAACCTTTGTACGATCAACTTGATTGTTTTAATATACGGAGTTAATAATTCTTAAAGTGATTATCATTCCATACCAAATAGGTCACCCAGCTATTATATATAGAAGTAGAACAACTACTTCTAAACGTCTATCGTTAGAGACGCGACATCGTAAACCTTATCGGAATGCACGAAGGATGATACTGGGCAGAAGCCGCGTGCGTCAGTTCATGTTTTTGGCGGTTAAAGGGTCAATAAAAATAATGTATTAATATGATCCCGCTTACCCAGCTGCAGTCGATTGGGGATGTGTCCGGGCGACGAACTGTTGCTCTTCTTGTACGGCGACGTCTCTCTCACGCTACCTGCTAGGGGGACCAGTATTAAAGGGTCTGGAGGTTAATCAATTTGTTTGATTCAAACTACACAGGAAGGGGATCCTTAATCGAGAAGTTAGTTTATTCATTGGTTCGTACCCTGCCTGTAGCTAGACGTATATATAGGTTGCCAAGTCTGCGAGGCAGAATTAGCTAGTTGACGAGATGTTTAAAATGATTTAGACACTCTTATTAACTTCAGTCGCTGAGAGTATAGTACGTTCTAAGATAGGTTATTGTTCTGTTACCCGGGCCATGGCTCGGCGTGGAGTGCGGCGAGTCGGCGAAGCTGTGCAGCGGGCCGGCGCACGCGCGGCGCTGCAGGCTCCCCCCCGCGCCGCCCGCCCCCGCGCTGCCGAGAGAGCCCCCCGCCCCGCTGGCGCCGGCACCACTGAGGCCGCCGGCTTCGCTACTCATTGAGTCGCGACTGCACAGAAAAGTTAAATTGAAAATTGTCCTTTCCTACTAAAAACTTTAAATAGTTAATTCCCGTATAAACGGCCAAAGTAATGTGATTTTCGTTTTTCGGATTCACATACTATTCTTCTCATTCTATAACATAGGTGTATATGCGTACGAATATACGTCCGAGGTGTAGTTCCTTCGAAACTTCAAATGATTCTATATTCACCTATCATGGCTATTATGCGTGCAGCATTTTTCGTACTAAAGTATAGATGGCGCTTCGAGCTGTTCAATTTATTTAACACTCAAAATCACAGATGGCGCTATATGCACCTACTATGTGCACAGAACTGCTAGTTCTAAAATACAGATGGCGCTACTTACTGCGTGTAATGTCCTAGCGGTTCGTAAGCGACATAGTGCCCCCTCTCGCGCGCCGCGCACGCGTAGATGTCGGAGCCGGCCGGCGTGGTGCCGCCGACGGGTGCGCAAGCGGCGCCTAGCGGACACGTGCCGCCGCCGCCTGTGGATTAACAAACATATATTTAAATTGTGTCGCTTAGCTTCAAACTCGGGTAAATCCAATCGACTCTCTCGGCAAACCTTTTCTTGATACCAAAATAGCATAATCTGACAGATGGATTTACCTGAGTTTGAAGTTAAGCGACTCAATTCTGCTGTTACCTATATTCTGCCTACCTTACAGAAAAGTTCGTTTTATGCATATTTTTTCTCAATTTTAAGACTTTTGTAAAAATGTATTTGTCCTAAGTTTGTGTCAAGATAAGATTTGAAGTCTTGTACATTGTGTTGAGCGCAGCTCAAGAGTTTTTTCGGAGACAAGATATAAGGCCCAAGATACACTTGTATGTTTTACTTAAGTAAGTAGGGACAAAGCTATTTGTTAGTATGAGATAACAATATTGATCTCTCATTGTGTAGTATAGCCACAGAATAACTAATAGTACTACCGTACAGAAAATTCACTCCTTCACAAAAGTCAGATTTAGGTATAAAATTACACCTATATCGCTGCCTGCAAGCAAAATTGAAACTTATAACCGCGCACGAACCGTGAATCTCCTTTGCGCGCCGCAGTTTTATGACCGAGCTGTGAGTGTCGGCACGGGGTTATCACTTGACAAGTTTTTATACCTAAAGTCTATTTTTTTTATTCGGTAGACTAAAATGACATTTCATAGTATGAAATGACACATGATGTTCATACTATGAAATGTCATTTTAGTTTACCGAATAAAAAAATAGACTTTATACCCACCGATTTATTATTTTTAAGATAAATATGTAGGAATTACAAGCTTTGATTATGTAAACATACATTTTTTATCCGGAGATAGTATGTCTGATTCTCACGGAAGTAAGTTTCGAAGCCATTGTGTATTTTCAATTTTGCGCGAGCGCCACGTGACACGACTATCGTGCGAGCCGAGCGGCAGCCCACTGCCATACGCCTGTCCGATGGGCGCGCCGGCCAAATGTACCTAAACTGCGGAGTGACACCCCCCTGGTATAGCTGTGTCCCTACATAAGTAAGTAAAACTTACAAGTGTATTTTGGGCCTAAGATAACCCTGGTGGCAGTAATACTTACAGGGCGCGGGCGGCGGGTGCGCGAGCGAGTGCGTGTGCGGCAGCGTGTTGTGCGCATGCGCGGGGTGCCCGTGCGCGTGCAGCGACGCCAGCGACGACTGCGGCGACAGCGGCGCCACGCCCGCTAGCAGCGGCGTGCTCTGGAAACACTCCTGCTGACGATGGGATGGGTCAATGTGGATCAAGCGATGTACTCGCTCGTATGTTACTACTTACACACTTACTTATTATAGAAGCGACTTCAAAATATTGTAAGGATTATCACAAGATATAATTAAAAATCTAGTTCTGCCCTGTATCGCTCAAAATTACTGACGAAATTTTCCGGTTTATTAAAATTATCTAGTTAATTAGTGATCGGATTCACCAATCCTTTTAGCTTTTGGAACAAACTAGAATACCTATATTTAATAGCGTCATTCATAATCGTCTGCCAAATGTAACAAGCCGTATATACAGGGTAGGAAGGTTTGGGATTATACTGAGCAACTTTTACTATAGGACCAACCCCAAAATCGCGAAAAAAAAAATTTACCCTTCCATAGAAAAATGGACCAGCCAAAATGTATGAAACAGCCAAATTTCTTTTTCGCGATTTCGGGGTTGGTCCCATAGTAAAAGTTGCTCAGTATAATCCCAACACCTCCCTGGCAACGGGAATGCAGTTATTTTTTAGCCACTCTGTATGGGAAACCCGGAATTTCATAACAAAAGTTAAAAGTTAAAAAAATCATAACTCGAAAACTACGAAAAATCGGCTAACATACATGGGGTATATTCTGATAGCCCACGGCGTGAGGAATCTAAAAAAAATTTTTGGACGTCAAGGTTTGGACCACTAGATATGTTAACCTCACGACCTTTCTGCATTGGTGTGGTGCAGCGGCTCACCTGCTCGGGATGCGGCAGGCCGAGCGGCGGGCGCAGCGCGCGGCGCTCGCAGCTGGCCGCGCAGCCCGCGCCCACGCCCACGCCCACGCCCATGCCCGTCATCGCTGCACATACAAATATTACATATTACAGGTCAAACAACTTTGTCAGTATAAAAAGGCGGGAAATCAAATTTTCTATAGGACGATATCTTTACGCGCCTACATTTTTTTAATTTGTCGCTTTCTTCTATTGATGGAAATATATCTGGGGCCTTAGGGGCTATTCATAAATTACGTCATTTCAAATTGGGAGGGGGGGGGTCTGGACATCGGATGATGGTACCCTGACGTAGGAGGAAACGGGGTCATTCGAAGCACGATGAACAATTCTGTGTCAAAATTTGACATTAGCAATCCACAGTTAGGTGACAACCTGACAACAAGACCAAACCATTATAAACCTTAAAGTAGTAATAAAACAGTTGATTTTCATTGAATTATTGGTTGTACAAAATGTATTATCCGCAGTTGATGAACAGGTATCAGCGTAATTCGTCCCATTCGTTTTTCGTTCATTTCTTATGTCCTTCTCATTCTGTGTTCATCACTCATTCTTTATTCGTCTCGATCGCTATATGTCCCTATCGTCTTAAGTACAATTATGTAACCTGTCTCTTTCTTAACAAGTCTTTTTCGTTTTTCGTCACGGTCTTCCTAGGACTCATTCTTTCTTATTCCCTTTCGATTTTTGTCTCATTCACTTATTCGTCTCATTTTTTTCATGCATTCGTTATTAGTCACATTCGTGATTAGTCTCATTCATTTTCAGTCTAATTCTAAGTTCGTTACATTCGTTTTGCGTCTCGGTCACTATTTGTAACTATCTTTTTCCGTCAATCTTATTTTTTTTTTTATTATATCTTATTGACCGAGTGATCGTCATAATTTCATGTAATTTCGTAATAGTCTGACATTTAAATAGCAACTAAGACCTACTAGTACGGGACGATTAGCGAACGTGCCCAAAAAAGGACGGAACGAGTTACCATTAAAGACAAAAAAAGAGTGAGACGAATAACGAAAGTGACTAAAGATAAAGTGCGAATGATACCAAAAAAGAGAGACACAAACAAAGACATAGTCCTAGGAAGACCGTGACGAAAAACGAAAAAGACTTGTTAAGAAAGAGACAGGTTACATAATTGTACTTAAGACGATAGGGACATATAGCGATCGAGACGAATAAAGAATGAGTGACGAACACAGAATGAGACGGACATAAGAAATGAACGAAAAACGAATGGGACGAATTACGCTGATACCGATGAACATGCGATTCATTCAACTGTTGAATTGAAGTGGACGCGATTCTGACAGTTGTACATGTCGAATAGGGGCCCTGGCTAACAATAAACTAGTTTCCTATAGAAAATAAAAATGTTTCACAGTCGTGTCTGGCGTCAAATTTACAAAGAACGTAAATTCTTCATATGTAATAGTAATAAATAACAATAATTTTTGAGGAATTCGTAAAGAGCAGGTTGGTTCATGGTTGGTTAGTTGGTTAGTTGATTGGTCGGGAGTCAGGAACCTACCCTATTGATAGTTTGTTAAAGCTTTGTTTCTGCCTTCAGGTACTATTATTTACATTCGCGAGAAAAAGTTCACTGCGAACAGATTTTAAGAAAAAATTAACACTTCTCAAATTTCCAGCTAATAAATACCTAGAATATTTCTAAACTGGGTTAAAAATAACATTAAGCAACCAATTTCAACTAAATATCGTAAACAATTGAAACAAAATTAAGAAACGAAATAAAAACTTTTAAAACTCACGTCGATAAGCACAAACGTTGCAGCACCGCGGCGCGGGCGACGCGCGCAGCGGCGCCGTCTCATCCGACCCCGCGCAAGATGGCGACCGTCGGTCTACACGTGCAGTAACAAAACGTAATGCAAAGTAAAATAATTGGAAATAATTAAAAATAAAACAACCGAAAATGAGTAAATGGTAAAACATAAGCTACTAAAATATGTAAGAAAAATGCAAAAACAGCAAAATAAGATTAGAAATAGGACCAGAGCTTACTATACCTACTCCTAAAATGTGACGTAATCTATGAAAAGGGACCTTATTGTCGATGGCGCTTACGCCATTATTAACGATGCTCCGATATAAATACAATGCCGCGCGATGCTGTGCGGCGTAAGCGCCATCGACAATAAGGTCCCTTTTCATAGATAATGCCCCAAATATAAATGTCACAGAATATGGCTGCTTGATGATCCACGGCATAAGCAACCGAAGTCATAATTTTATTGTGCTTCTTTTTACTCATGACGTAAATTGATCTCTACAAAAGTCCGACATATTATTCCTAAGCATATTTAACACTTAAATTTGTAATACATAAAAGCACGCAATGTGACTCGAAGTTTCTTATTGTGGAATGACCGTGTTTTCTAGTGTTCAGCTCTGTGACTCTGTGATATGTTTAGGCAACACCACAGACAAGACATCCTCTAGACTGAGCATAGTAGCGCTACCCCCTCTGCCACAAATATACGATAGTTTTACTCCATTTTCGAGTTAAAGTGTCTTTGTGTGACGTCCATGTGTTTCAACGGACCAATCACGGCACGGGACTCGCTCACCTCGTCCCCCGCACCCCAGTATTTTTGGCAGCATCGGTTTCATGAAATAATTGCTCTAAACTCCGTCTAGAGGATTCATGAATCTAGTATAACTGGATTGGGCATGAGTGGTGGGGATAACTGACAGAACGGGATAGTCTTATGTATCTTTCAGTAGGAATAGCAGCGAAAGCGCTATTATTGTTTGTCCTTGTCACAGTCTCACATCTTGTTTTATTCCCCACCGTAAATTGACCACCGTGATTAGTCGATCATTTGTTGCCCACCATAACAAATAAATTCGACCAATCATAGCGGCGCAATGCAACGCTATGATTGGTCGAATGTATATGTTTTGTCCCTCACGCGTAGACCACTTCTATAGGATGCTACCTTCTATGAGAGGATTCCTAGTGTATGGGCAGCACTGACCGACATAGGTGGGCACGTAGTGTCTCCGGTCGAGGCTGGCGGGCGGCGGGTGGCGCGCCGGCTCGTACTCGGCGGGCGCGCGCGTCAGTGTTAGCGTGGACGAGGCCAGCGCCGATGGACCGTCCACGCTACCGGCCGATACTGAAACCAAACACATTACATATTCATAAACATTAGGGGACATCTTACAGAGATACACTTAGCCCCAAACTAAGCAAAGCTTGTACCTTGGGTGCTAGGCGACGACATACATACTTATATAGATAAATACATACGTATATACAGGGTGCTTCCTGTAACAGGAGCAATAAATTAAACTGTAGGCTGTACTCCTCAAACTGACCAACATTTGTTCAGCAACTTTTAAAAATTATGAATCCTTTAGACTTTCTCTTTTTTAACCGCCTTCAAAAAAAAAAAGGAGGTTCTCAGTTTGACCCGTATGTATGTATGTATGTATGTATGTATATTTGTTCGCGATTATCTCGCGTTTGGCTGAACCGATTTTGATGCGGTTTTCAGAAAAATGTTTCTTACATTCTGGAGAAGGTTTTAGTATACATAGATCTGAGCTGATGCTGAACCCTGGCTGTAGCTAGTGGAACTCAGGTTTGGTGCAACATAGGCTCACGCTGTTTTGGTCATCCGACACGCCTTGATGAGCACTTGGGAGAGCAGTACCCAAGATAGAGCTGATGCTGAACCCTGGATGTACCTAGTGGAACTCAGGTTTGGTGCAACATAGGCCAACGCTATTTTGGCCATCCGTCACATCTTGATGAGCACTTGGGAGAGCAGTACCCAAGATAGAGCTGATGCACCAAACCACCCTGGCTGGCAGGGTTCACCCTGGCTGTACCTAGTGGAACTCAAGTTTGGTGCAACATAGGCCCACGCTATTTTGGTCATCCGTCACATATTGATGAGCACTTGGGAGAGCAGTACCCAAGATAGAGCTGATGCTGAACCCTGGCTGTACCTAGTGGAACTCAGGTTTGGTGCAACATAGGCCCACGCTATTTTGGTCATCCGTCACATCTTGATGAGCACTTGGGAGAGCAGTACCCAAGATAGAGCTGATGCTGAACCCTGGCTGTACCTAGTGGAACTCAGGTTTGGTGCAACATAGGCCCACGCTATTTTAGTCATCCATCACATCATGATCAGCACTTGGGAGAGCAGTACCCAAGATAGAGCTGATGCTGAACCCTGGCTGTACCTAGTGGAACTCAGGTTTGGTGCAACATAGGCCCCCGCTATTTTGGTCATCCGTCACATCTTGATGAGCACTTGGGAGAGCAGTACCCAAGATAGAGCTGATGCTGAACCCTTGCTGTACTTAGTGGAACTCAGGTTTGGTGCAACATAGGCCCACGCTATTTTGGTAATCTGTCACATCTTGATGAACACTTGGGAGAGCAGTACCCAAGATAGAGCTGATGCTGAACCCTTGCTGTACCTAGTGGAACTTAGGTTTGGTGCAACATAGGCACACTTTGTTTTGGTTAACCGACTTGTCGGCGTGTGCCTATGTTGCGGAGTTCCACTAGGTGGGTCGATGAACTTTTTTCTAACTGCCTTTAAAAAAAGGACGTTCTCAGTTTGACCCGTATGTATGTGTGTATGTTTCTTCGTGATTATCTCGCGTTTGGCTGAACCGATTTTGATGCGGTTTTCAGAAAAGTGTTTGTTACATTCTGGAGAAGGTTTTAGTGTACAGTTCATGGATGGTTTGAAAAACCAATTAGACCCGGTAGGTGGCCATGCTATCGGTATACCTACCAACAAATTTATGTTGCTAAAACCGATTTAGATAAAATAGTGGGAGTGGGTGTCGGACTCGAACTGGGACTGGGAATGGGAGTGGAAGTGGGAGCAATATACATACAAATCGTTTAGCACCAAAACGTCATATTATGTTGTGTCGCGATTATCATCGAGTTAGGCCATCACCAACATTAGTAGACTAAATGGAGAGCCTAACAAACTAGTATTTTAGCCCAAAACCTAAAATAAATAAAGTATCTACCTATCACTAAAAAGTAAAAAATAAAATAAAATTAATAAAAAATAATTAAAAAATTAAAAATAAACAAAAATAAAACCAGAATAAAATAACTTAATATAATATCTTTTTAAAAAAAAGGGAACCGCCTTCAAAAAACCAACCCACTGAAAAGTACAAAATAATTTTTATATGGCACCCCTTTACGTGTCCAGTCCCTATCCCACGGCGTAAAGCAATTTTTTGCCAAAAAGTAATTAATACGTAATAATAAGAAAATTAATAATCATCCGGGTAATTACTTCGTTTTTGAAGGCGGTGCCAAACCAACAAAAACAGTCTTTATTACCAATCAGAAAAACAATACGAGTACGTAGTACCTACAAGAACTAAATTAATGTGTAAACTAAGTATGTCTTTATAATGCAAGTACAGCGTTCTTCGTTGTCTAAAATATCGGTTCTCAAAAATTTTGGTTTGGCACCGACTTCAAAAACTAAGTAATTACCCGGATGATTATTAATTTTCTTATAATAATACGTAATAACGTATTAATTACTTTTTGGCAAAAAATTGCTTTACGCCGTGGGATGGGGACTGGACACGTAAAGGGGTGCCATATAAAAATTATTTTGTACTTTTCAGTGGGTTGGTTTTTTGAAGGCGGTTCCCTTTTTTTTAAAAAGATATTATATTAAGTTATTTTATTCTGGTTTTATTTTTGTTTATTTTTCACACAAAATAAATATTGCCTTCAATGTACGCTGACATCAGTGTGTTTGACGTTGCTTGTCACGCTTTAAACATAACAAATTTGCAATACATTGCGTCTTAGAATAAACTTTAAAGTGTAATAAAAATCAAAACCTAAGTTATTTTCCAAAGTTGCTGAACAAATGTTGGTCAGTTTAAGAAGTACAGCCTACAGTTTAATTTATTGCTCCGGTTACAGGAAGCATTCTGTATACATAGCCATAGTATTCCGTCCCAGTGTTAAGTCTGGAGAGGTCATTGCACAGACAAGACATCCTCTAGACTGAGCATAGTAGCGCTACCCCCTCTGCTACTTATACGGTAGTTTTACTCCATCTTCGAGTCAATCCCGTGCCGTGATTGGTCCGTGTCTTTGAACGGACCAATCACGGCACGGGATTCGCTCACCTCGTCCCCCCGCACCGCCGTATTTTTGGCAGCATCGGTTTCATGAATAATTGCTCTAAACTCAGTCTAGAGGATTCCTAGTCTATGGGTCATTGTCTCTCCGATTTGCACCATAAATCGTCTGCAATAGACGCAAAGGCCAATGGATATACATAGAAAACACCCATGAACCAGGAACAAATATTTCTGTGATGAACCCTTCCCGGGATTCGAACCCAGGACCATCTACTTCACAGGCAGGGTCCCTACGCACTAGGCCAGACCGGTCGCCCTGACATGAAACATTGTGTAAGAGTATGTTCAAAATATCCGATTATGAATTAAAATTATTTGCTAAAGATCTTGTACTTATAACTAGTTACTAGGGGAAAATATTCTGTTAAGGGGTCGTCCAGAAATTATAATCATCATGATCGTTGGTCAGTCATCAGTCCATGCATAAATTATGTGTGTTGTCTAAGCAAGTTTTACCACGATAGACGCGTAGGTTACACAGAGATAAGTACCTACTTATAATTATTTCGTCAGGTGACAACCAAAACTCACTAATTACCACCAAAAGTTCATAGCCATATTAAATATTGGCACCAAAATAAGGTCGATTTTTGTTGAATTATATTTAACACTTTCACTACCAGGAACCCACCTGGTGGGCGCTCGTAAACTTTGCTCAGATGCCGGACAACCCGCTGGGCGAGTTGTTTTATACGCAGCTATAGACGACCGGTTTCTGGGGTAGTGCGCCGTTTTTTGTCTGGTAGTGAATGTGTTAAGTAATAAGTGAGTTTTGGTTGTGTTGTGTCACCTGAGGGTTGAGTGTGTTAGTATGTGAGCGTACTCTTACTAGCTGAGCTGTGCAGACTCTTGTCGAGATGCTTGAGCTCCATCTGGTCGTGGTGGATCCACAGGTCCGGGGGCTTGATGCCCGCCGACGCTGACGACTTCTGGTACGTGCTGCGACAGACAAGTGGGTCACATCCTCACATCATTTAGGGTTCTTTCTTTAAGATAAAGTTAATTCAACTTTGGGAACGAATAAATTTTTTTTTGTCACTTTCTTTGTTATATGACATCTATTTCAGTTTATAAAGTTTATTGTTTCATGGCGATCATTACATAATATTTATGTATTTGTCAATTGTCTTTACTGCATGGATTGTTCGTTTTCCTTGCACCATCTTTTAGTGTTTCTGTTTGGCCCTATGGTTGACTGGTAGAGAATGCCTTTTGGCATTACGTTCGCTATTTGTACATAGTTATCTTTGAGCAATAAAGTTTAAATACATTTATAGAAAAATGAGATCACGCATTTAATGTTTTCAGGTTAAATTAATTAGACATTCAACCAAAACGAATTAATATTATTCTTTGTAATGTAACCTTCTCAGACTAAGTTGTAAATGATTTGATTTCATTCAGTAAATTATATCGTATACTTGTACGATTACTTAAAAGAAAAAATACCTGGTATGTGGCGACAGTGGCGGCGCCTTGCGGCAACATAGCGAGAGTGCGAGCGCCGCCGCTAGAGCCAGCACGGCGCACGCGCCGCCTGCCGACGCCCACAGCCACGCCGATGTGGCACCCGCCAGCCCACCGCCGCCCGTGTCTGGCATAACATAAATCATAAAATAAATAAATATGATAAAGTAGTAAAACGGAGTCCAATTTCAATTAAGATAAGAAATAATGAAACAATCAATTAAATCAATTAGGTGAAGAGGCCATGGATATTTAATAATATAACAATAACAATATCTTTATTTAACAATAAAAGTTTAACAGAGGCACATAGCAGTGAACCCCGCACTAGGCATGTTCTGTATGTTAACAGTATTTCGTTCTATATTCAATGATAAAACGTGTTTTAATTGTCTGTCGAATGAAGAATTTGTTTTTTCACAATTAGAACTCATGCTCATTAGGCTTTATATATTACTGGTACCGCGTTGCTCTAATATTTCGAACTTCATAATAGGAGACATTATTTTTAGTAATCTTAGTCGTATATTTTGGTTGAATAAAATTTTTACACGTTAACTTATCTCACTCAGTGTTTATACCTACAGATCCTTAAACTGTAAAACAGTACGAAAATAGTTATTTGTACAACAAGAGATCAAAGTTCGATATTTCTTCGAGTGCTTATTTAGAATCTTGAGCGTAGTAAGGGACTCAAAAGCGCACGAGATGTAAATAACTTTGATCTCGTGTAGTTCACAAAACTTTTCACCTCAGCAGTGAGAACATATTAGAGAACCCGAAAAATGTATTCCTTTTTCATCGCTTACCTATTCACTCATGTTTTCTAAAGATATACCAACAATTAAGTTTTCACCTCAGAAGCTCGAACAAGGGTACTTTGCTACTTAATAACAGTGAGCAAAATCGCATTTTGTTCATTTTGTCTCACTCAGTGAGCAAAATGCGATTTTGCTCACTGTTTTTAAGTAGCAAAGTACCCTTGTTCGAGCTGCTGAGGTGAAAAAAAAATGCAACTCACCAATACCAGTGGTGTATGAGATGGGTGCACAGAAGGGGCCGACGCCCTTGCTGTTCTTGGCCTGCACCTTGAAGGAGTACGTCGTGCGCGCGCGCAGCCGCTCCACGCGCGCGCGCGCCCGCTCGCCCTCCGCCTTCTGCACGGTCCACTCCCCCGAGCCCGAGCCCGCCGGCGCGTACATTATCGTGTAGCCTGGATTTACATTTATTTATTTTGCATAAAATTACAAATTAAAATTATAAATTAAAAAAAAAGACAACGCTTCAAGTCGTTCCCGGCGCAAAGGTGCCCATGATGCTCGCAGCATTGCCACGCTGGATCACCACGGACAGCCTTTGCACGAGGAACGACTCGGAGCGGGGGCCTTCCCCTTTCTGTCTGAGTCGACGTCCTAAGTCGCGTGTGAAGCGCTTCGCGTCGGCTCCCCAGCAACCCGCCGTTTCAACTGCGAAAGGGACGATTATGTAGGCAGGGGAGAGTGGATCATATTTACGACGCTTCACATCCGCTTGTGTTTCCGCTGCCGCTCCGGCCACATAATACATGAAGGTACAAATGGCGGACTTAATGCCTTAAGGCATTCTCTACCGGTCAACCGATGGGTCAAACCAGAAAGATTAAGTAGGTGCAGTGTCTTTTAGAATAAATTAATTTGAAAACAGGACTATATCATTATGAATATAAACTATATTGATAAACTTACACATATACTTAATACAAATAAACCTACATATATACCATACATATATAAACACCTAGTGTGAATCATTAAGTTGACGAAGAGGATTCATCATTTTCATACATCGATTCTGAAGTAACGTGAAACTCTCATTTAAATCTACAATTTTTACACACTAAGTATTATTTATTAAAACGTGGCTTGATCAGTTTTAAAATTACCTCCGCCATCTCGAGGACGGGATTTTTAAACTCTTAAGTCTCATTTTAATAAATAATAATACAAAAATTAATAATTACACGTATCTTTTTGTGTTCTGAAACGAAAGTTCTGTCAGAACTTATATTTATCTTTGATTCGAGAAGTCAAATATTATCATAATTAATATATGAAAAATGATGTGTACGAATCTTAAAATAAATAGGTATTTATGAGAAAGGTGATGTGACATTTACTTTTAATATTTGTCCCGGACTGTTCTATTTTATTGAAGTAAATAACGAATATTAGTATTATTTTTGTAGAAGACCGACCAGTAATAACTCCGTTGGGCTTGGCCGGAGGGGTCCACGCCAGGTCCACGACCCGCGCGGCGGGCGCGGCGGCCGACGCGCGCAGGTCTCGCGGCGGCGACGCCGGCGTGGCCTCTAGTGTCGTGTTGGACACCAGCATCGACCACGCTGATTCTTGACCACCTGCACAACATGGAATTACACTTTACCACTTCAAAATGGCCGTTGCATCCGACAATGGTCCTTCGAACCGGATAATATAGTGCACGCTTTGGTCCGGAACTAACCTTTAATTTGACAGCGAACTCTTAGGTGTGAATGGTTGGAGATCGTCGAACATGTAGTTGAGGTAGGGTTGCCAGATGGTCGGGATTCGGCGGGATTCTCCCGATTTTTAGCATGTGTTCCCGATTCCCGACAAAGTGAAAATTGTCCCGAAAAACAGCTTCACGTTATAAAACAATAATTTCAAGTTCCGAACTGTCGTCGAGCGAGCAAGCGACCCGCGTCGAGCCCGTCAGCGTGCGCGAAATTGCAGCTGATGTAGTGCTAATAATGTAAAATATCGTTGTTTTTAATACAATTAATTTAATTTGAATGGTTTTTTTCCCGACTTAAGGCCCAAAATCCCGAAAAATTGATACTTTTTCCCGATAATAGCGCCTTTCGATCTGGCAACCCTAAGTTGAGGTCGGTAGCGCCACGCCGCGCCTCCGGCCCCGCAGCGCACCACGCAGCGTCGCCCGTCTGTTGTCTTCTAATGGTCCTTCTCGACAGATGGAGTTACACTTTGGTGGTGCGAACCAGGATACTAACCTTTTATAAGTTTGACAGCGAACTCGTAAAGTGTGAAAGGCTTGAGGTCATCGAGCATGCAGTTGAGGTCGGTGGCGTTGAAGCTGCGCGCGCGCTGCCCCGCGCCGGCGGCCGCGTAGCGCACCACGTAGCGGCGCCCGTCTGTTGCCGTCTATGAATATACAATATAAAATGACAATTAACACTAGCTTTCGGACTACTCATCTTGACAAATGTAAACTAAATAATGATTACAAAAAAATGCTGCATTTAAATAAATAAATAGAGTTGGACAAAGATAAGTCTGCAAGGATTTTGATAGCACACGCAGTGCAAGTGTTATTTTATATATACGTCATGATTTCATAGAAGTTTGACGTTTAAAATAACACTTGCACTGCGTGTTGCGTGTGCTATCAAAATCGTTGCAAACTTATCTTGGTCATTGTGAAAATCTAGTTAACAAAGACTGACCTTTGACTAATGTTGTATCTGAATAATTCTTCAAAGTTCGTTTATAAAAAGTACTGACCTGCCCTTTAGGTAGCGTGGGGTCGGTCCAGTACACCACAGCCGTGCTGCCGCTCAGCATTATCACCTGATAAAAAAGTATATTGACCTATTAAAAACCGGCCAAGTGCGAGTCGGACTCGCGCACGGAGGGTTCCGCACCATCAACAAAAAATAGAGCAAAACAAGCAAAAAAACGGTCACCCATCCAAGTACTGACCCCGCCCGACGTTGCTTAACTTCGGTCAAAAATCACGTTTGTTGTATGGGAGCCCCACTTAAATCTTTATTTTATTCTGTTTTTAGTATTTGTTGTTATAGCGGCAACAGAAATACATCATCTGTGAAAATTTCAACTGTCTAGCTATCACGGTTCGTGAGATACAGCCTGGTGACAGACGGACGGACGGACGGACGGACGGACAGCGGAGTCTTAGTAATAGGGTCCCGTTTTTACCCTTTGGGTACGGAACCCTAAAAACTGAAAATAAAGGGAAAGTGTTTCGTCAGGGACCAAGAAACCGTATAGGGCTCCTAATTCGCATATTTTTACGAAGTTTTCATCATTTTTAGTTCAATATGAGCGAAAAGTTACCTTAAGTCCGACTGGCGGTATTAACGGAGGTCGTTCCTCCTCGTCCTCTTCATCCTCCTCGTCCTCCTCATCCTCCTCGAGATCATCGCCTTCAGCTGCTGCCTTCGTTCGCACAGTAGCGTACACTGGAGGCCCCGCGCCTAGTGCGTTCGATGCGTGTAGGGATATCACGTACTCCGCGTTAGATTCTGTGAACAAAATTAATTTGTTTTAAAACTAAGTACAAACAAAGAAATATATTTGGCAGCATTTTCTGGTGGCCCATGAGGGGACAGAAAAAATTATCAAATCTAGTTTTATTGGTAAATAAACTTTCTGAAGTCGATAAAATGGGTCAGGATTTTCTGGTATTAACCCACCCCCCTGTATGTCCAAGAAAACCATGTCTTCGGGTACTTCAATGCATACCTAATCCTCTGATGACATGATGATGCGTAGCGGCGGGTAGATCCTTCCCGTGCACGTCGGGCACCCCGAGCCCCCAGCCGAGCCGGTACCCGCGGATCAGGGACCCTCCTTCAGAACCTTCCTCCCACCATACTGAGATCCAGTCGCGGCCGGCGCGAGCTGTAAAAGGAAAAGGATTTAAAACAACATAGGTCCAACACAATCAAATCACAATGTAAAAAACAGAATAAAAAAAAAGATATATGAAGTCCTTATGTTTTTGGGTAGCGCCAGATAACAATTGTCGAGCGACAATTCTTTAGCGGTAGGCCCTCAGAAAAGAAATTCCTAATTCTGTAAACGACCCGTCCAAATACTTACTGCTGAGTGGTGGCGGTTGTGGCGGCACCCTGGACTCATCTTGTGCTCGCGCCTGTGTGGCCGCCGTGAGCCACTCGCTGAAGGGACCTGACCCGTTTGCGTTGATGGCGCACACACGGATCTGCAGACAACCAAGAAAACATTCAAAATCAGAATTTATGGCAATTTTTTGATTTTGATAATTTGGCGATTTACAAAAACTTAGACATAGACATAAAATAAGTCTTTTACTTGCCGCGGCGTATTTTCAATCGTAGTATTTCTGTATTAAGTCACGACTTTAAGTAAACAGTTCTAAATCTATAACACACTACCTGATATGTGGTGTGAGGGTCGAGATCTCTCAACTCGGCCCGCCTGGCGTCAGCGGGTGTAGTGAGAGAGTCGGCCTTCCTCCTCGCGCCGGCGGCCCGGAACCGAACCTTGTACCCGGTGAGGGGGCCGCGGTGCGTGCGCGCGGGGGGAGCTTCCCAACGAACCAGGATCGACTGGAACAATCATGTATTTCGTTTTATTTCAGTGACTTTTTCAGTTTAATTGAAAATATTTATTTTGAATTTTGATCTAGTTAGACTTGAAAAACTAATGTTAAATTTGTACATAATATTAAACTATTAAGTATTGCAATTCCTGTAACTTGAAGAATCCAAACTATCCAAAGTGGCAGTATAGGATTCTCGTAACTTTTTGCAATCACCTCCAGAATGCTGTCGGTCCCCCTCACCCAACACATCATGGAGACGATTCTCTTTCGCATAATCGCGTGAAATGTATCAATCGATAAATATGAATTTGGATAAATAAACTCTTGATAGTCTTGTCTTGAAGTAGGCGGCGGCGTCGCGAACCACGCTAAACTAACTAAACCACTTTCAGCAGATACTACACCATGGTGCGGCATAATATACATAACAGAGAAAAAACTTAAAACTTGTGTTGACTACTTACAGTGGGTGAAGCTGGCTCAGCGCTGACATTGACAGGCGGCGCTAAAGGCGCTAGCGCTAACGTCCTCGTGAGGACCGGGTCGGCTGCGGCGCCGCCCGCGCCCGCCACGGACACGGAGTACGCGGCGGCGGCGCGGAGCCCGCCCAGCGTCACGGAGCCTCCCGTCTCGTCCGCGTCTGCTGTTACTACTTGCTCGCGACCCGTTTCCACCTGCAAACATTACATTAGACCAATCATATGTGACAAATCATACTAACAATATTTTATAAGGCATAGTCGTAAGTACTAACAAAAAAATGATCCCTGATGGTCCTTAAATAAATGAATTTATTATTTATTATTATTATATGTACATATTTTTGATTTGTGTTATGGCGACGTATCAATCAACATCGCTTTTCCTTTATGTTTGTAAGCCCTCTACGCTTGACCTTGGCGCTTGATTATATAAAGGAGATGTGATAAGATAAAGATAGTTTATTCAAGTAGGCATAATTACAATGAGCTTATGAACGTCAAATAAAGCTAGGTAGACCGGCTCCAACCCTACACCTCTGCCCCGAGAAGATTTAAATCCCCCCTCAATTGGAGGAGGGTATCCCATTATGGGACCGGCAACAAACTCGGCGGGACACATCTTTTCAAAAATAATTACATCTTATAATTAACATGCATTACGAGAAAATAAGGAAAAAAAAATGTGAGATTCTTTGATGGGTGATCGACGATTATGTGATGCTTTCTATAGAAACTGAAGTGTCGAACGCCTCGACCCGGACCTGGACCGTTCTAGTGTGAGTCATCCCTTCCTCGTTCAAGTAATTTGTTACATACCTCCGTGTAGTGCACGGTGTAGTGTGGTGGCTGTGGCTCTTGCGCTGGAGGTGACCACTTCACACGGAGGCTGTGGGGGCCGGAGGCTTCCACTTTCACGTTGGTGGGGGGACCGAAGCTTAGCTCTTCAGGCGCCGTGTGGGCTTCGATCGTCTGGTGCAGTAACGTTCGTGGTTAAATACATACTTGAATTACATAAAAGGAGAAAATAAAGAAATGTATCTAGCTTCCTTACATTATTCATTTATCTTGTTTCGGACTTGACGTTACATATGTTCTTGATCACGACTCATTCCTATTTTGTTGCAACAACATGTGAAATCGTAAATTAGCAAAAACAGATAAATAGTTACCTCCGTTGGCGGCGAGATGGCGCTAAGCGTGAGTGCGCGCGCGCTGAACACGTACGTAGTGTTGGGTTGCAGAGTCGCGACGTTCACCTCGAACCGCGTTGCGCTCCCTCGTGACACTCGCTCCCTAATACATAGCATATTACACATTCAGCTAGAGCTTGTATATTATTAGACTATTTAGAGCCATTTATAGGACCAACAAATTTAATAGTCATGTCGAACAGAATTAGTGATACGTCGAGAGAAAATGAGAATGTCGAACATGTAAAGAATAATTTTATACAGTGTGTAAGACAAATACGGGCAATAAATTAAACCAGATATAGAATTTACCCGTCTTATCATTAATTAAGATGTTTTTTTAAGTTACACTTAATTATGACCCCGTGATTAATTTTTTCCACATGTACCGAACAGCAATGTACTGTAAACATTAAGAAACAAGATGATAATGACATTACGAGATACGAGCTTTTCATAGTAACTGCAAACAAGCGTTGACAGTTACTTTAAAAAGCTCGTATCCCGTAACGTGTGTGGTGTATTACATTGCGGGCCGAATTATTTTGTATGGTTATAATTTTCAATGCATTTCTAAGTAAAATCTATCTCAATATACTTTTTAGGTCCTATGCTAACCACCGTTTAAATATTCGCCCGTATTGGATTTACACACTGTATTATTTTAATTAATACCTGGGACACCTGGGTAGGTATGTGTAGAAAAATATTTTCAGTCAAAATTATACTACATTTTGTCTTGAAATATAGGCTACATGGGCGATGGTGTTCCATATTTTCATCTCTTTTTTTTTTTAATTTATGTTGATATACAGATATCGATAGCTCGATAGCACTCACCTCTCGCTCCCCTTGACCCGGTACACCACCACATATCCCACCACCTCTTCCATCTTCCTCGCCGGTTCCAACCAGCTCAGCGTCACGAAGCGGTGCTTCACGATCACCGCCCTAAACAGTCAACTCAGTCAAACGTCGTTATTGGTAAATACTCCCTTCAGGACGCTTCAACAAATCAGCGGGACACATTTTTTCAAAATTATCTTATTATAGAACTTTAGTTAGAAAATATAATTTTATAAAAAAAGAACTGCGCAATGTTTAAACAAGATTGCGATGTGCTTTAAAATGTTCTGTATTATCTGGTAGTATAAAATTTATAATTCTTAGAATCGTTATTTCTAATCATACATAGATAGTATGATTTGAGTAAAGTCTAATCTAATACATATTCGTGGTCCGAAATTGACAGCCAATGTAGATGTCGCTTTATGGCTCCACATTATAGTTATCAAAATTTGAAATCTGCCAATTTAGTTCCTTCTTCACTAGTCAAACTCGATTAAGACTGTCTTGGACTTAACATTTTATACGGGCAATAAATCATGGATCAACTTTCGTGAGACATATTTTAAACTGTTTATACGACAACGGTCAAAATTATCATAAATCATTTATTTCGTGATAAACTAGTTAAACATACAAAAGTAACATGATAAAGGTTATAAATTCATAATTACATATTGTTTACCACGAAATTCAAGTGAGTGAAACCGTTGTCGTATAAACAGTTCAATAAATCATGGTTTAAAACCCTTCGGCCGTGTACGTAACCGACCTTTCGTAACTGGTAACGAAGGAAGAAAAAATGATCTTTGTACGATACTGGTTTCGAATAAAGATCATTTTTTTCTCGTACGTAATCAGTCACCATCTTTCGAAGGTGGTTCGTAACCAGTTACATAGTAAGAATTAATTTTCTTCATACGATCCTTCGCCTAGACTAAGTAAGGACTAGATTACATAACGAAACTGACTGACTGACTGACATATGAACGCACAGCCCAAACTGCTAGTTCTAGAGATTCCAAATTTGGCACGTAGGTTCCTTATAAGGTCTAGGGGTGCACTAAGAAAGGATGTTTCAAAATTCACCCCCTAAGGGGGTGAAATGGGGGTTCAAAGTTCAAAGTCTTAGTACGCCGGCGAAGCCGCGGGAAAAAGCTAGTTAATTACAAAGAAAGGCTTAATAGATCTATATTATCATCTAATTATAATTTGGTGCACCTAGTACACTAGCAACTGTATAATGAATTAAAATAAATGCTTGGCGCATAATGTAATGATCCGTTTAAGGGCATAATTTAGTATCGTATTCCCGATTTAGGATCAACTCGTCACACCAAAATTTTGTTCTAACCGGTCATACTGCAGAAAGCAATAATATTTGTTTCAACCCGTCACAAGTAAATTTAGTTCTATTAAGTCACATAGTAATTTTGTAGCTATTGGTCACACTGAAAATCTGTTCCTATTCGTCATTCCGTCAATAAGTTCTAACTGGTCACAAGGAGGATACAGACTATAGAGTCTTCTTTTGAAACTCATTCATGGATATAACAGTTAGTCTAGTCTATAACAGTAAGGAGTTTGAAGAGGTTTCATATCAGTATGTTACCTACGCTCAATGATGATTAAAACATTTTGACTCAGTTACGTATGAGGAATAGATAGTCTTTTTTCGTAATTTCAAATAGAAAATTTCTTCTCTCGTAACTATGGTTACGTACGAAGAAAAAATAATCTTTATTCGAAACCAGTATCGTACAAAGATCATTTTTTCTTCCTTCGTTACCAGTTACGAAAGGTCGGTTACGTACACGGCCGAAGGGGTTTAAAATACCCACAAATACCAACCTGAGGTCCCTGGGCGGGCTCACGATGCTGCCATTCTCTCGTCCCAGCTCCAGACCTTCGGTGAGCGTGTAATCATAATAGTCCGGGGGCTGCGTGAACGCGGGGGAGGTCTCGCCGAGGAACTCCCCCGCGTCGGGCACCAGCGAGTTGAACACGTCGGGGGGGGAGGGGAGGGAGGCCAGCTCTTTGGGAGAGGGGGGGGGGAAGAAATAAAAAAAAAATTAAAAAGATAAAACTATAAATAATTGCAAAGATAAAAAAATATAGGAAAAAAAGATGTAAACGCTAGACAAAATTATAAAAAAACATAAAAAAATTGGATATTAAAAGGAATCATTGTTCATGGGTCGCCAGTAAGATTTTAAAAACTAGCAACAGGTAAACATATTGAAAACTTATGGTCATCTATGTTGCAGTGGCGGCGCGTCCATAAAAGCCGATTCCCATCGGCTGGCCTGTTTTTGGACGTTTGAGCAGAGTTGTAAAGGAAATATGTAAGCCAAATTAGCCCCGGCTTGCCTATGGATATGTTTAACGCGCCGCCACTGCTATGTGGGGGTACATTTTTAAAACCCTAAAAAGTCATCTCTCTTATCTTAATATGAGTACGTCGAATGAAATAATGAATGGTCTGTATATGATAATTAATAAATGAGGACACACGGTTTTGTTTCTAGCAATTATTTTACAAAAGCGACGTGTAACAATGACTCGCTTAGGTTAAGTCACTACGAAACATAACCATATGTTCGCTTTAATACTTATAATCTGGCAAACACAACTTGTCAGTCAGTAAGAACCAGAAAAACTATACTCATCCCTTTCTTTTGGGCACTAGTACTAGCGTAAGACATACGATTATATCTGTCTATGATTGAAATGAGACAGTCCTGTATTCTTGGCGTATGTGTCGTCTCATAGTTTTAAGTCAGGTCCCCAACTGAAAACCAGCGCCACGGATTGCCGCGGCATTATGCTGAGTGGGTCCTATTTTAGCGTCCAATATTTTGTGGCGTTAAATAAATGTATTTAATTTCTTTCTTTCCTGGGCAAAACTATAAATATAATGAATAAGTACCGTCATCGGGCGGCAGCACGACGAGTCGCAGCGCGGCGACGGCGCTGCCGGCCGCGCTACCGGCGGCGCACTGAAACATGCCCGCGTCCACGCGCAGCACGCCTTGGATGCGTAATGATGACCTTCAATAAACATTAAATAAATATGA
Organism: Cydia amplana; assembly: GCF_948474715.1. NCBI lineage: Eukaryota > Metazoa > Arthropoda > Insecta > Lepidoptera > Tortricidae > Cydia > Cydia amplana. The sequence goes on along the minus strand of NC_086092.1, from coordinate 9,385,231 downwards.
ACAGTTAATTACTTATATTTCTTTCGCACACCTCACTACATGATCGACATTAGAGAATCTTTTTTTCGCCATGAATAAAGCAAAGAATATTCGTATTTAAATGGCCGAAAGCCCTTGCTACACGGTCGCCGACAAGCCCCTGTAGACCGTGTAGACAGTTGTTTCCAACAAAATTTGACCAAAACTGACCAAGGTCAGACCAAGGTCAGACGGTTAGAAGGCTTGTCGGCGACCGTGTAGCAAGGGCTTAATTGTACGGTGACGATCATGCGTATCGTAGATAGCTACTTTAAAACAATTTTTTCAATTAACAATGGTATAAAACAGTAGCTTATCATTTACTGAATGCGTAGGGTTGATCATGCCCCCGTCTCCTGAGTCACCCCGTATTAAATTGCAATACTGACCCATCCACCAGTGCAATATCGTGTTGGTTGGGTGTTAGCGGCTCGCCGTCTTTAAGCCACGCCACAGTAGCCCCTCGCCCGCGGACGTCGCACCGCAACGTGACGTCCCCGCGCGTGCGCGCGACCACTACAGCCCCGCCGGGGAGTGACACGCGGGGCGCCGTCTAAACAAACACAAGTACGCAGTAAAATAAAAGTTTTTGTCAGAAATTTCATTTTTGGTACAAGCATTTATCGTTGACTATACTTTTCTTACGACAGACAACTAATACTCATCGAAACAATTCTAAAAACCCCTAACACAATTAGGTTGCGTTGTTTCATCACAGAGTTCCTATGGCCACCTCCTGTCTCCATCATCAGATCAGCTCTATGATGAATATTGCATTGTCATCCGATTTATACATGCATGCAAAATTTCAGCTCAATCGGAAACCGGGAAGTGGATCAAATTTAACTTGCGAGATTTGATTACAGACAGACAACGGGACAGGTGAAACTAAATAAAAGCTTGTAATAAGCTGCTTTTTAATCTACGAGTCGCAAGCCCCCATGGTCCAATAAGAATGACACGGGACTCAAACATTTTTAATTCAAAATAAAAACAGATTAATACCAAAACCACTGAAAGCTTAAATACATGATTATTTATGTCATATTCATTAGTTTATAGTAAAAAAAACTGCCTAAAGTCTCTCCTCATTTATCTCACTTAAAGGTAACAAGCTCCGAATGAAATATACCTCTTCGAACTTGGTACCTGACATTTATAACCAGAAATCTGAAATTAACTTACCAGCACTGTCAACGTGGTAGCGCTATCAGCAGAGTCCAGCCGCGAATGGGCTCGGCATGTGTAACTACCCGCGTCCAGACCTCGAGCGGCCTGCACCCGCAGAGACCCGGAACCCACAAGGTAGAAACGTGAATCCAGGTCACTAGCAAACAGACAACTTCAATTAGTAAATGGTTATCTCTAGCATATTTTTATTTATTTATAGGGAACAAAAACTATTTAGGCAATTGTGGCAGTTTTATGCCAAAAGTAATTTACTGTTGGCTGTTAATAACGAGTTATAACATATAACAACACAATTTGCTTTATTGGAAATGTGTTACAAAATATTGGTAAAATAATAAGATTTACGTCACCCTAGGGCCCCTAGGCCCGTAAGTGGCCTCACTTCCTGGCCAAGGCAAGACGTAAAACTTTAGACAAACCACGGGCGGTAATTCGTAAAGCCCCAGATCGCATATTTATGGACCTGAATTCACCTCCCTAGGTATGTAATGTACTATAACTTACTTGAGGTCGATAGCGACTCCTACGTTGTTGAGCCACGTGATCTCCGGCTTGGGGTTGCCCACCGCCGCACAGTCAAATGTCACCGATGCTCCTAAACATGCACACAAAGTTATTCGATGAGTAATGATGAAAAGTAATAACGAAAAAAAAATATCTTTGACATCCTGCCGACTGCGCCAATAAAATGTAACCGATTACTTAAATGTTTTATACAAATAAAAAAACTTAAAACCTTAGGGGTTTTGATTCAACCCATCAGAAATGCCCCATATATTATTCTTTCTGGATTGTCGTGTTTAAGTAGGTATCTTTTTTTCTTGTATGATCGTAATGCTCTGGAAACTCATTCCAACTATATTCCTTTTTTTATCACTTAAATCGATAGATAATGGCCATGAAATACCTAGAAAGTTATGAGATAAAAAGTGATTCGCACAAAAATTGAGATGAGAAAACTTTGTAGTGAAGAAGACTAACCTTCGATGACCGTGATTGGTTGAGGCGTGGCTACAAAACGTGGGGGCTCCTCATCTGGTGGCTCCGTGCTCACGCGCAGCTCGATCTCTTCGCCCGTCCTGGAACGATCAATACAATATACAATACAATACAATATACAATAATATCGAAATCTCAATTGTAGAAAATTTGACAGCAAAGCTTCACAGGTAGCTGATTCAGCCCTTAGCATCGAAAACTACACTAATATTTGTTGTATCTGCTGAGCTAATGGTGTGGAATGATGTATGTATATCCTTTATGTCATGAAAGTTTTCCACAAGCTCATGGCGAGGGTTCTACAAGGTCGGCAACGCATAAGTCGATATATCTTTACCGATGGGCGGCGATGACCGGTTCTCAAAGTTCCCATCTGATAACTCGCTTGCCACTTTTCAAATTAAAAATCTCATCTATGATTAACAGGGGAGAGATAATTCCCGACACCGATGGCTGAATGCGTCATGAGGTCGCAAAGGATCTAATACTCGCACCCTACCAGGGTCACAGATGGCATCGAACACTACCCTAACCTTAGTTCTACGGACATCTTACAATCTTACCTATGCTTATGCGGTGACAGAGCCACCCGACACCGGTAGGTAGCCGCGTCATGAGGTCGCAGAGGATCTAGCTCTAACGCTCCGCTGGGGGTCACTGACACACGTGCTGCCTCCAATCGTACTGGTGACCCGTTCTTTAGCCAAGTTACCTGTAAGAAGATGATATAATTAGTAGTCATACCGTTCCGGCTGGAATCCCAAAAGTGTGTACATGTATTGTAATTCAGCGATTGAACGATATGAAGCGGCAAATTGATGAAGCGGCGCTCTAAGACTCAGTGTGTATCTGCCCCCCAAATATATAGTAGTTAGGGTTTGCTCCCGGGAAATACCGGTACCGAAAGTACCGGGAATTCCCGGGATTTAGAGCCAAGTAAAGAACCGGGATTTCAAAATTAAAATCCCGGTACTCCCGGGGTTTTTGGGACTAAAATTTCCGGTACAATATTTGACTGTTTTCTGTTACTTAGCATGAAATATCATGTTTTATAAAGAAAATAAATATATTTTGTCAATCTAAGGCCGATGGTAATACTTTTACGGCTGATCACTACATTAAAATAAATTTAAAAAAAGTCAATGGGTTTGACAATGCCGACAATATAAAATTGCGTAATTTGATACTTTTAGGGCATACCTAAATGTTTGTACGATAAATCATTTTATACAAACAATTAGTTATTTCATATTTGTTTACTAACTAGAAGCAAAAATAGAGACAATTTTGTAATTAATAAAATACTACTTTAATTCAAATTCAAACACGCTATAAGAAATTCACATTATGATAATGATATTTTAAAAAAATTAAATGAATTAATAATTCTGGCTGAATAATTTCTTAATTTGTCGTATTGATAGTTATTATATGTTCGAAGGTCCACAGCCCATTTTGAACGCATGCGAAAATTATCATTTTGTTTATCCTTTTTCACAAAACGTCTTCAGCCACGAGCCACAATTCAGTTTTTGCCAATCAAATCAACAAAGATAGTAAAAATATCATGTAAACTGTCATTAAATAGAACTTGCTAACTATGTAAACAAACCGCCATACTAAAATTGACCCTGAATGTCAATTCACTAGTAACTTTTGTTTACATAGTTGGCAAGTTCTATTGAATGACACTATTATGGTACAAAAGAAGTGTGTACATTCACTGTGCTACTTTTTTATTGTTTTAAGAAAGATTCGTGGTCGTTTTACGCTTTTTTTTTACTGAAAATTGATGTGAAAACTGATTTTTGAAGGCAGTCCCGAAAGTACCGAAAATACCGGGGAATCCCGGTTCCATTTTTGCCGGGTACCGAAAATCCCGGTTCTTTTAAACAGTACCGGTTCTGCAATCCATAATAGTAGTAGTAGTATTAGTAAACTCTTTATTGTACAAAAATATGTACATATTAAAAATAACAATATATCTCTATGTAAAAGACATACTTGCTATGCTCGTTTTAATTAACACTCAGACGAATTATGCAGTCTCACTCCACTGACGCCTTGATTTTCGCCACACCGCTTGCTTTAAGTATGCTTGTATGGATGAACACGATAAAACACTCACATTAAGTTTCAAAACCGGTGGCGGGCTGTGTAACCTGGCGGCAGAGTAAACCTTTCTTTCTGGTAATGCAGCTGGTCCTTGCAGCCTCACGGCTACTCTTGGAGGTGCGGAGACACCACAGGGGAGTAGTGCTGGAGCTCCTACTGTGCCTAGGATACTACGAGGGCCTGGTATGAGTGGTGGGACTTCTGAAATATATAAAGTTTATGGGATTAGTGGCCACACATTGGCAATGCGTCGCCAGTGCCGCAGACATGCTCGCTATCACTAGAGAACCGTTCGCTAGCGACTAAGCCATACACTCGTGTTACAAACAGCAGTAGACAAAAAAAGTGTTACGAAGTCACTATGAGCGTTAAAAGTGCTTTTAAGGCCTCACCTGCTAAATATAATAGCGCGACCCTCGAAACGACGCTGCCCGCGCTTCCTGTGGCTACACATTGGTAATGCCCCGCCAGCGTCGCAGACATGCTCTCTATCACTAGAGACCCGTTCGCCAACTGCTTTCTGAAACGAGAAAGAGAATATTACGTTACGTCAAATGTAAATGAGATCAAAAGAGACTTCAGACTGAGCATAATGAGATGACTCCTCGCGGTAAAGGCATCAATATCCAAATCTAAAAACTAAAAACGCTATCAGTCCAATCAGTAAATAGTTACGAACGGCAGTCATGTTATTTAGTTTTTTAGACCACAAAATCCCCGTCTTCTTCTACTGCATTGCATCGTGCATGTCTTCTGCTGATATCTAACTGACCTGTACTTATCCTCGCTGGATAACGCATCGTCTCGCCTCGGTGGACCATCAGCTCGGTGTCTCCAGTGTATCTTAGCCCCTCTGGCTGCAGCACACGCCAGGACCACTGAATCTCCCTCTTCTACGACTGCATCATGCGGTTCTGATGTCAACCGGACACCTTCGTCCGGGACTAGCTCGTCGACACCTGGAAAGATAGAAGTATAGTTTTGGTTGACTTGAAGAGATGTGATAAGACTTATTAGTTCTATATGGGATGAAAAGAGGTATTGTGGTAACCGTAGCCCTGAAGCTGCAGTCGTCCATAGGCTACGGTGACCGCTTAACATCAGGCGGGCCGTACTCTTGTTTGCCATCGACGCGGCATAAAAAACATTCCACAACCTTAACAACTTCAATTGACTATACTGTCGAATAAAAGTTTCAGACTGAAATTATTCGTGTCGAAATAACTACATTAGGTACTTTAATTCGCTAGTTTTAACTATTTTAAGATAGAATGTTTACTTTATCGGTACCTATGTCGGTAAATACTAAAAGGTTCTTTAAAAATACTCCTGGTCTTAAGCAGTCTCAAGCCTCACGATCACAAACTTAACTTAAAAGATTTCATTCATCCAGAATAATCCACTTTAAGCCCCTAAAATTAAGTTTAAAAAGGTAAAAAAGTATTATTATTGCACCTGAAGAGCACTCGGGACTCGAACCCACGACATCAACAATAACTCCTAATCACGAAAACATCCTTTATTAAATCCTTGAGTGTCATCCATAGCCCACCGGCACACAAACCCACTTTACCGTCGCTAAAAATACCTGTATATCCTATTGCAATCACATAGGGTTCAAATTTGGATAAGGCATTAATATACTAACTGCAAAATTAAAACTGTAATAGCGCCAAAACCAAATTACAAAATGCGATTCCTAGATTTAATCACAACCCTTAAGCTGTCGGAATAGAGTCGGTTTTTGTGTAAGTTGTGTTTGGCGAGCGGCTGTTACGCTCGAGATTATTGGTAGGGTTTTCAACAAAGCAATCAAAAATCCTTGTGAAAACTCTTGATCAGATTAATGGAAGGTTTTTTTAAGGTTTTCGGAGCAGGCTTTAGCGTCGATTTGTTTATCCAGTGGGAGATTTTTTATGCGGCGAATAATAGAGAGATATTTATCTATGAACATATTTCTTATTTCGAAATAAACGGAAGGAATTGTTGTTAAACCCTTTCCTGGCTTGTTACTGAAGCCTACACTGATCATCAGCCACCAGACGACTCGATCTATGTAGTAACTAGGTTAGTATAGCATACTATTAGGGTTTTGTTGCTACCAAAATCGAGTATCTTTTTCTGATCCTAGCTCTTAGACTTAAAAACGAACTTTTTCCATATCCGTTTAGTTTTGTGGCTGACTGCACTAAATCGACCACTGGTATTTATGGCTTCCTGCATAGTTCCAGTTGTTTAGTCTCAATAGTGAAATCTTTCGACTGTTCCTAAGCTCTTTTCTGTCCCACTCATTTCCGCTAAGAAAACAGTTTCTGCATTGCATATGGATGTTAATATCTTATTTAAAACTTACAAATCGAAGAGATAAGCACGGGCCGGCACCAATCCCATGAAAGCCAATTGATAATTAGCCAAAAATGTTCAATCTTCTAGAAATAAAACAGTATTTTCTAGAAGATCGAACATTAACTAAAATTCAACCATTTTCTATGGGACAGCAGCGTTTTCGTCAGCGGTCAAAATGCACTTCAACTCGTGAAAGTATCAGTCCCATAGAAATGGGCCCACTTATGTCGAGCGGTCAAACTTCACCCCATTTCAATCACAGAGTCAATAGTAAATCGAACGAGCAATTATAGCGCAATAAATCAGCGTCGCGTCCGCCCGCATGCGTACGCGCCGCTCTGGATGTGCATGCGAATTCGAGTCTTATTATATAGCTGTAAGGCTCAAAATGTGTTGATGTGGGATTGTAGGACAGATGCTGATCTATCGAGAATGGAGAATGCGCAGTCTTTGTATAAGTAATGTTATATACCCACGTGTCTTTTGACATGTTCGCCGAAACTGTATATCAAACATAAGTGTATAATATAAAACACAAATTCGCTCATTTGAGTGAACGAAATGTTCGGACAGACATTCCGCATTTGAAATTTCTCTTTTTTGGTGTTCAGTCTATGTTCTGCTTTATTTTGGTATTATTGTTTTTATGAATGCTAGTACTTCAAAGAGTGTTTAATTTGGTTCAATTAACTACATGACTATCACAAGTGCTTACTAATGTGTTAGAATTGTGCATAATGTATAACTAAATTAATCGTTACCCAGACATTGAACTACTTGCATTATTCAAGTTTTGTTTAAATTAGAGTTTATCATGAATTAGGTAATATAATAATGTTGATAATAATCAAATTAGTAGTTAAATTGTTGCAAGGATTCAAGTCCCCGCTAACGCATACTGTCACAGTGGCGCCATAGTTTCATAAACCGTCCGCTAACGTCGGCCGGCGGGGTTCACACAATGAGACAGCATGCGTTGACGCGGACAGACGTTCGGTTACTAAGACAGTGTCTGTTATCTAATTTTGATACAAGCAAATAAAAGTTGTTAAAGTGCTTTGTGCGTTTTACTGGAGCTCGCCGTTCTACAAATTCAGAAGCAAGGGATGTAAAGGAGTTGTGAGTAACTCCTTGAGTCGAACCAGTGGCCTGAATAATAAAACGTGAGTATTAAAGTGATTTCATGGTTGTCGCTCGATTAAATAAATTATGCTCAGTGGTGATAATGCGTAAATAAACTACGAGAATATTAGTGTCTACGAGCTTAATGCTTATATTTCATATTTCATATTTCTTTATTCATAAAATTACAAACTTTATATGTCAAAAATGTATACTTATAATACGTATAATTATGTATACTTATTCAGTACCAGCTTATAGGCACAATATAGCTATAGCTAAGCTTATCTCTCTTAAATGAATGTCAGAGATAAATTAAATACGTTATGGGATATTAGCATTGTTTACCGGATACATGAACCGCCCGTTATTTTTTTTTTCTCTCTTTCTCTTCTCACTCTTTTCACGTTGTGCGTTATTGTTCTTACTTTATTTAACGGTAAATTACAATACAACAAATTGAAGTTTTGTGTCTAATTACGGAACAAAACGCGAGGGGGTTAAATAAGGATAGTTATTCATGATTAGTACTGGTTGTGTATTGAAGTAGTTTTAGTTACTAACTCAATTAAGTCCGATATATGGTAACCATATTGCTATTACCTCACCGATTTCTTGCTTATACTACCCGAGTTACCAGACTATAAATGAGTTTATCTTACACAATGAAATTGTTTTGAGCTATGAAATTATGTCTCGGGGTGTACAATTCTCATGAATATGGGGGGCAAGTGTAAAATAAAACTGCTCATGCCTTTTACGCTCGTTTTATGCTGTATATTTTTAATGCTCGCTGTCCCTAACCACCCTCATTTATTTATGTTAATTCGGAGACAGATATTTGTGCTAGAAATTTATATTCTAGGATATGGAGGGCGATCAGAGAAGGTCGCGTGTACTGACGACGCCACCTTCGGGTCAGCATCGGTCACGCAGCAGGACCAGGCGCGCAGACGGACGTGAAGGTCATCGCTCGCGAAGTAGGAGCAATCGTCGCGGACACGACCGAGCGAGCGACTGCCGGTCGAGTCGACGTGGCGGCACACGGCGGCCGCGCAGCCGGAGCAGTCAGCGGGCACGGGAGCGCGCTAGCAGACGTCGGTCACGCAGCGATGGCTACAACAGGCGCCGGACGCGCAGTCGGAGCAGCCACCGGGGACGCGGTCGTCCAAGCAGGTCTCGCTCGCGCGGCCACCGGCTGCGTAGCGAGAGACGACGGGCTCACAGCAGGACTGCGGCCGTCTCGACCTCGCCACAAGTGGGACAACACGAGCGCGGACTTGTGCGTGAGTCTATGAATACTCGGTCAGTTCCTAGTAATAATATTACCATTTCAGAACTGGTAGAGGCACTGCATACCATTGGCGATAAAGGTTCTAACGAAAAATTGTCAAATCAAAATACAGTACCTGAATTTGATCCAGCTTCTAAGGAACAAACAATTGCGATGTGGATACACAAAGTGAACGAGTGTGCAATTATATATAACTGGAACGACCGTCAAACCGTTCACTTTGCGTTACCAAAACTTAAGGGTCTGGCTCAAAAATGGTACGCTGGTCTCTCGACTGTTATGTTTTCTTGGCAAGAGTGGCAGGAAAAGTTAAAACTGGCATTTCCTAGCGATGAAAATTATGGACAGTTACTTACGACGATGCTTGCCAAACGTGCTAGGTTTAATGATTCATTAGAAGAATATTTCTATGATAAAATAATGTTGTTAAACCGTTGCGGGATTACTGGCAAGAAGGCCGTAGATTGTCTAGTATTTGGAATAGATGATCGTAGCGTCCGTTTAGGAGCTGAAGCAGCTCGTTTCGATAGCCCAGATCAGCTCTTGCCTTTCTTGAAGAGCGCCAAGAATAGTTCATACGTTGATCGGAAAGCTAAAGCTAGGGTTGAAACTAAATCCGAATTAGGTAATAAGAATACAACTAGTAACGATAGGACTATCAAGTGCTTTAACTGCTTACAAGACGGTCATTATAAATCTCAGTGTCCTAAACCCGTTGTGAAATGCGGTAAATGCATGCGATTCGGTCACTCCACCGAAAATTGTCGTTCCAATAACAATAAGGACGTTGAGAGCACTACCAAAACGTCAAAACCAGTTATGCGGGTATTAGAAGTATCTGACACAAAATCGGCTAAGTACTTTAAGCGAGTGTTAGTTAATAAAGTGGTTTGCGAGTGTTTTGTTGATTTTGGTAGTGCGGAAACAATGATCACGGCAACGTTTGCGCGAGAATTATCCTTGATATGGGAAAATGATGTCACTTTAGACCCATTGAGAGGATTCGGCGATGGTATCGTTAGGCCGTTAGGTAAATGCGAAGTAGAACTAGAAGTAGACGCAGCAAGGGCGTTCGTAGAATGTTTGATAGTACCTGATAACTTTTTAGAGAAACCTTTACTTGTCGGGCAAACCTTTACCGAGCTACCACATATCGTGGTGTACAAGGATAGTACCCGTTTGGAAATAAGTAGTTCAGAAGACTATTTAGACTGTAGGGTTAAATTGATTTGCTCATCTGATACAACGATTGATGGGTTGACAGCTGTTGATTTTATAACAGAACCCAAGTATACGGGAGAAGTTTACATCGATGGTAGTACGCGTTACCAATCAGGGCGTGAACATTATATAGTACAGGGACTGTTCACAGTGACAGAAGGTAGTGGGGTAGCGTTAGTGAAAGGGATATCAACTCGACCATTTACCATCGATAAAGGATCGTTGTTAGCCAGGTGTAAGCGTGCGGAAGAAGCTGAGCCTGGTAGTATACTTAATAAGGTTATGCGAGTAAATGTAGTTCAACCAACGCGGGCTATTGTGGCAGAAGATTTAGGGCCTAACACGTTGGACAATGAAACTACCACGAAGCTATTAGGCTTACTTAATAAATATCGTAAGACTTTGGCATTTAATTTGCAGGAACTAGGGAAAACAGATTTAATCGAAATGTCAATTCAGTTAAAAGATGATGAGCCAGTAGTATATCGTCCGTATAGGTTACCATTTGTTGAAAGGGAAAAAGTAAGAGATATGGTGCAAGAGCTCATTGATTGCGACATAGTTCAGCCGTCGACGTCCCCCTATGCGAGCCCTATAGTTCTCGTCAAGAAAAAGACTGGTGATATTAGGCTTTGCGTGGACTATAGGGCCCTCAATAGGAAAACTATAAAAGAAAATTTCCCACTACCTAGGATCGATGATCAGCTTGATGAGTTATCAGGATTCAACTTTTATACTACGCTCGACCTAGCATCTGGGTATTACCAGATTGGGGTGATAGAAAGTGATAGGCCTAAAACAAGTTTCGTGACGCCTGATGGGCAATTTGAATTTAAAAGAATGCCTTTCGGTCTCGTTAACGCGCCGTCGACATTCATGCGTATGGTTCATTCGGTATTAGGTACAGCTAACAATCGTGTTGACAGGGACAAAGACTCGTCGGATACGACCAGTAAACTAGCATCAGCTTATATGGATGATATTATAATACCGTCCAAAAGTGTCGACGAGGGCATTGTTAAATTAGAATCGGTCCTACAATTGTTGGAAAACGCGGGACTGACACTTAAACTCTCTAAGTGTTGCTTTTTCAGTAGAACCGTAGACTATCTTGGGTTTGAATTAAGTTCGGAGGGAATAAAACCAGGTGCTCGTAAAGTACAGGCAGTTCAAGATTTTCCTGAGCCTCGGGACCAACACGGAGTTAGGCAGTTTGTAGGCCTATGTAGTTTTTTTCGTCGTTTTGTGAGAAACTTTGCAGTTATTGCAAAGCCACTTACTACTTTACTTAAGAAAGATGCGCCGTGGGTTTGGGGCGAATCACAGATGCACGCATTTACAACCCTGAAAAACGAACTAGTTAGAAAACCGCTAGTGTTAGTGTTTTCCGCAAAACGGAGTCCATTCGAACTGACTCCTTCTTTCCGAGGTGCATCTGTACCTATTACTGACAGCCTGGAACTCCTCGGCGTGGAGTTGAGTTCAGTCCTCAACTTCGGCACCTTCATCGAGTCTAAAGCACAGACTGCGGCCAGAAAGCTGGGCGTCCTAAATAAGGTGAAGCGATACTTCACACCTGGACAGCTTCTAACACTTTATAAAGCTCAAGTCCGATCGTGTATGGAGTATTGCAGCCACCTGTGGGACGGCTCAGCTAAATACCAACTCGCTGCTTTAGACTCAGTGGAGCGCAGAGCCAGGAGGATGATTGGTGACAAGAAGCTAACGGGTAAGCTTCAGTCTTTGGCCCATCGGCGGAAAGTCGCCAGTCTGTCGGTGTTCTACAGATTGCACTTCGGGGAGTGTGCTCAAGAGCTACACGAGCTTATTCCACCGTCCCCATTCTACCATCGGACTTTTAGACGCACGGCCGGTTTCCATCCTTACCTGGTAGATATTCCACGAATCCGCACGAAGCGCTTTGCTTCCTCTTTCCTTATGCGCACTGCCAAGGAATGGAATTCCTTGCCGGCGTCTATATTTCCGAGCTCATATAACCCGGCAACCTTCAAATCAAGGGTGAACAGGCACCTTCTGGGCAGACTCGCTCCATCGTAGGCCACGTCTTCGCCTCGGCTAGTCTGTGGCCATGAGTAAGCCCATTTTTAATAAAAAAAAAAAAAAAAAAAAAAAGAAAACCTACTCTGGCACTATATGATCCAAAGGCGGTTACTGAGGTTCATACTGACGCGTGTAAAATCGGAATTGCAGGCATATTAATGCAGAGGAATAACGATGGTATTCTCAAACCGGTAGCTTATTTTAGCCGACAAACTACTCCCGAAGAACAACACATGACGTCTTATGAGCTCGAAACGTTAGCGGTTGTAGCGTCGTTACAAAGGTTTCGGGTCTATCTCATTGGGATCACATTTAGGATATTTACCGATTGTAACTCTCTTAGGGCGACCTTCCTCAAACGAGATTTAATTCCGAGGGTCGCTAGGTGGTGGATCTCCATGCAGGAGTTTGATTACACTATTGAGTACCGACCAGGAAAGTCGATGACTTATGTCGACGCTCTCAGTAGAAATCCACCGCCTAGCGGCGTTCCCATCAGGCGAATAAATACGATTGTAGAGTCTGACTGGTTAAGCACGGTACAAAGCTCTGATTCGGAAATCCAAAGTAAGATTAGCATGCTAACAGACCCGAAATCAGCGGAAGTAGTAGAGGTGATGGAAAATTTTGTAGTTCGTAACAAAAAGTTGTACAGGAAAACAGATGAGGGTGAGAGATGGGTGGTACCAAGGGGAGTGAGATGGCAAATACTTAAACAGTGTCACGATGACATTGGCCATTTTGCGTTTGATAAAACTTATGCTAAAGTAAGAGAAACTTATTGGTTCGGCAAAATGAAAAGGTTTATCAAGAAATATGTTGACTCTTGCCTAGAGTGTGCTTACTCCAAGTCTTCCGGGAGAAAAAGACCATTATTGCACCCTATTCCAAAAATAGACACTCCGTTTGGAACCATCCATCTTGATCATGTCGGTCCCTTTGTGAAAAGCTCAAAGGGGAACACACATATTTTGGTCATAATTGACGCGTACACAAAATTTATTGTTTTAAGACCTGTTAAAAGCACAAAAACGTCAGTTGTCATAGATCGATTACGCGAATACTTTAGTATCTTTGGTGTACCAAAGCGGATAATTTCAGATCGTGGATCGTGTTTCACTAGTTCCAAGTTTCAGGCGTACATTGACGAGTTGGGGACCAAACATATCCTCAATGCTGTAGCTACACCAAGAGCGAACGGACAGGTTGAGAGATACAACCGGACGTTACTTGATGCACTCACAGCCAAATGTCTAGGTCAGGACGAGCGTAAATGGGATTTAAGCGTACCTGACGTACAATGGGGTTTAAATAACACCTTAAACAAAGGGATAGGTACAACTCCAGCACAAGCTTTATTTGGCACATCTTTAACAGGTAGTTCAGAAGGTAGGATCAAGGCCTATTTAGATAATGAACATATAGATTGTAGCAGTACGGTTGACGAGATCCGAGAAACGATTAACAAACATATTACAGAGTATCAGGAGAAACAAAAACAAGCATATGATAAAAAAGCTAGTACACCGTTAACATTCAAAATTGGTGATTTAGTGAGCATTAAAAGGGAAATCCCGTCTACTGGTCAGAGTAGAAAACTTGTACCTAAGTATCAAGGGCCATATCGTGTCACCGCGGTCTTAGATAATGATCGGTATCAGGTAGAAGATACGCCTTTAACAAAGAAGTCGAACCGAAAATATTGCGCTGTAGTTTCTGTAGATAAAATGAAGGCATGGCTCAGTTTTGACAGAGCAAATAACGATTCCTCCCCTAGTAGTGACGAAGGAGAGGCTGTGTCATGAGTGATTAGCCAATAATTTGTTTTGTTTTGAAATATTTAAATATTGTCAGTTAAAGAGACTATTATGAGATGATTATGTAAATATTGTCAGTTAAAAGACTGACAGGCTCAAGGTAGAAGCGACTTGAACTGTCATTAGTTATATCATATGTGGCAGGCTCAAGGTAGAAGCGACTTGAACTGTTATTAATTGTAAGATGTGTGGCAGGCTCAAGATAGAAGCGACTTGATCTGCGCTATGATTGAGGTGGTTTCAAGGTAGTAGCGACTTGTACCACTAATTTCATGGTTAATTAAGTGTGTTGCGGTTTCAAGGTAGAAGCGACTTGTACCGCATTTATAAGTTTTGTATAGAGTCAGTAGGGGCAGGCTCAAGGTAGAAGCGACTTGGACTGCGCCATGATTGAAGTGGTTTCAAGGTAGTAGCGACTTGTGCCACTAATTTCGTGGTTAGATAAGTATAACGCGGTTTCAAGATAGAAACGACTTGTACCGCAGGTATAAGTTTATATAATATTTATTCTAGTTTAATATGCGTATATAGAAATGATTTGAGCCATGTGAAGGTAACGATTTTATATAAGTGAGGCAGTCTATTAGTAATCATTTTGCGATTTAAGTCAATGGCTCAAGTTACTGTTCTTGTACACGGGACGTGTACATGTTGCGGATGGCCGAATTGTTAGAATTGTGCATAATGTATAACTAAATTAATCGTTACCCAGACATTGAACTACTTGCATTATTCAAGTTTTGTTTAAATTAGAGTTTATCATGAATTAGGTAATATAATAATGTTGATAATAATCAAATTAGTAGTTAAATTGTTGCAAGGATTCAA
Source organism: Cydia amplana (assembly GCF_948474715.1). Lineage (NCBI taxonomy): Eukaryota > Metazoa > Arthropoda > Insecta > Lepidoptera > Tortricidae > Cydia > Cydia amplana. Next base: position 9,370,219 of record NC_086092.1, on the reverse strand, counting down.
GTCCCCGCTAACGCATACTGTCACAGTGGCGCCATAGTTTCATAAACCGTCCGCTAACGTCGGCCGGCGGGGTTCACACAATGAGACAGCATGCGTTGACGCGGACAGACGTTCGGTTACTAAGACAGTGTCTGTTATCTAATTTTGATACAAGCAAATAAAAGTTGTTAAAGTGCTTTGTGCGTTTTACTGGAGCTCGCCGTTCTACAAATGTTACATGCTCAAAAGCATCTATCAAATCATCAAAGTGAACAACATACCTGCTCGTAATTCTTACTTATAAAACAAATCATAGCAGTTCACAGCACATGCTCAATCATCATCATCCATCATTGTTAGTTAACAAATACACGTATTGACAGTCAAAATGACACGCCACTGAACCCTCCAGAATCAGCCATTTGTATTTGAGAAGAGGAAAGTAAACAAGGATTCAATCACAAAACTAACCGACTATTTACTGACCAATATAAGGTGATCTTCGATCACATAAGAATTTTAATAGTCTAGGGGTCTTATTATGTTGGAAATTTCATTCGATCAGTTTAAAAACCAGTATAATTCTGAGCTTTTATAACGCATGGTTATAGGTCCTATGTTAACCTATGGGTCATAGGAGTACAAAAAAAATAGAGTAGGACAAATAAAGGGACACGCGACAGATGTTCAAATGAACAACCGACAAACATAGAAAATGCAAGGGAAAGTGAATTGTATGTAGCTAAAGCCATTTGATTAAAATAAGGTGATGTTTTAGGACGTATGTAAACATTTGCCAACGAGGAGTGGAACTGTAATACATTAGCTAAAGCGAGAGTTGCACAACATCTGAACAGATCACATAATTATTTACGATTTCCAAACATGATGTAGTAATAGGTATCATAGAAATATGTTGTACCTATTCGTACTCTTATCGAATGACGATGGATATGAAAGAAGAGCAAACCCAAAACCAAGGCAATATAGTAATGTTGTGGATGAGGGACTAATGTTTTTAAAGTATAAATACAAGAAAAGAATGCAACATTGTTGATGACCTTAAACAGCGAGTGCTTGAGAGATAGAAATATGTTTTACCTATTCATACTCTAATCGATGTTATTTTAAAAAGAAGAGTTTAAATATTTTTCAAGGCAAATGCCCAGAAGTATCCTAAAATGCACTCTATGGCATTAATTATACTAGAATCGTTTTCAGATATGTGCCTATAGGTATATACATCGTTCATTCCTGGTTCATATTCCCCAATTGTAACGTTATTGTTAAATTGGACGCGAAAATTTGTTTTGATCACGTCCCGCGTCACGGCAGATTAAATTTCACGTGTTTGTGATTGCGTATTGTATTGTGAACATTATGTTTATGTATTTGTGATTTCGTATTGTATTGTGAACAATTATGAACGTGCGATTTCGGATATACGTAGACTTTGTGCGCTTGAAATGATCACAAAAGGACATTGTGTGCGTTTTTGCCCATTTTGGTATGAAGTTTATAGTATTATTTAATCTTGTGACCCTCGGAATGGTCGACTTCGATGAATACAAGTAACTATTCCTATTAATTTTAAAATGGGGTAAACTTTCTTTAAGTCGTTTAATGGTATGTATTAGGACTATTAGGTTAATGGTTAGGTGTATGTATACATATATTTATCATCGCTAGTTAATGTGTATGTATGTATATCACTACATAGTAAAAAACAAAGTCGCTTCCCGCTGTCTGTCCCTATGTATGCTTAAGATCTTTAAAACTACGCAACGGATATAGATGCGTTTTTTTTAATAGATAGTGATTCAAGAGGAAGGTTTAAAGCCGTGCGAAGCCGGGGCGGGTCGCTAGTTTATCATACATTATAGTTTTTTCCCTTCAATAGGACAAGATCCCTGAAAAGATCCCTGTATAAATAATCATGAAAACGAATTATTGTAAATATGAAACTTTAGAGTGTTTACTATCTTGGTACTCTATTTGGCTTTAGAGTTTTTCTATCTAAAGCTCTCTGTTTTTTTTTTCAATATAATAAGCTCTACTCCATCTTTAGAATTAAAGCGACCTAAGTATAGGTTAAAGCAATATTAATTGTATCAAGCCGCATACGGTAAAGGACTGATCAAATTATTCAATCTACAGGGTGATACAGTTAGCCTGAGTATGCTCTAAAATTAAGCACTATGGCAAGGCTTTTAGTACTCAAAAGCTGCCGGCTTTTAGCCCAGTTAGCTAACACGTGTAGCGTGTGGATAAAGGTAAAGGTTACACGAAGTAACTATATGAAATTCGTTAAAGTAAATTGATGTTACGAAACTGGGAACCTCCGGCCCTGCCCGGCCCGTTTTAGCGTGAGTCATCCTTAAAGCTCCTTTATACGCACTAAAAACAAAAAATGCATACTCTGTGCAAAAGATGTGTTCTTTTTTTAACATTCTACAGTTTTTGCGTCGAAAATCCCGTCTCCAACTGCCGTGAATACTAAAAGCTCTGAATGGGAAGTGGGTACACTCGGTGCAATGTTCCTATTGCTGTCGTGTGCGCCGTCGAGGCGGGCACTCAAAACCACAGTGACAAAAAGCGTAATTGAAACTGGCCATGTATAAAATCTGACACATTTTTGGCCGCCCGAATTTTTCAACAAATTGGGAAAAACATGCGAAAACTGTGACTAGAAAAAAAGTGAAAAAAGCTCTGTCTCGGGCGAGACTATCGTTCGTGATTCTGGGATACCAGCCTATTCTTCTACCAACTGAGCCACCGAGACATACCCGTTGACAGCGAATATTTCCACTATTCTTTTACCTGAAAAAGTAAAATTTCTCAGTGCTCACGTTTCGCAGGCAACATCGTCCTCAGTATGGTTTGGCAAGTCATTTTTCTATAGAAAAAGACGGCAAATTTAAAAAACGTGGCGCGAAGGGTTGACCTCACAGAGAAAATTTGCCTTTTTCTACTGACAAAGTGGGTTCGGCAAAGTATATTAAGCAATAGGAATGTGTCCGCTGCACTTGTCATCTCGACTCGACCGGCAGGTTCCGCTTCCGTCTGGATTAGTCATTGACCTAATTGCTGCACGGTGTATTAGTTAGGTGTCGGCACACTTACACGTTACTACACACTGCATGTGTTTAACGTGATGGACTCTGCTAACTTTAATTTTTGTTGCCGGTCCCATATTGGGATACCCTCCTCCAATTGAGGGGGGATTTAAATCTTCTCGAGGCAGAGGTGTAGGGTTGGAGCCGGTGTAGCTTTATTTGACGTTCATAAAGCGCATTGTAATATGCCTACTTGAATAAACTGTCTTTTATCTTTATCTTATCTTTATTTACTTTATAGGGAACGTGACTGAACTGTAGGCGGCAGCACAGGAGCCTGTTTATTACCGCGAAATGTAAATGTGAAGTTTAAGCTTCCAATGTAGCCCACAAGATGGCAGACCCTACAATACAAAGCATAATAAGATGAACGTTAAGTGTAGAGAGAAGGACTTGCTTTGACGTGAAATGTCAATGTATACAGTTTATGTTTCCGATTCAGACCACAAGATGGCAGACCCTCCAACGCGCATACGAGTTGATGTTCGTTGATACGTTTTCTATCTTGAGGTGTGCAATAAGCAATATTGATTGAATTGTATTGTATTTAAAGCCAATGGGACAGTTTAAGCTTGGAACTACGTCGTGGAACGAAAAGCTATAAATAGGAAGTGCACACGTCATCTGGACTTCGTATGGATTGCCCATTGACCTGGTTGTGTGAGTGGCCACTTATTCACGCCTCATGCAGCGCAGCTCGTCGCGCGACATGAACGTCTGTTCAGCCCTTAACCCTTTGAACGCCACGCCTATCGGAATGTACAGTCACCACACGGGATTGTTACGTCATTTAGGGCCCTAGCTAAATTGGTTGTTCCATACTTACGGAATGTCCAATTTAGCTAGAACCCTAAATGGCGAAACAATCGCGGAGCGTGATGGTACGAAGAAGATTAAATTGATATTGGGCTGTAGCCGCGCGCTTCTTCGGCGGTTAAAGGGATAAGAGACACGACACTAACTTGCCGCCAAAATATCGCCGCTCTCATACAATCGAAGTTACGATCTCATTTTAAAGCCACTTGCATAAATTACATGAAACTTGCATGAAAATTTAAGTGATATGAAATATATAACGGATAATGAAATCTATTCGATGCCCGTTTACTCACTTACCATTGTGTTTTGGTATTGAGAACTTACTATGGCCTATGGCAGGGGTCATCAACGACCTATATTATTTTTGTTACTTATTTAATGAACTCAAGTAGAAACGGACCGCGGTGGTAATATTATTTAAAAAACCGGACCCCTGAAGAAACTAATTGGTGACACCTGGGTGGTAATGCTACTTTGTCTGTAGATAGTTAGCTATAAAGAGTAGGTAACTCAAAACCCTCATATGTCCATTTGTTATTGAACCCACAGGCACATAACCGTAAAAACAACACTACGTTTACTATCCGTCTCCCATTACCCCCCTAACGCGTGAACGTGTGTAAAACGGCCCATAAGGAAGAACTTACGAAAATAGGGAAAGAAACACACGTGTTGAGGCCACATACACGCCATATTTTAACGTGTAACGACGCGGGTACCTACATTATACGAGGGTGACGCTGAAAGGTTTTGGAATATCGAACAGTTATTTTCAATAAATATTCTTAAAATATTTTGTATGTTGGGTTCTTATTAGTTTCGTGGATTTGGATTGTAAGATGAATTTTTAGCTAGATGTGAGTTTGTATGAGTACTTGTGTCATATACAATCGCTAACGTTTGACACAGTTGAATACTAATCGTGTAACGTTGTACAGCGCCATCTACTTCAGCTGTCGAATTGCGACTACAATATTTGCACTTATTTAGTGATTTTAGTCCATATTCCTTTCAATCCTTTGTCTTTTACTATAACACAAAGTAATATACAATGCATTGTTAACCAAAATCAATAAAACAAAGTTACAATTCGCTTACAATAGATTTCGCACGTGACTGTACTGTGTACAGTCAGCGAAGTAAATGAGATAACAAGCCACGAGTGCAGAGAACTTTGAGTCTTCTCCTACACCGACTAGAATATCCAACAATGGCAACTACCTATAGGTATGTGGGCCATTTAAGAGAAAACAGAAAGCATACAAAGTCAAACTTATCTAATAAGCAGAGAACGAATGCGTCTCGAATTAAATTCTGATAATTTAAAAAAAATTAGGCTAAGTACTAACAGCAAAGATTTCAAAAGTAATAAAAGATGCGACCGAAGGTGCACACGGTGTGACAGTCAAACCTCGGCAAGCTGCACGTTGGCAATCCAGCAGTTTGCCGAACTTTCCAGAACTTCGCGGAATACTTCGGGTTTCATCGCGCTTATCTTCAATTGAACTTGCGAAATGCGACGACTCCTAGTTCATTTAAAAGTTCCGTGTATTCGTGGAAATTATTTAGTTTTAGTGTAAGATTAGGTTTTGTACTCCGTAGAGGCGTCTGATAATACATCAATTACTTTTTTTTTATACAAATGCTCCTTTTTAAGCAGTCGTCCAAAATTCACATTTTCGGTTGAGATTCGTGGTTTTAGGCCAACCGCTCTAACAACTGAGCTACTGAAACTTTGTCATGTCAAGGGCCTAAATTATTTTAATATACTTAACATACATACGCTAAATGTACTATTACAAAACTCTGTGGGAAGGGTTAAACCACTTAATACTTGCAAACTCACGATAACCAACCCTTTCAGAAAAATATAAACATTATTTCGTACTAATAGAGTCGAATTTACAACGAAAACGAAAGTAACCGTTTGTAACACGGCCAATTGAATTGCAAATCTAAACTTTAACTCGTTGCAATTAAGGTAGATAATAGAGGAAAATGTTTGTTAAAGGGTTGAAAGTTTTAATACGTATGCGGCAGTACTAACTTTAAGTTAAGCCTGGGAATTACCTAAAGGACGCTGAAAGTACTTTTGAAGGGTAGTTATAGGGTTAGAGTCGGCCCAACCTTACTCTGCATGCCATTTGCAATGACAAAGTGTGGCCATATCTTTATTAACGTCGAATTTCTGGTAAAATATGAAGTTTATAATGACACCCCCTCATGTCTAATCAAGTCGGTTCAGAGTTTGCTTAGATGAACAGTAGAATAATTTGTTGGGTACTGCGATGTAGTAAAAATACGTGTGTTCTGGGTAACTTTTTGAAGAATGCGTCATTTCCCAGTCGTATGTTAAATAAGAAAAGCAAATATGTAAAACAAACAAAAATAATCTAACGACAAGTAAGTAATAATAAGATTAATAAAACGAAATACCCATTACAGTCCAAAACTTTAAAGGCCAACTGATCAAGGATTTAGAATTCTGTGCAACTTCGTATATTGTCACAGTAGCAATGAATATTAAATTCTTTGTATCTCATATTATTGTCAAGTTAAAGGAAGTGGCCTTAATCGAATTCCTTCATCGTACTTTTACATTTCTTCCCAACAGCCCGACAGAATAAAAAAGTTCACCATTGTTTCTCAATCACAAATCCCAAAGCATCACAAATTTACAATAAACAAGAGCTCGCAATCAAAACCTTCCGCTCAAAGCTTTGATAGGAACTACCCGCTACCTACCGACCTCAATCAGAGCTTTGGTCAAAGCGCAATCAGACTTTACAAAGATCTGATTGAAAAATGCTAAAAGAAAAAGAATGACGTAAAAGCCAAGGATTTCTCGGTTTTTTCAGCCATTTTCGGTAAAGATAATGTTGACACAAGGTACAGAGATAGTAGCTCATAGTAACCACTTATGATAGGACTGGCGGCCTAGCCACGCTGACGATCGCTATCGCTTCGCCATCGAATCGCTTTGTGTCTCTCTATCACTCTCCATATTGATGATGATGATGTCCTGCCAGACGTATCCGTCGACGGCGACACCCGGACAAATCAAGGATTCTGTAAATTCTGACGTGCATGGGCTCGAACGTGACTTGCGAAACCGAGTTTTGTTTGAAACTTCCGGCCGCAAGACATGCAGTAGAGCCCGCCATTTGAGTCGTTAGCAGTGGCGGCGCGTCAAACATATCCATAGGCAAGCCGGGGCTAATTTGGCTTACATATTTCCTTTACAACACTGCTCAAACGTCCATAAACAGGCAAGCCGGTGGGAATCGGCTTTTATGGACGCGCCGCCACTGGTCGTTAGTGTATGTGTAGGAGGGCTTGGGCCGAGATTTTCGAAGCTGCCTCGAATATTCCATATTAGTGTGAAAGTGACAGTTGCGTTTCGTTCGCTACGCAGCGTTAGCGATTGGCATGTTGTCTACGGGGGCCTGTTTTTCTCGCACATGGGACAAGAGAACGACAGTGACGGGCCTTGGCAAGGTGACTATCGTATAAACGCCAAACGAAAAGAAACAATGACAGAAAATACGAAAAGTCACGTGACCTTTTCTAAGCATTACTTATTTGAGTTTCAATTGTCGTTTATTATCAACGATTTTCTGGACTAACGTACAGTTGAGGTTTGCAAACCATCTGGTGGCAAGCTGGAAGTGGTGAAGATAGAAATGTTGCCCCTTAGAGCAATGGCTAATAGAAGCGTCAGGAATTTAGCCGAACAATTCCTCGGAGCACGGAGTTTTAATTAAGAAATTCGAGCTCAACCAACGCTGGTTTCCTCGAGAACTGTATTCTCCCCTCTTATAATGAATAATACGGCTAGGATGTGGGTCGATGCGTTTTGTTTTTGCAGAAGTGGAGCGTGGTTGTGATTGCAGCTGCAATAATGGACCGCGATACTGACAGTCTGACACAGATGCTGCCGTTCCTTTACTGGAAAATATGGGTCAAAGGCTTTTCATACCTGGAACATTTGTCTTGAAATAAGTTCAAGAAATGTTTGGGAATAACTAATAGAGTATTTGCGATTTACCTAGTAATTTATTATTCGTAGATAATTCATATAAATACCTATGAGAAAAGGGCTGTGCTTAATTTCATATAACTGTGACTTCCAAATGAACTCGTAAGATCTGGCAGAAATATAATAGAAAATATAGCAGATATAGGCAAGGAAGACTCAGATATATTTACATTATATAGCGTTTTACAAAAATATCATCCACTGAGCTTAGTTACAAATTAGTTTATGATTTGACGATTTTAACTTTAACGCCAACGCTAATAGGTATAGTACATCCCTAATTCACTAATCACTACATAATATAAAACAAAGTCGCTTCCCGCTGTCTGTCTGTCCCTAAGTATGCTTAGATCTTTAAAACTACGAAACGGATTATGATGCGGTTTTTTAATAGATAGAGTGATTCGAGAGGAAGGTTTATGTATAATTTGTTAACCGGTGCGAAGCCGGGGCGGGTCGCTAGTTGTATAATAAATCGTACACACACAAGGAGGAGCTCCACGTTGACTGCGCATCAAGCCGGCACGCAAATGAGGCGCCATGCAATCTGCCCCGAACTTTGATTGATCGACTTCGCTCTGATTACGCAGACGCAAGAAACTTCACAGGCTGTGTTTGATGAATAAAGGAACGAAGGCTTTACTTTATAGTTTATGTTTGATTGACATTGAATAATTTTACGGTTTAGACTCACTTGTTTTAAGTCACTCGCGCAACAAGTGAGTCTAAACCGTAAAATTATTCAATGTTAGTATGTCTCACAACAGTTTAAATTCGGTTTATGTTTGATTCTGTTTTATATCGTTATCTTACCACACCGTCTTCCTCGCGTTAACCCGGCATTTTTGCCACGGCTCATGGGTGCCTGGGGTCCGCTTGACAACTATAATCCCGTAAAATATAATTGACGTAGGCACTAGTTTTTTATCTTACCACACATTATATATCAACCGTGTGTGGAATTATATTGTAGTGTGTTGCGAGAGAATACGTCAATACATTTAGTACAGTCGCCATTAGATATATCGGAGCGGCCGAGGTGCTAAAAATATCTGAGCACGCACTTTAGCGCCTTGACAATAGAGGAGTGTTCAGATATTTGAGAACACCCTGGCCGCTCCGATATATCTGATGGCGACTGTACATCACATAACATTGCAATAAACACCATAAAAATCATTGAAGTCACGTTAAACGCGACCGGTTTCGAATATTTACATCGGTCAGATTTTTCAGGTTTTCGTACTAAATTTGACTTAAAATACATGAGGTTAACGGTTTTATTTTTATTTCAACGCCATTTTGGCATTGCTGTAATATTCTCAACTGGACTGCAAAACACTACTACGTCTTATGAACAACATTCTCATACAAATTACGAAATTACTCAACAATTAATCATAATTACCTTTTACAACAATTTTAATTAAGCAACCCTATCCTTTCTATCAATAAATATTCCACCTTACGCAATTAAATTAAAGTCCAAATTCTATAGAGGCATGACCCTACCATCCCCCACGCCTTTTGAACTAAAAATGAACTTTACTCTATAACAATAAAGTCTATATTTCTTTGGTTATATTAGTATGTCGAAGGGTATAGGGTTGTCCGATTTCGTCGATGCAATAAAGTGGGATCCAAGATGGCGGCTATTGCCTTTTCGGACGGCTATAAACGCAAAATTTAACGGACGAAATAGGAGCGAGTGAAATTCCGATCAGGCTAGGCTAGATGGTGGTTTGGTCTAGCTAGGGCTAGGGTATTGTTAAATTTAAAATCATCTTCATATTTCGCGATCAAACTATTTTTGGTATTTAGTGAACGTGTAGACGTCAAATATGTTCATGAAAGATAAAAAATTTCAATAAAAATAATTCAAAACCAGTGAAAATCGGTCACTATATGTTAGTATGGGAATGACTCGATTTCATTACCCCTGAGCACAGACAATCCAACCTCTAGACATAGCATAGTCGCGCTACCCCCTCTGCCACACATACGGTAACGTTACTCCATCTTCGAGTCAATCCCGTGCTGTGATTGGTCCGTGTCTTTGAACGGACCAATCACGGCACGGGATTCGCTCACCTCGTCCCCCCGCACCTCCGTATTTTTGGCAGCATCGGTTTCATGAAAGAATTGGCCTAAGCTCAGTCTAGAGGTTGGATTGTCAGTGCCCCTGAGTGTAGAAACATTCTAAAGTACTTACCTAATGAATTACTTGTCAAATATTGTAATTTTATAGATTTTGATATGACTCTACACCAGGGATGTTGCGAACATCCGCATCCGCATCCGCAACCGCGGAACTTCCGCATTATTTTCAACATCCGCATCTGCATCCGCATCCGCATAAAATCGATGCGGAACTTATGCCGATGCGGATGTCGAACAAGTCGGTACAGGAACGTCTTAGCAACGGCGTAAGTGCTAGGTAATTTCGTCAATACCTATAACGAAATCGTCTAGATCCAGAAAAGTCGGTAAAGTTACTGTTTATTAAATATAACGCACGTATATTCTTGCTCAAATACTAAACGTTTCGTTTTTTTAATAAAAAAATACTAAAAATGTAATATTTGACGTTTTCTAAGTACCTAATCTTGACATCCGCATCCGCATCCGCGGATGTGAGCCTTTAAATATCCGCATCCGCATCCGCGGATGTCAAAAAATCTGCATCCGCAACATCCCTGCTCTACACCTTATAAAACAAAATCACCCGCCGCGTCTGTCTGTTTGTTCGCGATAAACTCAAAAACTACTGAACGGATTTTCATGCGGTTTTCACCTAATATCAATAGTGATTCTTAAGGAAGGTTTAGGTGTATTAAATGTTAAGGTTGTGTGTAACCCCTGCGAAGCCGGGGCGGGTCGCTAGTTAGCTATAAATAAATAAAAATTAATAAATAAATATTATAAGTCATTCTTACACAGATTGACTAATTGTAAGTCCCACAGTAAGCTCAAGAAGGCTTGTGTTGTGGGCAACACAAAAAAAGCGGCCAAGTGCGAGTCGGACTCGCCCATGAAGGGTTCCGTATTTAGGCGATTTATGACGTATTAAAAAAAACTACTTACTAGATCTCGTTCAAACCAATTTTCGGTGGAAGTTTACATGGTAATGTACATCATATATTTTTTTTAGTTTTATCATTCTCTTATTTTAGAAGTTACAGGGGGGGGGGGGACACACATTTTACCACTTTGGAAGTGTACGTCTCTCGCGCAAACTATTCAGTTTAGAAAAAAATGATATTAGAAACCTCAATATCATTTTTGAAGACCTATCCATAGATACCCCACACGTAATGGGTTTGATGAAAAAAAAATTTTTGAGTTTCAGTTCGAAGTATGGGGAACCCCAAAAATTTATTGTTTTTTTTCTATTTTTGTGTGAAAATCTTAATGCGGTTCACAGAATACATCTACTTACCAAGTTTCAACAGTATAGTTCTTATAGTTTCGGAGAAAAGTGGCTGTGACATACGGACGGACAGACAGACGGACAGACAGACAGACATGACGAATCTATAAGGGTTCCGTTTATTGCCATTTGGCTACGGAACCCTAAAAATAAAGCATATCAGCATCACAACGCAACGTAACGTTTTCCCTTCCACCTTCCACCCAATCAAACGCATAGGAAATAGGCTGGCCTTGGGGCTGACCCTAGGAAATGAGCCCGGCGGGCTTGTCCGGCAATTTCCGCCAGTCGACACATGAGGTTCCGGGGTCGCGAATTTTATGGGAAGTTGCGTTTGCCTGTTTGGTGTAAGAAAGAAAGCTGATATAAAAATGCTGTAAAATTAATATAACGTTATACTAGTAATACTTACATAGTTAGTCGTTACTAGCAAAAAACTAGGTTGTAAGTATTTTGCATAAATAAAATTATGGATACTATTACTTATTCTGTGATTATGGGTACTTGTTATACATAAACCCAATAATACGATTCCTATAAGTCTCCTATTTCTATTTCTAGGTTAATTCTTGCTGAGTCAAGATGAAGGCTTATGTATAATTTGTTAACCCGTGCGAAGCTAGGGCGGGTCGCTAGTTATTTATAAAAATAAAACAGACAAATTATTATGTAGGTACAAAAAATGTAAATACCTAACCGTAATATGAATATGTATACATACCTACAGCAATGTCATCGGTTTATGTAACAGACGATGAAAAGATCAGCCAAACGCGAGCAGGGCTTCATAAAAGGTTCTGTAATACTACAATGACAAGCCCAATAACGGCCCTCAATAGAAGATTGACATTCGTCAAAGCTTTGGGAAGTAAAAGTGACTGGCGTTGTCAACTCGCTATTGAGTTTGAGACGGATACAGACGGACACAAAAGTGTTGAGACACTAGGCATCAGTATCTTAGAATCGCTTTAGGAAAATTGATGCAGCCACAAGCCGTAACTGATCAATATTCAGGTTCTCGATGGCGTTTATGTCAGTGCCAAACTGTTAGTAATAGTAACCACACAAATCATTTCGAAAGCTTTCTAATACTGTGTACATTTAGTTTCTGACCAAAGTTTCGGTTTCGGTTTCGGCAGGTTTCGGCCGAAGGTTCGGTTTCGGCCAAAAATCTGCTGAACCTTTGTTTTTCAATTATTCTAACATCAATTTACGACATCTCGTTATTAAAAGAAACATGACATACAAATAAATTAAGCATATAAATTAAACTATGGTAAACAACAGGCAGCCTTATCGCTAAAGAGCGATCTCTTCTAGGCAACCTTTGGGGTATCTTATAGTTGCAACCACACAATCAAAATTTTCAAAAGTCGTGGAATTTATACAAATATTTTTTGATGCTACGTCGGTGGAAAATAAGCATCTAGTTATTGAAAATATTGATATTTAAAAACATCCGTCTAAATAATACTTTCTCAACTACATATACGTACGCATCAACTCCACTTAAAAAGTTAAAACTTCTGTCCTCGCCTGTACCTAATACCCGAGCGTCGAAACGGAGATTCAAGAACTATTGAACTTCAGAGTTGAGTTCAGGCTTTTGAGGAACTCTAATAAAGTTGTGAGTTTATAACTGGCTGATACATTCTTCACGTACCTACGTATAGGTTTGCATGTTTGAAATGTGTTGAGGCTGTACGGTACGAAATACGTGTAATGGTATACCTATTATGTCTTCTATTAATTAACTGGTTTGGTTAAACGTAAATAAATGTATTTTCTTTCTTTCTTTCTATTCTTTTTAATTCGGTAATATTTTTTCAGTTCCTAAAAATTCAGTTCCTCGTATAATGCTTAAAATTGAAACAGAACCCGTGGGATAGAAAGTGGTGGTACAGGGTAAAATATTTGCTGTATTAATGTAAGTACAAAATATTAATTTTACAAATAAGATTATCGACAACGTATGTACAAACACAAACCTTGTTGTAAATTGTCAGATCGATTGCTAAAATTTGTCCAATAAACAGGTCATTTTAAATAGTACAAAATTGATACAAAAACAGGATACATATTATAAAACCACGACTTTTACAACACTATTGTAAACGTCTGTACCAACAGAATATTTCATAATGATATACCGTAAAACGGGGTGAGTAGGTTTCGCGGGGAGAGGTGGGTTATGAATGGGGTGAGAAGGTTTGAGAGGGGGGTGAGAAGGGATTTTAAGGCTACTGCTACAAAAATAATGTATTCCAATTTAAAATGGAGCTATAGTAATACGTATAATAAAAAAAAATCGATCCAACCATCTTCCAAAATCACCTTTGTATGAAAACCCCTCTCACCCCAAATACGAGGCACTACGGGGTGAGGTGGGTTTTCCTCTTTATCATCAAAGTTATGAAATGGAACTACCCAAAATAAAATAAAAACTAAAATACAAATGTCCGGAACACTTATTATATACACCATTCAGTTCTCATATGTAAAAATAAAATGTTATCGAGGTTTGAATTTTAGTTTTGAGCCTACTCACCCCATTTTACGGTACCTATAAAATAAGAAAATAACCTTTTTGTATCACCCCAGGCATGAAACTTTGCCGCCACATCATACTTCTTGAAACATTTCTAAGAGAAATTGTACGTAAACCTATTGTGAAGTAAAAGATGCCCTAGGTCCCGTCTAGACGACCTAATTGCCCTCGGTCCCTAAACTTCCATCTGGACTTTTTTATACTTTATTTGAATGTCTTCAAGCGCGGATAGTTCACGCCTCGGTTGGGTTTTAAGAGTCCGAGTTAGAGTCTGTGCGGAAAGAGAAGAGTCGTGGAAAAGGGTCTCTATTGTTTCCCATAAAGTTTTTTAAGTCATAAATTATGAGTCATACAATACATTATGAGTTATGAGTCATAATGTATTGTTTGTCCGCATTATCGTTAGTCATAATTTGGTTTTTCTCAGAAACGCATAACTTTTAAGAATTGCCATAAAACAAACCTATAACCTAACCTATGTATATATAACTTTAAGAAAATCCTGAAAAGTTAACGGTTTCAGATAATCTGACAATCATTACATTATGACTTTCAATCATTTATGTCAAACAAAGGGATCCGGTCGTGGAATGTATTGGGCCCCATCAGACACTCGACGACTCTTCTCTTTCCGAACAGACTTTACAGACAAATTGTAACTGCTCCTTTAATGATGTCGGTATTATATTATATCATTATGCAATATAATATATTCATTATATAAATGGTATTAGATTAGAGCCGCCTGATAATGATTTTATAATTCCGGTGATATTCAACCTAGCGACTCCGCGGCTCCGGCCCATAGCTCTACCAACTAAGCTATCGAATACCAACTGCGGCAAATATTTCGAACATAATGCTTTTAGATCTGTTACAATCCAGAAGCGCGTATGATTTTAATTTTTTTATCTATTTCAAAAACTGTAAATATAAGAAAATTACAAAATACGCAAAAAACCTAAAAACAACTCGTTAACATTCAATATTGAAATCTATAAATTATTCTTAAATATAACCTGTCAACACCATCCCTTAGACCCTCATTAATACTGCCAACCATTACACACGCTAACATCAACCTTAATTCAATAACATAAAGTTGCAAATCGATCGGCCTAAAGGCGTAATGCAAGTCTATCAATATCTTGTTAAAAACACGCACTCTGGTAAAGAAATTTGCATCTTATTTTAACGAAAAAAGGTTTCATTTTCATTGGGTCAGTCTTGAAATACATTTTCAAACAAATTTGAATTTTATTAAAACGGAATAGGGTAGGTTTTTAGTTGTTAAGTATATTAAACGTGATTGATTTAGAGAACGTTTTCTTAGGGTTGTTTACAAAATGGATATTGAGGGGGAAATATTTTACGGAAAATTCTGAGAGGCTTTTTAATGTACTAGCATAATAGAAGGTTTATGGTCAGTGTTGGCCGAACGTTAATCCCAATTACCATTAAAAATTAACCATTGAAAAGGTTAATTCGAATTAACCATTAACCATTGAAGGAAAATTAATTGTCAATTCGCATTAACATCAATTTGCATTAATATTAATTTATTTCGAACCATTAAAAATTAAAAAGAATTAATGGTTAATGCTTCACAAACCATTAAAAATTAAATCAATTTTTAATGAGAATTAAAAATATTATTGATAATTATCAATTAACAAAAATATATCGTAATTTTATAAAGGCGCCCGTAATTTTTATCTAGCTAGTGGACCTCAGGTTTGGTGCAACATAGAAACACGCCGTTTGGTCATCCGACTCGTCTTGATGAGCACTTGGGAGACCAGTACCCAAGATAGAGCTGATGCTGAACCCTGGGTGTACCTAGTGGAATTCAGGTTTGGTGCAACATACACACACGCCGTTTAGGCTATTCGACTCGTCACAATGAGCACTTGGGAGAGCAGTAGCCAAGATGGAGCTGATGCTGAACCCTGGCTGTACCTAGTGGAACTCAGGTTTGGTGCAACATAGACACACGCCGTTTAGGCTATTCGACTCGTCACAATGAGCACTTGGGAGAGCAGTACCCAAGATGGAGCTGATGCTGAACCTTGGCTGTACCTAGTGGAACTCAGGTTTGGTGCAATATAGACAAACGCCGTTTTGGTCATCCGACTCGTCTTGGTGAGCACTTGGGAGAGCAGTACCCAAGATGGAGCTGATGCTGAACCTTGGCTGTACCTAGTGGAACTCAGGTTTGGTGCAATATAGACAAACGCCGTTTTGGTCATCCGACTCGTCTTGGTGAGCACTTGGGAGAGCAGTACCCAAGATAGAGCTGATGCTGAACCCTGGCAGTACCTAATGGAACTCAGGTTTGGTGCAACATAGACAAACGCCGTTTTGGTCATCCGACTCGTCTTGGTGAGCACTTAGGAGAGCAGTACCCAAGATAGAGCTGATGCTGAACCCTGGCAGTACCTAATGGAACTCAGGTTTGGTGCAACATAGACAAACGCCGTTTTGGTCATCCGACTCGTCTTGATGAGCACTTGGGAGAGCAGTACCCAAGATAGAGCTGATGCTGAACCCTGGCAGTACCTAGTGGAACTCAGGTTTGGTGCAACATAGACACACGCTGTTTTGGTCATCCGACTCATCTTGATGAGCACTTGGGAGAGCAGTACCCAAGATTGAGCTGATGCTGAACCCTGGCAGTACCTAATGGAACTCAGGTTTGGTGCAACATAGAAACACGCCGTTTTGGTCATCCGACTCGTCTTGATGAGCACTTGGGAGAGCAGTACCCAAGATAGAGCGGATGCTGAACCCTGGCTGTACCTAGTGGAACTCAGGTTTGGTGCAACATAGACACACGTCGTTTTGGTCATCCGACTTGTCTTGATGAGCACTTGGGAGAGCAGTACCCAAGATAGAGCTGATGCTGAACCCTGGCAGTACCTAATGGACCTCAGGTTTGGTGCAACATAGATAAACGCCGTTTTGGTCATCCGACTCGTCTTGATGAGCACTTGGGAGAGCAGTACCCAAGATAGAGCTGATGCTGAACCCTGGCTATACCTAGTGGAACTCAGGTTTGGTGCAACATAGGCCCACGCTATTTAGGTCATCCGTCACATCTTGAACCTGCAGGTACTGCCAGGGTTCAGCATCAGCTCTATCTTGGGTACTGCTCTCCCAAGTGCTCGTCAAGACGAGTAGGATGACCAATACGGCGTGTGTCTATGTTGCATCAAACCTGAGTTCCACTAGGTACTGCCAGGGTTCAGCATCAGCTCTATCTTGGGTACTGCTCTCCCAAGTGCTCATCAAGACGAGTCGGATGACCAAAACGGCGTTTGTCTATGTTGCACCAGACCTGAGTTCCATTAGGTACTGCCAGGGTTTAGCATCAGCTCTATCTTGGGCACTGCTCTCCCAAGTGCTCATCAAGACGAGTCGGATGACCAAAACGGCGTTTGTCTATGTTGCACCAGACCTGAGTTCCATTAGGTACTGCCAGGGTTCAGCATCAGCTCTATCTTGGGTACTGCTCTCCCAAGTGCTCATCAAGACGAGTCGGATGACCAAAACGGCGTTTGTCTATGTTGCACCAGACCTGAGTTCCATTAGGTACTGCCAGGGTTTAGCATCAGCTCTATCTTGGGCACTGCTCTCCCAAGTGCTCATCAAGACGAGTCGGATGACCAAAACGGCGTTTGTCTATGTTGCACCAGACCTGAGTCCATTAGGTACTGCCAGGGTTCAGCATTAGCTCTATCTTGGGTACTGCTCTCCCAAGTGCTCATCAAGACGAGTCGGATGACCAAAACGGCGATTGTCTATGTTGCACCAGACCTGAGTTCCATTAGGTACTGCCAGGGTTTAGCATCAGCTCTATCTTGGGCACTGCTCTCCCAAGTGCTCACCAAGACGAGTCGAATGACCAAAACGGCGTTTGTCTATGTTGCACCAAACCTGAGTTCCATTAGGTACTGCCAGGGTTCAGCATCAGCTCTATCTTGGGTACTGCTCTCCCAAGTGCTCATCAAGACGAGTCGGATGACCAAAACGGCGTTTGTCTATGTTGCACCAGACCTGAGTTCCATTAGGTACTGCCAGGGTTTAGCATCAGCTCTATCTTGGGCACTGCTCTCCCAAGTGCTCATCAAGACGAGTAGGATGACCAATACGGCGTGTGTCTATGTTGCATCATACCTGAGTTCCACTAGGTACTGCCAGGGTTCGGCATCAGCTCTATCTTGGGTACTGCTCTCCCAAGTGCTCATCAAGACGAGTCGGATGACCAAAACGGCGTTTGTCTATGTTGCACCAGACCTGAGTTCCATTAGGTACTGCCAGGGTTTAGCATCAGCTCTATCTTGGGCACTGCTCTCCCAAGTGCTCATCAAGACGAGTCGGATGACCAAAACGGCGTTTGTCTATGTTGCACCAAACCTGAGTTCCATTAGGTACTGCCAGGGTTCAGCATCAGCTCAATCTTGGGTACTGCTCTCCCAAGTGCTCATCAAGATGAGTCGGATGACCAAAACGGCGTGTGTCTATGTTGCACCAAACCAGAGTTCCACTAGGTACTGCCAGGGTTCAGCATCAGCTCTATCTTGGGTACTGCTCTCCCAAGTGCTCATCAAGACGAGTCGGATGACCAAAACGGCGTTTGTCTATGTTGCACCAAACCTGAGTTCCATTAGGTACTGCCAGGGTTCAGCATCAGCTCTATCTTGGGTACTGCTCTCCCAAGTGCTCATCAAGACGAGTCGGATGACCAAACCGGCGTTTGTCTATGTTGCACCAAACCTGAGTTCCATTAGGTACTGCCAGGGTTCAGCATCAGCTCTATCTTGGATACTGCTCTCCCAAGTGCTCATCAAGACGAGTCGGATGACCAAAACGGCGTTTGTCTATGTTGCACCAAACCTGAGGTCCATTAGGTATTGCCAGGGTTCAGCATCAGCTCTATCTTGGGTACTGCTCTCCCAAGTGCTCATCAAGACGAGTCGGATGACCAAAACGGCGTTTGTCTATGTTGCACCAAACCTGAGTTCCATTAGGTACTGCCAGGGTTCAGCATCAGCTCTATTTTGGGTACTGCTCTCCCAAGTGCTCATCAAGACGAGTCGGATGACTAAAACGGGGTTTGTCTATGTTGCACCAAACCTGAGTTCCATTAGGTACTGCCAGGGTTCAGCATCAGCTCTATCTTGGGTACTGCTCTCCCAAGTGCTCATCAAGACGAGTCGGATGACCAAAACGGCGTGTGTCTATGTTGCACCAAACCTGAGTTCCACTAGGTACAGCCAAGGTTCAGCATCAGCTCCATCTTGGGTACTGCTCTCCCAAGTGCTCATTGTGACGAGTCGAATAGCCTAAACGGCGTGTGTCTATGTTGCACCAAACCTGAGTTCCAGTAGGTACCTACTGCCAGGTTTCAGGGTCATTTTGTTGTCTCATTTTAAAATATCACGACCTGATAATTCACTGAAGCTTGTATTCATATGCTTATTTTTAATTTTAATACCTAGCTCCAAGTTTCTAAGCAATAGTAACATTCACTCTATTTATTTTTCATCTCAAGTTAGGTTGTTTATAATATGGATATAAAAATAAAATACAAAAGCATTTACAAAAACAATACAAAAACTTATAAACATATTATAAAAAACCTAACCTAGGGCGCCGCCAGCAGCGGGGCAAGGCCCAAGCTGCCGGTGGTCAGGGCTGCAGAGAGAGGAACCGGCGGACTATCCGCGCCGTGTCCAAGATCACCGCCTTCTGCATCTGACCCTTGATCCAACCACCTAGCGAGAGTCTCTCAAGATGTTGGTCGAGACTCTTCGCTATTAGACCGTTCGCTGAAACAACTATCGGGACAATGATCGTCGAATCAACATCCCACATGGCGGTTATCTCGTGAGCCAAGTCTAGGTACTATAGTAACATTAATTATTAGTTTATGAAAAAATTGATTTAATTGCATTAAACGTTAATTTAGATTGACAATCAATGTAATTAAACGTCTCAAAATTCAATTCAATTAACTTAATTTAAATTGATGCGTAATGCAATTGACTAATTGCGGATTTAATGGTTAATGGAAATGATTAATTGTTAATTAGAATTACACATTACGGCCAACACTGTTTATGGTGGATATTATGACGCATTTTTAATGGTATTTGGCACTCAAAGTGGTAAATTATCTGTCACTCATGCAAGTGCCTACGAGGTATATTTTATTCAAAGAAAGGAAAAAGATTTACTTTGGAATATAATTTCAAAAATCATTTCGACGTCAAGGTTTATCATATAATTTTAATCCTATATTTGCGCGAAATAATGATTCCGGATATTTTAGTAAAAATATGAATACCTTTGTCGACCTTGACAGAAGCTCCATCGTACATGTTGTCTAACTAAACTGCTGAAATCATAATTATCGAACTAGTGCGGTAATGTAGGTTGAGATTTATTGTACTTTTACTGTTTTAACAACTAAAATTTGATTAATACACATTTTTTGCCCCGCAAGTGTGTTAAAAAACGTCGTATGAAACACATGTGCTTTGGTCATTGCACACATCGGCTTTCTTATTGCGCGCTCGTTTCCAGCTCGCACAATATGGCCTCGAGTGTAATGACCAACCTAGCACACTTGTATCATAATTGACTATTATAAAAGCTAAAAAAATAGACAAAAATGAAATACCAGTAACCGTAGTCGGAAAAAGTTTAGTAAGAGTGAGTTGGGCATGAATCGGCCGCCGGGCAAGATTAATCGCGCTGACGTGATCGCTCGAATTAAGTAATTGATGACGACAAAAAGTTTATTTTCACAGCTTTCCTCTTTGGGAGTTGATGACAGCCGGGGGTAGGAATCAATTAGCTAAATTTGGTTAAAACATGGAGTCCATTTCATTACGTTTTGAATTTTCCCGTAGAATTTTAATTTAATACTGCCTTTCTAATAAATGACCGAATAAAAGGAACAACACATTTTGAAAAAAGGTCACTTCTGTGGACTATACAAGTTGTTTTTCTTTTTTTAAAGTACCGGTAAAAGTTAGGAGATTTCCTCCTTTTACTAGCGCATTGACGCCGGGTCGGCCCGAATAAAAGCCAATTCTATATAGCTGCTGTTCGACGCAACGTTGGCGCAATTGTGCAGCGACGCCATTTTTCATAGCGCTGTTATGGACGCCGACGCTCAAAAGACGCCAGTGTGGGGTGGCTTTATAGCCCAAATGTTTGTTCTAAAAGTTCTTTGAATGTTCGTCGACTGTCATTTAAAAGTGGACCTTAAATCGTTGACATTAGAGTTGGTATTCCCAGTTTACTATGAGAGGTCTGGATGCGGGTGAAGATTACCTGAAACAAAGATAAAGTTGAAGTTAGTTTACGAATAACTGAATAAAAGATACAACTTGGTGTATACAGTTGAGTTAATATGTATTTTAAACTCTAGATAATTCAATGAATTACTTCACATTTAGGAAAAAAATGATTAGATATGTAAGTATGTACCTATATTAATTTTTAGTTATGTTTGCAAGGTTGCAAAAACGTGTGAAGGATGCGATTGCGATTTAATAGCATAATAATTTTATTTATTTAAGAGTATTTTTCTAGAGTGTCCCACTGCTGGGCAAAGGCCTCCCTTCCCCCTTTCCACGTATCCCGGTCTTGTGTTTAACAAATATGTATTATTTTCATTGCCCATTACTCCCCCGAAATATAAAAAAAGTATAAATTATTCTTGGTATGTAGAGTGATACAGTCACCTGCAATAATATGTAACTCTACGAAGGCCGCGAAAACAATAGTTTCGGCGTTATTGCGTATTATATGACGAAATATATTAGTAAAACTCAGGTTAAATATATTTACGCTTTTATCCGTTAAATTGGAAAACTGTCCCAGCCTTAATAACCAAAATATGACCTTTCCAATAATGGCATTTCTGCCTACTTGTTATGGTAAGTCAATAATATCCCCCTAACGTGCCTGCCCCCTAAGACGCCCCCTGGACCCAATAACACATTGGCACACTTACCCCACGGTCAAGTGCGATACTCAACGTGGGTTCCGTAAATAACAAAAAGCGGCCAAGTGCGAGTCGGAATCGCCCATGAAGGGTTCCGTATTTAGGCGATTTATGACGTATTAAAAAAAAACTACTTGCTAGATCTCGTTCAAACCAATTTTCGGTGGAAGTTTACATGGTAATGTACATCATATATTTTTTTTAGTTTTATCATTCTCTTATTTGAGAAGTTACAGGGGGGGGGGGACACACATTTTACCACTTTGGAAGTGTCTCTCGCGCAAACTATTCAGTTTAGAAAAAAATGATATTAGAAACCTCAATATCATTTTTGAAGGCCTATCCATAGATACCCCACACGTATGGGTTTGATGAAAAAAAAAATTTTGAGTTTCAGTTCGAAGTATGGGGAACCCCAAAAATTTATTGTTTTTTTTCTATTTTTGTGTGAAAATCTTAATGCGGTTCACAGAATACATCTACTTACCAAGTTTCAACAGTATAGTTCTTATAGTTTCGGAGAAAAGTGGCTGTGACATACGGACGGACAGACGGACAGACAGACAGACATGACGAATCTATAAGGGTTCCGTTTTTTGCCATTTGGCTACGGAACCCTAAAAATAGGGCTGTTATTTGGGACTCTAGTTAAAATAAATTACTGCATACGATAATAAGTCATTTATTGCATGCACGGATAAAGCACTAAAATAATAGGTACTTATTAGGAAAACGTAGACCGCAATATTTTTTGGACTCAATTTCTATTAAATCTAAAAGTAGGAATCTACTCGTACCTATTTGTATGATGACGGTGATGATGAAATATGATGTTAATAGCGGCACTTAAATATGATAATAGGATGAAATATGATGTTGGTCACTTCAGCGAAAGAAATTAGAAATATCCCAATACGCGTGCTAACCGGTATAGAATGAAAGAATACAAGGCAAAGCATGAAAACTGCGAAAATAAACGATTTCCTTCGTTCAACGATCCGTTTGCCACAGAATTGGGTGAATGATCTGAAAACTGCCGAAATCACCTCTTCAGTTCAACACTGTGTATTTGAGGACTGAACCTGCAAATTATTGTGGCGTTCAGTTCCGCTCATTAATACTCGAAAGAGGTTATTTATACAATTAAGACTATTTAACTAGAATTGAGATAAACAATAGTATACAGACGAATAACGTGTAGTATTCGTTTTAACTGCTAAACATTTTTGCGTGTGGTGAGCGCATTTTACTTCTAAATTAAACGTAGGCTAATAGAGCTCGTACCATGAGCCACTGACAGTGTCAAAACTGACATTTACGCTATCGAGAACGTAATTTACTTTCTATACATCTCGTTTGCACTAATATGCGAGTACCAGCGAGATGTATAGAAATTAAATAAATTACGTTCTCGACGGCGTTTAATATCAGTGACAATAAACTGATGGTAGCCGTATAGGTATGCGTTTTGTACTTACTGGTATTGATTTAGCGGAGCGTGCATACGAACGTATGTTCCTAAAAAGTGAATATATCTTTTTTAATCAGCGACGTTAAATTGTACATTAATACACACTCCAACTCGTTATCCCACAAATAAAAAACCAAATTAAGCTAAATTTCAAAAGCCTGTACCTATTGTATTTATGGAGACTTCAAATTTTCAAAGTGCCGCAGCAGCCCCTAAAACGTAATTAATTTAAATATACTGAATAAAATCCACATCGATTGTGATCAGAAATCAAGTTACGGTTGACACATTTTTTTAAATAATGAGCTTTACTGCTGTACATGTGTACAACGTACATTCATGCTGTCACTTGTCTAATATTGTAAATTCACATTGATAACCATCACTGTTTAGTGGCTACACATTACTTTAAATTAAATCAGATGTAACACACGTTATCTTTAATCTGCCCGACCTACCATAACACCGCACACACTGTGCAAGTGTGCATGGAGCGTCATGGAACCCCAACGGAGCCCTCTGCGGACCCCTCGCACGCGCACTTGTTATTAAAAACCTTTATTACAATATTGAGTGGGGCGACACGAATACTTGGACCGTGTAATCATGCTTTGTCAGAGGCATCTTACAGAAACACGAGTTAAGATTAATAAAAAGAACGAAATATAATTATTTTTTAATTTTAATAAAAAAAAACATAAAATCAAACGTGATAACTAAACCACAAAAAAACTAAATTAAAAGCTTAAATATATAAACTTCTATTTACTGTAACCCGCCCCGGGCTGCTCCCAACGCAAAGGTGCCCATCACGCTCGCTGCGCTGGATTGCGAAAGACAACCTTTGGATTGGGTAAAACCCGGAGCGGGTCAAGGTTGATATTTGTACAGTCTTATCACTGTACATGCATTTCGGAATCTCATACAATAATTGTGTTATAAACATAGTGACAGTTTTTTTTTTTAAACGTGTTTATTTAACGTAAATAATATATACTTAATACTTAAGTCTTAAGTACCTTATAAAATAAAATAACTAAAACTAAGCCTAACAAAAAAATAAAAATCCCTAAAACCTACCTTCTAAGCCTAGGCCCCTCGGCAAGGTGCCCATCACGCAGGCAGCATTCCCGCGCTGTATAGCGATGGCAATCCTTTGCGCGAGAAAGCTGCCTACGCGAGAGTCCCCTGTTGCCTCCCTTAACCGCTTACCAAGCTCCTTAAGGAGCCCACGCGCTCCTCTACCCCACGGTCCGAGTGTCTCGACGCCAAAAGCTTTAAACAATTGAAGGTCCTTGAAACTTGAAACAATATATATTTATTCGTCAAATTTTGTCGGGCTTCCATTAAGAAATAACTTTTCTTTAAATGTAACCCTAAGAATGTGAAAAAGGTGAAAGTAACCATTCCTTTGCGAGAAATGGCGAAAAACAGAACAACGCTTGGAAGGTGATTCAATAAAGTTTAGCAAATTTATAAATGAATCAATTTCTAAACGCGTCTCTTCCATTATTCACTGTTACATTACCCCATTACCCTAATCACATAATCCAAGCTTAAAGTCAGAAAACAATCTGCCGGCCATGAATATTTTACCATTTTACCCCCCATCGGGAACCCCCACTATTAAAATCGATTTTGCATCAATGAATGACTTAGTTTTGTTATATTTTATCTTGAGTTATTAATTATTATTTGTGCTAATAAACATTTCTTATTCTTATTCTTATTCTAATAGGGTACCTAATATTTAACAATTGGTGTATGACTTTCGTGGGTTTTTGTACCCAATGTTTGATACTCTTTACGGAGTAGGTCACTTTCTTAGAAGAAGGCCACTTTCGAGTTGAGTCACTTTCGAGGTAGGTCACTTTCTGAGTAGGTATACGTCACTTTCCATGTAGATCACTTTCTGAGAACGTGACTTTCTGAGGACGTCACTTTGTTAGCATTACGCATTACTATATGATTTGTATGATTAAACTGTATACCTGATGTACGAAAACCGGATACCAGAGCGCAGATTTCTAAATTATGACATTTTTGAATCCCAACTATCCCAAGATAAGGACTTTTTTGTGAAATTCGTCATATTACTCATTTCCGTAGTTTTTAGAGGAGCAGATTTCAAAAATGATGACAATTCTGAAATCCTTGACGGCAAATTTCATGCACGAGACCTTGGATTTCAAAGTAGACATCATTTTTGAAATTTGCGCTCTAAAAAACTCCGGACTGAAATGTGTACTGGTATACTATACATTAGGTACTTTAAACAGTTTGTCAATATAAACCCGGGAATATAAAATCGCACCCATTCGTCCATAAACCCCCCCTCCCCCCCCCCCCCACTATTAGCATCGATTTTGCATCAGACCTGCACTAATTGCGGGCCCCGGCGCCGCTCGTTAAGCCTATTGGAGTTGACACTTCCATCGTATGTACGAGTATTGACAAATCGGTAATGTGTAGAGTTTGAGAGCGTGATATTTTGCGGTGTCGGATTTATTTAAGTTGGGGATATTTCGGATACATTAAAACAACTGGCAAACCAACCTAAAGAAAAAATCTTCAAATAAAATATTATTTGTGAAAAAAGGCTTCAAAAATCTGTTTCTTTATGGAAAATCCAATTTTTCTCAAAAATTGCAGCGAAGAGAAAAACAAACAACAAAAAAGAAGTACCTAACGATTTGTCGTTCTCAGAAAGACCAACCTTTACAAGCCCGATCTGTAAATCCTAACAATACGCATTTGCATATAAAGCGACTTGACACCTGAATTGAGAGCAAACTCCGGCCGTTCCGAAAGTTTGCGGAGTCGCCCACCCGCTCACGCTGCCGATACACTTTTGACGGTTTAAAACAAGCGCGATGTAAAGGAAAAGCTGAAAATTACAGAAAAGTCAACCATTTCACTTCTAATATTGTCTTCGGTAACCGCGATAATAGTTACTCATGACATTTACGTAAAGTACACCCAGGAATGTCTAATTCCAACTAGTTTCGTTGCTAAAATTCTTAGAGTGTTAGGTGTCGTGGATAAAAAGTGTTGAGAGTTAAGTTCGATTGTATGTATACCGGCGGCCAGGTTCATGTGTCAGTTAATGTACCTACAAATAACGATGTTTATTTAAATCCACACAAGACAAATCCAAAGACACTTGCATCTTCTTATCTTCAGACTATTTAGGCATTTGAGCATGCCAGAAAAATCATACAAACATACACCGACGTAATCGAAAGAGCATAGTCCCATCTTAAACTACGGCAACGCACTTGCAACCCCGCTGGTATAGTAGGTGTCCAAGAGGGACACCTACTATACCAGGGACGGAAATTACGGAAGTCAGGTGATTCGATAGCTCGCTAGCCTCTCCATAACATAAACAAATACTGGTTAAATCAGCATTTACAGATTTGCAAATCTTTGCAACAATGCGGATTTGCATTTAAAGTGCAATTTAACACCATGCTGATAGCAAACTCGGAATGTTGATCGTTCCAAAAGTTTGCGGAGTCGCCAAATGCTGTACAAATTCAAAATCGTGAAATGACCTGTCGTCGTTATTATTTGTCTACACAGAAACTGGTTAAACCAGCCTTTGAAAACCCTTTCTGCAAATCCTGCAACAATACCGATTTGCATTTAAATCGCGACTCGACACCTAAATGCAGAAAATCGCAAACTCCAGTCGTTCCAAAAGTTTCCGGAGTCGCCCACCCGCCCACTCTGCCGATACACTTTAAACTGTTTAAAGCACAAGAGCGTAAACGAAAACCTCAGGTGCCAGATAGCTCCGCTCTCTCACTTGAACTTTGTGACATTTTTTAACTCCCACCAAAACAATGTTTCGTTTAAAATTAGAAGATTTCTAAAGAAATGTCAGGAACTCAGGACATTCAACGACCAATAAAGAGCGTAAACGAAAACCTCAGGTGCCAGAGAGCTCCACTCTTTCACTTGAACATTGTATAAAAAATCTGTACCCACTAAAACTAAGTTTGTTTCCAATTAGAATATTTATAAAGAAATATCAGGACTGTCAACAAAACAATCTTCTAGAGAAAAAATATTCTCACACAAACATCGTTTGAAGAGCCATAAGCGATATATTTTTTTACATCGTGCAACTCGTATGCTCTGCAAGATATTATTGACTGTTTATTTTGAACGGACACTTCTGGATGAAGATTACATCACATAAGCCAGGATGAAGATTATGTTATGTCAGGATCGTAGGCCGTAGCAGGGATCGGATACCGGTATTTTTTGTATGGGAACGAAAACGGTATTTTTTCGTTCTTTGATGCTAATTATTTCATTTCTAATTGGGCAATCTAATAATACGAAGGCGTTACCTATAATATATATGCGTATAAAATAATTCGAAAAATATGGTTATTTTTAGATGTTTTTGCAAAAAACCGGTTCCGATCCCTGGACCATAGCAAGAAGATTTTCGTGATCTCTGCTTGGCCCTTCATTTTTATGTAAGCTACACAAAACGAGTAAAAATCAGGTTCTTTCACAACTCCATTAGCTCTTTTGAAATAAATGGTAAGATTATCCTAAAGATTTACACTTTACTTTGAGCACTTGGGGCTCAAGTACCCTAATATTTACATTTACATTGTACTCGAAAGCTGCTGTTCAAGTGTACAAAGACTGGTTCGGTGAAGTTGTTGACGGCACACAACACACGTGTACAAAAACTGAATGGTAAAGTATGGTATGACACAATAATAAGATACATTGTTAAGATGTTCATAAAAAGAATAAGAAAAAGTGTAATTAAAAAAAAGCTTACTTATCTAATATAGTATGATCTGACAAGCTTAAATACAACAAGATACAACTGATTGTGATTTGCAGAAAATACCTTTCCGCCAAGACAAGCCAAGCGAAGTGCAAGGGCACTACCTACCTTTCTCGAAGTGCTTTGTATTTTTTTGACGTGAGATTTATAGTTAGAACAGACGAGGCTGTTCTCTCTGTCGTCCTCGAAAACAAATTTCGTATAATCACGATGTAATTTCGCCATAATCGTGTTGTTTTTCGTTTACGTTGACTGCGAGGTACTACGTTAAGTGACAAGCTACGACATATCAGTCTCTGTTACAATGGCTGAAGGTTTAAATTTGTTTGGCCAGAATAAAAATACTACGCGTATCGTATACTAAAGAAGTTACGCATGTGGAAATGATTAAGGACTTTTAGGTTGAGATATCCGCCATCTTGTTTTATGAACAATTAGACTCGGGCTTCAACCCCTTTCAACCCCAATTTCATCCCCTTAGGGGTCGAATTCATAAAAATCCAAAGCAACATTAGAAAAAATGTTTTTGAATCTTAATTTTAATATTTTCAATTCAATTTAATATATATATTTATTTCAGACCAAAATTACAGTCCATATTTGTTAGTTATGTACAGTACTATTTACTTATATCTATGTTAGTTTATCCTAGTCCTATCCTAATAAAAACTTACAAATTACTATTTACAGTCCTGGTACTTAGAGGAGCGTGCAGCGACACCCAATGTCTATAAAAAGCGGCCAAGTGCGAGTCGGACTCGCCCATGAAGGGTTCCGTATTTAGGCGATTTATGACGTATTAAAAAAAAACTACTTGCTAGATCTCGTTCAAACCAATTTTCGGTGGAAGTTTACATGGTAATGTACATCATATATTTTTTTTAGTTTTATCATTCTCTTATTTTAGAAGTTAGGGGGGGGGGGGGGGGACACACATTTTACCACTTTGGAAGTGTCTCTCGCGCAAACTATTCAGTTTAGAAAAAAATGATATTAGAAACCTCAATATCATTTTTGAAGACCTATCCATAGATACCCCACACGTATGGGTTTGATGAAAAAAAAATTTCGAGTTTCAGTTCGAAGTATGGGGAACCCCAAAAATTTATCGTTTTTTTTCTATTTTTGTGTGAAAATCTTAATGCGGTTCACAGAATACATCTACTTACCAAGTTTCAACAGTATGGTTCTTATAGTTTCGGAGAAAAGTGGCTGTGACATACGGACGGACAGACAGACGGACAGACAGACAGACAGACAGACATGACGAATCTATAAGGGTTCCGTTTTTTGCCATTTGGCTACGGAACCCTAAAAAGGGTTATCTAGCCTCTCTCCTATTGCCGCTAAGAAGCTATTGGCGCTGCTTCGCACGCGACACATTTGAGAGGCTACTCGTTTGCGCATTATTGCATAAAAATCATCCATACTTACGTATAAAATCTTGGCATCTGGGCGTTATCTGTCTATATGTAGATTCTAACATAGACAGAGAGAATCATACTGTCTTTGTCTTATGCTGGTACTAGCACCAAAAAAAGGGATGTTTTTTTCTAGTTCTTACTTATAGACAAGTTATGTTTGCCAGACTATATTATATATGTAGAATTTATTTCGTCAAAACAGAACTACGTTTAGAGCTTGAACTGAAGTGAACATTCTTATGTTTATTTGATGTTATCAGACAGAGTGGGTGTAGCCTGTAGACGTTGTATAAATAATAGAGAGGGTTTGTACAAATGAGAGAAACTAATCAACAGCTGAGATGAGTCTGCGGCCATTGCCCGAGCAAACAAACACTTGTATACTTTAAACTGCTGTTCGACCGCCGGCGATCAACGAGATGTGAGTAGACGTTCCACACTGTTACAATGCAACTTAGTAAGTTAATATCTGGGCGACCAAAACTTTGCTCGAAAAACATATAAAAACTCAAAAAATACGCGTTTTCTCGCAGAGGCTTACCTCTAATCGATCTATAGCTAGGTCTTAACCTAGCTATAGATCGATTTTTTGCCCCCAAAAACCCCTATTCCCATAGCCATCGAAATCGTTAGAACCGTTTCCGAGCGTTATAACTTTAAACGAGTAATAAATAAATATAACAGAATTGCTCGTTTAAAGGTATACATAAGATTTGCAAAGTGGTTAAGTTAAACAATGGAGGTAGTGGTTTGACGATCTCTCTGGCCTAGTGGGTATAAGTATAGCTGTATATAGTGACCCTACCTATGAGACCATCGTCCTGGGTTCTTTTTTTTATCGAATGGATCCAGAGGGCCTACTGCGAAACACGTTTGACGTGTTGCCTCTCTGTGACACTTACGTAGGAATTTACAAGTGCGACAGAGAGGCAACACGTCGTACGTGGTTCGCGGTAGGCCCTCAGAAGCGGAATTTTTTTTTATTTTTTTTTTTTTATTTCTAATAAAGAATCGATTGAAATTCGGTTCAATATTTTTTAACGCTACGATGGAACATTCGACATAAACATGTATATTTATATAGATTGCTAAAACCAAAAGTCATACATAAAAACTTGATGAACCTACGGATCTCTAATAACATTCTCGTGACAATTACTTTCCCGTCATATCTCGCAATTCCATACATTTGTGGTAATTACATTTACTCATTCATGTGAATGGAGGTTCATTACATATATGTTTTTGCGAAAACAATTTAGTTTTTATTGACTTAACGAATGAACATTTCATTGCGTATTAGTTAAATAAATGTTTCTGCTTGAAGAAATGTCACTTTTAAATCTGTACACGTCATATCCATAACAAATATGATCATATTCATAGCCTGCTAAATATTTACGCGACGCACTCGTATTTTATATCTTTACAAACACTATTAAAGACTTAAATCTTTTTATCTACATGTTATGTGACATTGAGTTGAGTTTGTTAATGTTGCACTTAACAGACAAATTAGACAAGGACAGTTCCCAATCTGTATAATGAACTCATCATTCTCAGGTGAGTAAAGTTAGTTAACTGGCACAATGGTTGCCAAATCAGCGAGTCCTTACAGCCATTGTTGCTAAAGTTACGAAACAGGACAACGACCCGGTCTCTAAGGAAAACACGGCTTGCGACGTGTTCGCAATAGGCTACGAGGAAAGATTTATTTAGCGTGTGTAGGTATACGTAAACATGTTTATAGACAGATAGGCAAAAGTATAAAAATCATGGTGGTCTAAAATGTTAACAGAATGGTGGCCGCTATCAGATGAAATAAGCGCCTGGCGTCCGCTGGCTCGTTGGCTGGACGACATCCGGAAAATTGCGGGTCACTTCTGGATGAAATTATCTCAGACAAGTGGCGTACTAGAAGATAGGTCTTTGCTCAGCAGTGGGCGATAAAGGGCTGATATTATGATGATAAAAATCATTCGAATAAGATTTTGATATACATAAAGATATGAAAAAACTTAAACTTATCAAAGATAAATATTTAAATGGTTTTTAAAAGCCAAAGCTTGGTCCTTCGTTGTCTGATCACAATTGTAGGGTTTTTGGTATTTAGCATACCTATTTAATTCGTTTTTAAAGTTACGGGTAGTTTGAAATAAGACCTAGCATACCTACTTAATAAGTTAGTTAAGGGTAGTTTGAAATTGAAGACTGTTATTGGTTGGGTATAAAAAGAAAGACACTTGGCGGACAGCTCTCTTTGGTTGTTGAGTCGTGCTAGCAGGCGGTTGTCAAGAGAAGAGATTATTGTGAATTGGAAGAAGACAAGAAAATAAATGGATAAATATCTTCAAGGTGTTGTTATTTTTACACTTCAGAAGTGTGCAGAACGTAAGTACACGCCTACTGCTATTACTTATTGATTTAGTGAGATAACTGATAACATGACCCTTATTCTGAGCTTGGAGATAATTAATTAACTATACGAAATTCTAATGGATTACGTAAGAAATATGGTACTGGTAACATTTTTATTTAATTTAAATGAGTACCTGCATCATTTATTAATAATATTATGATGATTATGATTATAGGCTATCTAATTGCATATCAGTTAAACTTAGGTTAGTTTGACCCATAAATGTAATTAAATGGACATAATATCAATGTGTAATCATAAGAATATATGCGTCAGTTGGTCGAGAATTCAAAGTATTTAACCACCATGCCACCGACAGCTAGGCATAATAATGTTCAGTTAACAAAATCAAGTACACGTGTTCTTCTTAATAAATAGGTACGCGACTGTAGTTATTAACTTCTTTGCTACTTACTTACCCACACACATGTGGGAATTAGGCAGAATATGTCAACACGTGGGTCTTGATATGTGTTGGTTGGAGTATTCAAGGGTGCCTTAATTTTCATTATTTCTTCACTACGGCGCATAGTTTCAGAGATAAATTGATATTTATGATTTATAACCAGGTCTCGCAATTTAATTGAAGATTTTGAGTTTTGATTTTGATCCTTAATGTTAAAATTTGTGGAATATAAGTAGATGGCTTACTATGCAAACGGGGCATTGAATTTTCAGTCATTTTTTTTGCTACGACGCATAGTTTTTGAGATAAATGAATGTTTATAATTTGAACTACCATTAAACATTATTTAGGGGTGTAGGAGGGGGTAGGCACGCTCAGGTTTGCGACGCTGAGCTACAGGTCTACTCACTCAAGTCCTTCATACACGTCCCCGTCGACCCTGGATCTGCCGCCGCGGATCAGGGTCGAACCCACCCGGGGTTCACTGCTGGGTGGGTCGTACACCCCGGAAATGCTAGTGGTCGCGACGGGCGTCGCATTATTTACCAACAACCCCGGACCACTAGCAGCCAAGTATGAGGGCCATACCTGGTGTGTCAGTCCCAACCGCCGGGTAATCCTTTTCCCCTACCTTTGTTCCTGTCTAACATCCCGTGATCCAAATAGTCATTTCCCGTCTCTACTCCTATCTTAATCCATTCTCTCTCTTATCCCCCCCCCCTCCCCTATCTTCCATCCTTTGTTCCGCTACCCTACCCTATTACCTCTCCGCCAATCCAAGGTGTCATACGTACCGTGCCGATGGATGCGTGGCTGGTGGCGAGACCAGTCGTTAACGGCGTCTCTACGAAACCGGGACGAATCGTAGAAGTATTCTAGTCCTTCAGTCGGCAAGCGGGGCTCTGCCGTTCTGTGACCTCTTTTCCCTAGCTACTCGTGGGACGTTTATGGATAATTTAAAAGAAAAAGCAGAAGATAGTTTAGACGCCATTTCCTCGGCTCTGGAGTCGATCCTGGCCGATGATCGTGTCGGAGCGAAGGAGGCTGTAGAAGCCTCCAGTACGCCCGAGGTTTGCTCCCAGGGA
Source organism: Cydia amplana (assembly GCF_948474715.1). Classification (NCBI taxonomy): domain Eukaryota; kingdom Metazoa; phylum Arthropoda; class Insecta; order Lepidoptera; family Tortricidae; genus Cydia; species Cydia amplana. The sequence goes on along the minus strand of NC_086092.1, from coordinate 9,336,644 downwards.
GGGGAGAGTGAAGCTGTGGTCGATAGAGACGTCGTCGTCTCTGGCACGCCCGGCGACAGCTCCTCTGCCAAAGAGCCGCGTAAACACAAACGCTTGTCGGGTGCTGCTCGCAAGAGGTTCCGCAGGCTTATGGGCGACGGGGTAGCCAAAGAGCAAGCCCTGTCAATGGCCCGTAAGCCTAGGGCGGACATCCCTGTGGAGAAGCCGGCCACGGAGAAAGGCCCTGTAAAAAGGGTCCGCTCTGAGGACGATTCTCCACAGGGATCAGCGAAAAAGGCCCCGAAAATCCGCGCTGATACCTCAGGGGAGCTTCGGCATCCTAGCTTCCGGGAGGTAGCGGGGTCCTCACGAGTAGGGATCCGTAATTCGGACCCTATGAGTGAGGATCAAATGAAGTCGGTCCACCGGCACCTAAATCTCGCCATGGTTAAGCAATGGGCGAATGCGAAGGGCGGTGCACCGCAGTTTCTGGGCTTCATTCACAAGACAGGCTGGATACTTGTGACCTGTGTCAACCAGGTTAGCAGGGACTGGCTTGTGAAGGAAGTCCCGAACCTTAAGCCGTGGCCGGAGGCGAAACTCTCGGTCATCCCTGAGGGTGAATTGCCCAAACCAGCCACGGCTATCACCTTCATTCCGGAGTCCGAGGCGGCCTCTGTGGAGGAAGCCTTGGCGCTGTTCAGGGTCCAGAACTTTGGCCTGAACACAGAACTCTGGAAAGTTCTCGGGGAGAAGGCTGAGCAGGGTGGCAGGGTGGTCACTTTCGCTCTGGATGAGCCTTCTGCCGAGACCCTTAAGGCCAATGGTGGAGAAGTAGCCATTGGCTTTAAGAAGGTGCTGTTCCGGCTAAAAGGGGGGCCAAATGCTCCCCCAGCACAGCAGACGAAGCAGCAACCTCAGCCCCTCGCTGAACCTACTCCTGGGCCAAGTACCATGGTACCTGACAGCCGAAACCCTATACCCCAGGGCTCCCGTGGCCGTGGGGGCGGGCAACCGGCAGCCAGAGGCACAAGGGGCGCGATGAGGGGCATGGTACCCGGACGGGCCAGACCCACAACCTCAGCAACAGGAGGACCTCAAGGGACTCCTAGTGCGAGAGGCAGGGGAGGGCCACAACGGGTCACCAAAAGGGCCAAATAAAAGGCGTTGGCCCTATGGCACCCGCGAGGGTCCTGCAAGCGAACATCCATCATGCGGCAGCTGCCACGGCCATTGTTGAAAGCCGGCTTGCAGGACACGTCGACCTCGCATTACTTCAAGAACCTTGGGTGCGAAACTCAACCATACTAGGACTGAACTCGGTTGGTAAAGTTTTATACAATACTAACGGAATTAAGCCTAGGGCTTGTATTGCTTTTGGCAAGAACATTGACTTTCTACCTGTTCCAGAGTTATGCACAGACGACCTGGTAGCAGCGTATGTAAATCTCAAGGGATGGAGCGGGCAGAGGATTATACTTTGCTCGGCATACCTCCCTGGAGACAGGAATGACCCCTCTGCGGAACTCACAGCCGTGGCCGACTATGCCCGCAGACACAACGCAGAAATTCTGGTGGGATGCGACGCTAACGCCCACCACACCAACTGGGGAAGCACTGACATCAATGATAGGGGTGAGTTACTACATGACTTTCTTCTATTCAATAACTTCCAAATTCTAAACATAGGATGTACACCCACCTTTGTCACTAGGGTTAGGAAGGAGGTTTTAGACTTGACTTTTGCATCCTCAAATCTAGCCAGGCATATACAGAACTGGAGGGTAAGTGATGTGGAATCGCTGTCAGATCATAAGCACATCTGTTTTAATATATGTTTTTCTCTCAGTGTTCAAACGGTCACCTTCAGGGATCCCCGGAGGACGGACTGGGAGGGCTACAGGAGCAGCCTAGAACGTAATCTGGAATCCGCAGCGAAGGTGATAAAAACGAGGGAGAGTTTAGAACTTGCGGTAGAGGTGGTCTCAAATGGCATTGTAAGTGCCTTTGAAGAAAACTGTGCTCCCAAGGTCAAATCAACTAAACGTGTGGTCCCATGGTGGAACTCCAACCTCAGGAGGCTCAGGGCCAAAGCACGCAAGTTATTCAATAGGGCTAAGAGGACAGATGAGTGGGAGGTCTATCGGAAAGCCCTAAATGAATACAGTAAAGAGATTAGGAAAGCTAAGAGAGCGTCATGGAGGAGGTTCTGCGAGGACATTGAAAATACGCCTCAAGGAGCGAGACTTCACAGGATACTCTCCAAAGCTAGAAGTAATCAAGTGGGCCTTCTCAGGAGGCATGATGGCTCCTTCACTGCTAGTGAGACGGAGACTCTGGAGCTCTTAGCTGAAACTCACTTTCCAGGGGCAGGACAGTCACACGAGCCCCAGGTGGTCAGGGGCCTGCATAGGCCCTGCCCGGAGGACTGGAGGCAGGCTGCCCTCGTCATAAGACCCGGGATAGTGAGGTGGGCCATAAGCTCGTTTAAACCCTACAAGACGTGCGGCCTGGACGGAGTAAGCCCTGTGCTAATGCAGCGAGGAGCTGAAGTCCTAATCCCGCATTTGGTTAGAATCTTCAGAGCTAGCTATGCCTGGGGACATCTACCAGAACAGTGGAACAAGGTCAAGGTATTATTTATACCGAAGGCTGGGAGGAAGGATTACGCGTTAGCCAAGTCCTTCAGACCCATCAGCCTCTCCTCGTTCCTCCTTAAGACCTTGGAAAAGGTAATTGATAGGTACATCAGGGAGAGCTGTCTTCTGAGTAAACCCATACACGACAGCCAACATGCTTACCGTAGGGGCAGATCTACAGAGACTGCCTTGCTGGAGCTGGTTGACAGAGTGGAAAGGGCTTTGGAAGACAAGGAAATAGCCCTATCGGCCTTCTTAGATATTGAGGGCGCTTTTGATAATACACCCATTCGGACACTGGTGGAAGGGCTTAGGGCCAAAGAGGTGGACTCCACCACTATCCGCTGGGTGCAAAGCATGCTCTCAAGCAGAATGGTTAGGCTGGACTTGCTTAACACCACACTCGAAGTGGCCACTGTGAGAGGCTGCCCGCAGGGGGGTGTCTTATCTCCCCTGCTCTGGACTCTTGCGGTGGATGGACTTCTGCACAAGATGGCGGAGCTCCGAATCGACACACAGGGGTACGCTGACGACCTTGTTGTGACGGTGAGGGGCAACTGCCAAAGTACTTTATCAGACCTTATGCAGAGGGCTCTCAACACCATAAATACATGGTGTGGAGATAATGAATTGTCTATCAACGCAGATAAGACAATTATAGTTCCATTCACGAACAAGCGGAAAATAGACAAACTCAAACCGCTTGTCATGAATGGTAAAAGTATTCCGTTCTCAACAGAGGTCAAATATCTGGGGGTAACACTGGACCAGAAACTGACCTGGAACAAGCATGTGGACGGAATTATACAAAAGGCTAGATCAGCCCTGGCAATATGCTGTCGTTTAGCAGGCAACCGATGGGGTCTAAAACCCAAAATTGCCTTATGGCTGTACACATCTATAGTGAGGCCGATAGTGTCTTACGCCTCTGTAGCATGGTACAGGAAAACGACGCAGAAGGTAACAGTGACGAAGCTTGGCAGCCTGCAAAGAACTGCCTGTGTCATCGTCACTGGAGCCATGTCATCCTCCCCGACGGCAGCCCTAGAGGCCATACTAAATCTACCGCCCCTTCACCTGCATCTGGAGTTGGAGGCGAAATCTAGTATGCTTAGAATAGCGGGCGCGAGGAGAGGTAATTGGTTATCGAAAACTCTGAGACTGTTTAAGGAATCAGTGTATGATATCCCTGTTCTTGGGATGCCATCCGACACTATGGCACCCAAATTTTGTCCACTCAAACATTACTCAGTGGAACTCCCCAAAAGGGAGGACTGGTCAAACAGTCAAATTAAGTGGAAAGAAGGAAGCCTAAGGTGGTACACTGATGGCTCCAAATCCGGATCTGAAGTAGGCTGCGGAGTATACGGTGAAGCGCCTAGGAAAAGCATCAGCTTAAACCTAGGACGTTTTTGCTCTATATTCCAGGCGGAGGTATACGCCATCCTAGAATGTGCGTCAATCAATCTGCAAAGCAACTACGGTAATCACACAATCTATATCCATTCGGATAGCCAGGCGGCACTCTTAGCCCTAACCTCTGATGTCACCACATCGAGGCTGGTTGAGAACTGCAGGCAACTATTGAACAACCTTGGAGCCAGGAACAAAGTTGTTCTACGTTGGGTCCCAGGGCATGCGGGTATCGTAGGAAATGAAAAGGCCGACGAGCTCGCGCGAGCAGGGGCTAAAGGGATAAACTACAGTCCTGAGCCGTTTTGTGGTATCCCCAAAAGCCTAACGCGGCTCACCCTAAAGACCTACTGTCAATACACAACAATTCAACTCTGGAGGGAAACAACAGGTTTGAACCATTCCAAAGCGCTTATCAAGGCCTTCAGCAAAAAGGCGTCCTCGAACGCCTTAGCGCTGTCTAGGAACCAACTGCGCAACTTGGTAAGGGTGCTTACTGGGCACTGTTGCCTAAATAAGCACATGCACACCATGGGGAAACGTGACATGGGGCGGTGCAGACTCTGCATGGAGGCAGAGGAGACGCCCTTGCACATCCTCACAGAGTGCCCTTGCCTAATGCGTACTCGTGACTTAATCCTGGGCGGGCACATATTGCGCCCGGAGGAGGTAAAGTCTCTCGAGTTCAAAAAGATCCTGCAGCTATTTGAAGTTGCATGTTTGGATCGAGAGTTGTAGTAGGTGGCGATCACAATAGATCAGCGATGGTCGCAGTGATACATAGGCTTTGGAGCCTTATATAGCCCCTAACAAGAAGAAGAAGAAGAAGAAGAAACATTATTTTGTCATATAATTCCTTTATAGGTTAGTATTATGATATAGTATATAGGTATATGTAACACCGGATACTTTTACGTTTCATGCCGAGTTGTTGGAGAATATGGCTGACGATGACTCATGATGATCAACGGCGCTTGCGAACACCAGAAGCCTCGGTCTTCGCGAAAGGGAATGTAGCTGGAATAACAGCGGCAGTGAAAAAGGAATCCAGACCGAAGCAGAGTCCTGTTGTGAAAGTCAGGAGTAACCCCGCTTCGACAGCCTTAGCGAGAGGCACGCGCCACTGGACATCAGGTCATGTACACCTACTTTTACTATTATATTATGAATGATTTGATATGGTAATGTGTGTTAGATACCGTGAATTGCTTGACTTCATCTCGTTCATCGACATCTAGCACATATAACATAAGTATAAGATGAATATATTGCCAGAGGATAAGTTGAGAAAAATAAATTTGATGAATCGATAGAAACTATTACTTGTGTACCAATTATGAGAAATTTTTGCCTAAATATGTCAATGCGATATAATAACGCGTATATATCTTATCTTACGAAATAATAGATACGATCTATGAGTGGTTCTCAGCCGGTCAGGCCTTTGACCAACTTTTGTGATTTCTATTTGAACTGCCAGGAAGCTCCACATTTATAATGCCATCTGATTATAAACAAAATTGGACAATAATTAGCTCATTAACGGCACATTTTCTGTGAATTGATTGATTTGTTGCTTTGTTTATTTATTGGTCGAGTATCGAGTATCGAGTATCGAGTATCGAGTATCGAGTATCGAGTATCGAGTATCGAGTATCGAGCATCGAGTATCGAGCATCGAGCATCGAGTATCGAGCATCGAGCATCGAGCATCGAGCATCGAGCATCGAGCATCGAGCATCGAGCATCGAGCATCGAGTATCGAGTATCGAGTATCGAGTATCGAGTATCTAGTATCTAGCAAGTCATTTGGTTTATTGAATTATGGAGTCATTTGGTTTATTGGATTATAGTCATTTGGTTTATTGAATTATAGAGTCATTTGGTTTATTGAATTATAGAGTCATTTGGTTTATTGAATTATAGAGTCATTTGGTTTATTGAATTATAGAGTCATTTGGTTTATTGAATTATAAGGTCATTTGGGTTATTGAATTATAGAGTCATTTGGTTTAATAGAGTCATTTGGTTTATTGAATTATAGAGTCATTTGGTTTATTGAATTATAGAGTCATTTGGTTTATTGAATTATAGAGTCATTTGGTTTATTGAATTATAGAGTCATTTGGTTTATTGAATTATAGAGTCATTTGGTTTATTGAATTATAGAGTCATTTGGTTTATTGAATTATAGAGTCATTTGGTTTATTGAATTATAGAGTCATTTGGTTTATTGAATTATAGAGTCATTTGGTTTATTGAATTATAGAGTCATTTGTTTTATTGAATTATAGAGTCATTTGTTGTATTAGAGTCATTTGGTTTATTGAATTATAGAGTCATTTGGTTTATTGAATTATAGAGTCATTTGGTTTATTGAATTAGAGTCATTTGGTTTATTGAATTATAGAGTCATTTGGTTTATTGAATTATAGAGTCATTTGGTTTATTGAATTATAGAGTCATTTGGTTTATTGAATTATAGAGTCATTTGGTTTATTGAATTATAGAGTCATTTGGTTTATTGAATTATAGAATCATTTGGTTTATTGAATTATAGTCATTTGATTTATTGAATTATAGAGTCATTTGGTTTATTGAATTATAGAGTCGTTTGGTTTATTGAATTATAGAGTCGTTTGGTTTATTGAATTATAGTCGTTTGGTTTATTGAATTATAGTCGTTTGGTTTATTGAATTATAGAGTCGTTTGGTTTATTGAATTATAGAGTCGTTTGGTTTATTGAATTATAGTCGTTTGGTTTATTGAATTATAGTCGTTTGGTTTATTGAATTATAGAGTCGTTTGGTTTATTGAATTATAGAGTCGTTTGGTTTATTGAATTATAGAGTCGTTTGGTTTATTGAATGATCGAGTCGTTTGGTTTATTGAATGATCGAGTCGTTTGGTTTATTGAATAATCGAGTCGTTTGGTTTATTGAATGATCGAGTCATTGGTTGATTGAATTATAGTCATAATTTATAGTCATTGGGCTTGAATTATAGTCATTGGGCTTGAATTATAGTCATTGGGCTTGAATTATAGTCATTGGGCTTGAATTATAGTCATTGGTTGATTGAATTGTAGTCATTGGTTGATTGAATTGTAGAGTCATTGGTTGATTGAATTGTAGAATCGTTGGTTGATTGAATTGTAGAATCGTTGGTTGATTGATTTGTAGAATCGTTGGTTGATTGAATTGTAGAATCGTTGGTTGATTGAATTGTAGAATCGTTGGTTGATTGAATTGTAGAATCGTTGGTTGATTGAATTGTAGAATCGTTGGTTGATTGAATTGTGGAATCGTTGAATTATTGAATTGTAGAATCGTTCACTTATTGAATTGTAGAATCGTTGAGTTATTGAATTGTAGAATCGTTGAATTATTGAATTGTAGAATCGTTGAATTATTGAATTGTAGAATCGTTGAATTATTGAATTGTAGAATCGTTGAATTATTGAATTGTAGAATCGTTGAATTATTGAATTGTAGAATCGTTGAATTATTGAATTGTAGAATCGTTGAATTATTGAATTGTAGAATCGTTGAATTATTGAATTGTAGAATCGTTGAATTATTGAATTGTAGAATCGTTGAATTATTGAATTGTAGAATCGTTGAATTATTGAATTGTAGAATCGTTGAATTATTGAATTGTAGAATCGTTGAATTATTGAATTGTAGAATCGTTGAATTATTGAATTGTAGAATCGTTGAATTATTGAATTGTAGAATCGTTGAATTATTGAATTGTAGAATCGTTGAATTATTGAATTGTAGAATCGTTGAATTATTGAATTGTAGAATCGTTGAATTATTGAATTGTAGAATCGTTGAATTATTGAATTGTAGAATCGTTGAATTATTGAATTATTGAATCGTTGAATTATTGAATCATATTTTTAATTCATAGGTTACTGCAGTTAATGTTGCAGCATTACATTGAAATGATTTTAATATGATGATTTTAATATAAGCGATAATGAAGAGTGCATGGTTGAACCTGTAGAACTCACCACAATTAAACCGAGATCGAGGAGGATTGATGGCCTCTTATTGGTTATATTATTTTACAGTACACATGGGGCTACTTTTCCGCACTAGTGCGTAAAATAGCACTTTTCGTGCGTATGTCGAAACTTTAAAGTGCCATATGTACTGTAAAACGTTGTTCGATACAAGTGCGAATAGGTAATTCGCAACTCGTGTCGATTTAAAACACTCCCTTCGGTCGTGTTTTAATTTATCGCCACTCGTTTCGAATTTCCTCTTTTTCGCACTTATATCGAAAATAACTAATGTTTAAATATTATGTTTAAATTAAGACTTGATAAAAATAGATGTACAATAATAAACATTATCTCATTACTAGATAAGCTGATATATTAAATAATGCATGAACTATAAAAAAACTCGTCAAATAATAGTAGATTACCATTGAGGCAGTTTTTAAGAGATAATTTAATAATAAGAGATATTAATTTCAACTGGGAGGTTATTTAAGACACGTATTGCGGTAAAGAATTCACTTTTATACTTTTACTTATTGCCGAACTTGAAATTTGATAATTATATTTATACTAGTGCGCAAATCGTAATTAAAAGATTTATTCTTAATATTTTATGTTTACAAAAAGGCGAAGCTCCAGTATGTAGATCTCAATTAACGCAAGTATTTCCTTGAAGAAATCTCTGAGTGGATATTGGTGATACATGTTGCGTGGGCAGTTTTCTTACAACCTAAACATAATTACAACGTCGTCGTAATCACCCCAGTAGTTAAATGATACCATATTTCAGTTACAAAATATGCGATTCCATGGTATACATTTTTGATTGTATTCTAGAACAAGTCGGAAGGTACGGATAGGTAAAACATCAGGTTTTTGCAGTTCTATCGTTTATGTCTGCCATGTAACATTTGAAACGTATAATTTATTTAATTCAACGTGTAGAGAGAATATTACTGGTCCTTTTTCTGCGGAAACACGCCTATTTAGGTGCTATGTTTATTCCCGAACTGCGGGATTTGGTATGCTGTAAAGACGTTTAGCGAATTAATATACTGTTCAAGTCTTTCATAAAACAATATGCATATTATAAAAAAAATCTAATAGTCTGAAAATCCCAACGCGTCTTGCAATTGATGGACTAAGTACTTTGTCAGCTTGGATAAATCCTAACAGGCTAGAATATACGACCTTCTCTGAAAACATTGGGAGGGGAGCTATTAGGTATAGGTTTTTAGTACCAGATGATTAATGCATTGATAATGGGAACATAATAGGTCACACAGGTTGTACACAATAATTACTTAATTATCGCTGTTATTCATCATAGTAATATTTTATAAATTATAGTCAGGGTTAAAGTTACTGAAAGGTTCTCGGGAAATATTCCTGTCTCAAGAGTGAGGTTTATAATTGAAGATTTCTTGACATGATAATGGAAAATGATGTTGAAGCCACGAGAATTTGATTTGATTCGTGTGCTGACACAGCTAAGTACTACCATTTTAGAAAAGATTTGAACTGGTTCATATTATATATGGCAGGAAGATTGATAGTGCTTCAGTCACGAGAATTGAATTGGTTCGTGTACTCTGTTGTTTCAGTCACGAGAATTGAATTGGTTCGTGTACTATCTACCTGCAGATAGAGATGATCATTACTCATGAAAATCGAATAATAAATGGCAATTAATGATCTGTTACCCTGAATTACTAGTCAAGGTGTACACTGTTGTGATTATTAACCCAATGTTGGATATTTTTAGCAAGTTGAGCGCCGCACCTCTACCGGCGTCCCCCGCCTCGCGCCGCCAGAGTCCGATGCGAGCCGTCTCCAGCAGGAGCCCGCCTCGCGCCGCCAGAGTCCGGTGCGAGCCGTCTCCAGCAGGAGCCCGCCTCGCGCCGCCAGAGTCCGGTGCGAGCCGTCTCCAGCAGGATGTCTCCGGCAGAAGAGTAACAATTTTAACCCTTCGTATGCTTTAGTCAAAATTTACCACTGAATTAATAACCTTGAAACTGTAAATTCTAGTTCAAATTGTGTGGCAGGCATACGAAAAGTTATTTAGATGATGTTTTTGAGATTTTGACTTGCTGATGCCTGATTGAAACTGTTTCGTATCCTATGCGATTAGTGTATCCACTGTTAAGTAGTATACGTAGTCTGTCGGCCAAGTGTAGGGTTTCCACCTGGCACGTGTATGAGGACATACACGGAGTCAGGATGGACGAGTGTAGGGTTTTTGGTATTTAGCATACCTATTTAATTCGTTTTTAAAGTTACGGGTAGTTTGAAATAAGACCTAGCATACCTACTTAATAAGTTAGTTAAGGGTAGTTTGAAATTGAAGACTGTTATTGGTTGGGTATAAAAAGAAAGACACTTGGCGGACAGCTCTCTTTGGTTGTTGAGTCGTGCTAGCAGGCGGTTGTCAAGAGAAGAGATTATTGTGAATTGGAAGAAGACAAGAAAATAAATGGATAAATATCTTCAAGGTGTTGTTATTTTTACACAATCGTGCACCATACCGTCCACGCTCACGCTATTCTCCCTCCACCTAATGTCGTCTACAATCACACTAAATTTCACACAATCTCCCTTGACGATATTCCCATTTCCTGCACTATCCAGTAAACACGTATGCCATCATAAACACGTGGTGACACTAAACGGCTCTCTTGAACCCTATCACGTCTACCTAAAAGCCATTATCCAACGGCATTGCCACTAAGTGACACGTTTCATGTATAGAAGCTCATGTTGTAGTAATATAGTTTTATTTTAAAAGGCGCCTTATATCGCAGGCATATGGTTTTATTTAGAAAGCCTCGCGGTTGTGAAGCTAAGTGCACTAAAGACTTTAAAGCTTTTTGGCTACTGCAGGCAAATTTGTACGTTAAAAAAGTCACTTTAAGGTTTAAATTCTAATGACAATGTCGACAAATATTATGTAAGTGCTAATACAGTCTCTGTCGTTTACTAAATAGGGTTTTAAATAGTGTGCCAAATAGTGTACGTGTTAAGAGGCCAGTTCGGGTCCGCGGGGACAAATAGGGCCAAGTTCGCGGGCTCTTGAATTTGATTATAAAGTTGTGACTGCTCGGGGACGAGCTCGTTTGACAGACGTTAAGTTTGTGGAGTTTTGAAACTTTTGAAGCATGTCAGATATTAGGTTATAGTGATGAATAAATAAATAGAGGGAACATTTTTTAACGCAGGTAAGGATAAATATCTAATATTGTTGTTTTCAAGACCCAAACATATTCGTGGTTTTTAGAGATTCACCCACCAATAACGGTATTTTAAATAAAAGTTTGTGTAAATAAACTTTAAATAAATATACAAGGATGTCCGACGTAACACGAGTTCTGAACAAAGCAAAGAGTAGACATAAATAGTAGGAGAGTAGGAGTAACTTACAATTTAATAAATATTTCTACTATTTAATACTGTTGATAAGTGCGTACATGATTACGAAGTGGGCGTATTGAGTACTTAATGAATAAAAAATCTTTTTGTAAATACAAAATTTATTATTCAGCATTCCAAGCGGATCAATAGACAATCTGTGACTCACGGGAATTTTAGACAGTTGGGAAAGACAGAACCTCAGCTATCGACACTGATTCATTTTTGGGTATAAAATTTAGATCAGCCTTATTATGTTTGGATGTTGGACTGTCGGTTGAATGTTCTATGTTCTAACTGGTGAGTTCATATTTCTGTGGCACGAAAGCCTACGGATGTAATTTTTTCTTGTGCAAATAACCAATAGGTGATTACTAAAGTGCAAACTGTGGATCTAAAACATGGTTTGGCCTGGCCTCATATGTGATGTGGTCCCACGTTGGGTGCCAACTTTAGCAACACATTGAGCAATAACCTCTTTTCTTCCGCAGTCCGCTAAATGACGAAAAAGTCAAACACGGATCCCTCACGACCGTGTTAATAGTATCCTCCACATTCCCTCGGGAGTCGTTGAGGCGGCCCCAAGTTGGGCACCAACGTTAGCAACAGTTTAACCATTGCCCTCTTTTCTTTCGCAGTCGGGTAAATATCATAAAAAACATCATACGGTTGCTTCACGTCCACGTTGTTAGTAGCATCCTCTACAGTCCCCGGGGAGTCGTTGCAAGCGGCCCCAAGTTGGGCGCCAACGTTAACGACCCGAGGTCCGTGTTCCTTACTAAACTTTTAGACGTCTTCTAGAATGCAGGAAACTTTCTCTCGAATACTCTCGATATTCAGTTATCAGGTGAAGTTTGATGCGATTTTATTACAACTTGCTTAAAGGGTCTAGCCGCAATCCCATAGTGAAACTGCCCCTGGCTGAAGTGTATACCTTTCTTAGGTGCGTTTATTTGTCTTATTATAAGATATCGTTTTACCAAATTTCAAGGCTAGAATACCCTTGGTTTGGCAAAAAAAAAATTTTTTTAAATCGTTTTTATTTTTTTGTAGCTAAACTAGTGGTTCGATTGTTGTAAAATTTGGATATTAATTGCACCTAATATTAGTTCATTTTCAAAAAAAAAATCAACGTTGTAACTTGTTTATAAAGGCTTAAAAAATATTTTTAATTTTTTAACCTTTTTTTTTAAATACTTGTGAGATAGCGACAACCTCAATTTTTTGTTATATAATGCAGAATATACTATTGCATAAAATATATTTTTTGTAAAAAAATCCATTTGGAGCAGCAAGGTAAAAATGTCTTACTAATGCATACAGGCCGTCCTTCTTACGTACTTTAGGGTGGTTCGCGTTTGTATGGGAAAAATTCAAACTCTAGCTAGAAGAAGCGGCACCCCCTTATTTGGCACACACTTATTATAAAGATAATGTACACCAAGTTTTGTAGCAAGAGATCTAAGGTCCACCACCTTGCATTTTGGAGACAAAGCAAACCGCTTGGAACAGGTGTTCCTGGGGGTGATCTGAGCTGATTTACCCCGGTTGCCGAGAGGTCCCCCCCAGCAGGTGGGCAGGGGAGGGGGGGCAAAAGTGCCTCCGGCGCGCATCACTCTAAATTTTATATCTGCATACATCTAGCAACTATATCAAGTTTGGTGTCTTTTTCGTATAATTCGAGGATGGAGAATTCATTTCTGTGACTAAACTTTCACTCACCCATACAAAAAAATCGAGAAATTCAAAATTAAAAAAAAATCTTTACATTTTTTTTTTTGAAAATCCTCTACAAAATTAAAACTACGAGGATTTGCTCTACAAAAAAAATACCTGTCAATAGCCTAGTTATCCTTATATATAGAATAGTAAACTTCTCAATCATTTTTCTTTTATAACTCTGTAAAAAAAAATATTTATGTCGCGCGGCGTACCTGCATTGTAAGAGCAGTATGCAGCTTTTAGGATTTTTAAGTATGTTTTGATGGTTTCTTATAAGTTATTATGCTTCTTTTTGTAGATTACATTAATATATTACTTCTGGACGTGATATATATGCAAATATAAATGAAATATATAAATAATAATAATAAGTGGCAGCACAATTCCAACAAGCCCTCGAGCTTGGTTCTCTCCCACCTTCCTTAACAACTGGTGTCACCTTCCTGCTCTTCAAGTCCGGTAGTACCACGGAAGCAAAAAACTACAGACCCATCACATGCTTGCCTACACTCTACAAGCTCCTTACATCCATTTTGAGAGCAAAAATCAATGCGCACATTGTCGCAAACAATATTTTGGCTTCCGCTCAAAATGGATGTAGGGTTGGGTCCCGTGGTACTAAAGAGCTCCTTCTCATAGACATGACCATATGCCAACAAATCCGGCGGAACAAGGAGGCCCTCTCGGCCGCTTGGATTGACTATAAGAAGGCCTATGATTCGGTGCCTCATTCATGGCTGGGGAGGGACTTAGAGCTGTATAAAGTTGATGCAGCTTTGAGAGCCTTCCTAAGCGCGTGTATGAGGCAGTGGACCACAGTCCTTCGTCAACCAGGAGGCGGGGATGACCGCTCTGGCCCGCAGGATTTTATAAGGATTGAGCGAGGAATCTTTCAGGGTGATAGTCTGAGTCCCCTGTGGTTCTGCCTAGCTCTGAATCTCCTCATGAACCTCACCCTGCTGAAAGATTTGGGACTAGGTTGCCGGCTTCGGAGAGAGGGTGAAGTCATTTCTCACCTTTTGTACATGGATGACCTCAAATTATTTGCACAAAATAGCCAAGACTTGTTGAACCTACTGAAAACTACCAAAGTCTTCAGTAGTGCCATCAACATGGAGTTTGGTGTCGAGAGCGGGGGAGGGTTGTAAATTCAACAAATTTACAACTCTCTGAGACAATGGCTTTCAGATCTATCTCTGAATCAGAAACCTATAAATACCTTGGTATGTCACAGTCGTTGGGTATTGAGGACGAGGGTATTAGACGGTCGGTGAAGGAGCGCTTTTTCAGTCGGCTCACAAAAAGTCCTTAACAGTTTTTTGTCAGGAGGCAACAAAGTGCGCGCCTTCAACGCCTGGGTAATGCCCCTACTCACATACTCCTTTGGCATACTAAGGTGGACTCAGACCGAACTGGACGCCCTAGATCGGAGGGTCCGATCACTGCTCACCATGCATCGCATGCTACACCCACGCTCGTCAGTTATGAGATTGTACATCCCACGGAAGTGTGGAGGCCGAGGCTTCCTAAACGCCAAGGATCTCCACAACCGCCAGGTGTACAATCTCAGGAATTATTTCCTTAACAACGAGTGTGGGATGCATCGTGTTGTGGTGGCAGTAGACAGGAACCTCACCCCGCTCTCCTTGGCAAACGAGAACTGGCGCAAACCTGTGGTACTAAGTACTGCGGATCGCAAGGCGGCATGGGAGAGTAAGGTGCTACACGGGCGGTTCTACAAGGCCCTCACGGGACCCGATGTGGACCTGCTCGGGTCGGTGAACTGGTTACGATTCGGGGACCTCTTCGGAGAAACCGAGGGTTTTGCCTGTGCAATTGCGGACGAAGTAATGATGACGAACAACTATCGGAAATATATCCTGAAGGACGGTACGATCGACAATTGTGGGGCATGCCGCCGTCCCGGAGAGTCACTCAGGCATATCATTTCCGGTTGTTCTCATCTTGCTAACGGCGAGTACTTGCACAGACATAATCTGTGCAAGCTCGTAGCCAGGATTATTCACCAGCAACTTGCTTTTCTATATGGTCTTGTGGACCGCGAAGTACCGTACTACAAGTATTTACCTGCGCCTGTTGTCGAGAATGGTCGTGCCACGCTCTATTGGGATCGATCTATCATCACTGACAGGACTATTGTAGCCAATAAGCCTGACATTGTGATAATAGATCGATCGCAATGTCGGGCCGTGCTCGTTGACATCACCATCCCCCATGATGAGAAGATTCTCGACGAGACGGGGGATTTGACGAGATCGTGAAGGCCGAGAAGGACAAGTCCAGTAAGTACTTGGCTCACGAGATAACCGCCATGTGGGATGTTGATTCGACGATCATTGTCCCGATAGTCGTTTCAGTGAACGGTCTAATAGCGAAGAGTCTCGACCAACATCTTGAGAGACTCTCGCTAGGTGGTTGGATCAAGGGCCAGAAGGCGCCAGATGCAGAAGGCGGTGATCTTGGACACGGCGCGGATAGTCCGCCAGTTCCTCTCTCTGCGGCCCTGACCACCGGCAGCTTGGGCCTTGCCCCGCTGCTGGCGGCACCCTAGGTTAGGTTTTTTATAATGTGTTTATATGTATTTTTTCTACTCCAGCACTTAAATGTGTCAATTAAATGACTGACAGTGATATCTAAAGCAATGTCATTTGAATGATTTGTCTATAGGCTCATAAGATGACTGGTAGCAGTCATCTTATGAGTATAATACAACTGCTTTATTTTTTTTAAAGATACAAGTTCCGATCATCTTGATTGAAAGAGGTATGTTTTCATTTACAATAATAACTCTTTTTTTTTTAAATAATAACTCAATTTTTTTTAAATAATAACTCTTTTTTTTTTAATAATAACTCTTTTTTTTTGCTGCAGCTGTCATAGAAAAAGTAATGTATGCAACAGCTCATAATTGGTTCTTAAAATTCTCGGGTCTTTTTTTACAAAACTCGACTACGTCTCGTTTTGTAACTTCGACCCTTGAATTTTAAGAACCCTTATTATATCACTGTTGCATAAACTACTATTTTATTGTTTTGTAAGTGTTTTTATATTTTACTTTTATATTCATATTATAAAAAACCTAACTTAAGATGAAAGATAAATAAAGTGAATAATAATAAAATGCTTTATTGCACACTACAAAAGAAATGTTACAAAAGTATGAACAGGTACAAAAATGTAGGTAACAACAGGCGGACTTATCGCTAAATAGCGATCTCTTCCAGACAACCTTCAGATAGTGAGACGGCGGAAAAGATTCAAGTTAACGGAAGTTAAATAAAGATGTTGGGAACTAATACCAACGGTCCCTGAGCGCGAGCGCCGCTGCACTGCACCGCATTCACCTCCGTTTAGATACCTACACTACACGCAAATTTAGTATAATTTTTATGTATACATAGATAAGTATCTCAAAAGACGTAGAAGATAAAAGGTCACAATAACTAAATAAAAAATTGATCTGTCGTGAAACTATCCAGTAGGTAGACAACTCATTCTGCATAGGATAATCCAATATTCAGTTATATCGTACTTATTGTAAATTCCTTTATTGTTTTAAATATTTACTTTCTGTACCTACTTGCGTTATGCTGAATAATGTTTTGAAGTAAATGCGTGTCTAAACTAAATGCGTGTAGGTATACCTACTTCAGCACGGTCCGCCGTGCGACACAAAATATTTTTTTAAATACAATTATTAGTTAAAAATGGTTGATAAGTTTATTATTCTATATAGTAGAATAACTGGGCTATTCACATGTATTTTTTTTTTTAGAGCAGATCCTCATAGTTTTAATTATGTAGAGGATTTTAAAAAAAAAAGTGTAAAGATTTTTTTTGAATTTTGAATTTCTTGATTTTTTTGTATGGGTGAGTGAAAGTTTAGTCACAGAAATGAATTCTCCATCCTCAAATTATACGAAAAAGACACCAAACTTGATATAGTTGCTAGATGTATGCAGATATAAAATTTAGAGTGAGGCGCGCCGGAGGCACTTTTCCCCCCCCTCCCCTGCCCACCTGCTGGGGGGGACCTCTCGGCAACCGGGCGAAATTAGCTCAGATCACCCCCAGGAACACCTGTTCCAAGCGGTTTGCTTTGTCTCCAAAATGCAAGGTCCCCTTAGAAAACGGGATCTTAGATCTAGTACTATTGTAACTTTATCTCAACTACAAGGGGGTGCTCAACCACTTTGAAAATTTTCAAAGTTGTATGAAATCCAAGAATAAATAAATTATATATTTTTTTATTTTTAAATAAGTAGTTGTTTTCACATTATTTGTAAATGTGATTTATAAGTTATTAAGTAAAAAAATATTTTTATTTTTTTAAGAATTTTTCAGGTGAAATAAATAATATCTTGATAAATTATGAAAAATATAAATAATTATATTTTTTTACTTAATAACTTATAAATCACATTTACAAATAATGTGAAAACAACTACTTATATAGAAATCTAAAAAAAAAAATATTTATTTGTTTTTGGATTTCATACAACGTTGAAAATTTTCAAAGTGGTTGAGCACCCTCTTGTAGTTGAGATAAAGTTACAAAACTTGGTGTACATTATCTTTATAATAAGTGTGACCAAATAAGGGGGTGCCGCTTCTTCTAGCTAGAGTTTGAATTTTTCCCATACAAACGTGAACCACCCTAAAGTACGTAAGAAGGATAATTTCATAGAAGTTTGACGTTTAAAATAACACGTGCACTGCGTGGGCTATCAAATCCGCTGCAGACTTTACATGGACTGACTCTAGACCCTTTTACTTCTATAATTCGCATTTCGACTTGTACATAACTAGTAAGTTTACTTTTTGAATAACAAAAGCAATACATATTGTAATTGTTTTTGTAGAATGTTTATGAAATAATGGAATAAATCTAATCATATCTTACTAGTCATTAATTACCATTAGATTAAAATTAGTTTTAGGTAGTACCTAAGGTTTTTGCTGCGCCCTATCAGGGTCCACGTATTGTACACCTATCATTAAGTTGAATGTGTTTTGTACTTGGTTGCAAATAAATAAATAGAAATTGAAACAATTTAAGATCTTTAATTTAAAATATGTCTAAGAGCGTATAATGCCATGCTAAGATATGTTTTGTTCTGTATGAGTAGCTCAGTGGATGCCCCAGAACTTCCGAATCAGTCAGTGCTGGTCCTTTATTTTCCAGAATTGTGACTTTGCCCGACACTATTAAGTACAAAAATGTCCCTCACCTTAATAATCACGCAGTCAGCAAGAAGTATCCCCACACGTCCGCCCCGAGGGTCCCCCGAGGGTCAAGTCGGGCATCAGTTAATGACCCCGAACCTGGTTTTATCTACTTAACTCTTACACGAATTTAAGATAGGAGATATGAAAAATTCATGTTTATTCAACGTCTGAAAAAAAAGCACGCTGGTTTAATATCACCACAAGTCTGTGAATATCACGGATTATCAGCCTAAAGCGGTTCAATAAGGTACACATTACGAGCAAGTGTGTTGAAAATTTAATTGCAGTAAAATTTATAAATGTCCAGTTCTGTTTTCACTTGTACGGAAACTTTTGCATCTTTATAGTAGCTTCGCAGTCTTGGCGCGTGCAGCACATTGTTGGACATTGTATTTTATTACCAAAAGCACGCCATGGCGCAATGGATAAAAAACCCCATAAAATATGCCGTTAAAATGTAAATAAAGACATTGTTATCTTCTCTCTATTGCTATCCCCATCCCCAGACAGAAAATGCTTATCGGAAAAGTCTGCATTGAGCATATCTAGCCAAATATAATGTTATTCTACTGAGAAACAAGTCTAAATCGATGTAGATTTAGCTTAGCCGTTCTTTACAATCGAGTAAAATTGTCAAGGAAGGAAGGAAGAAGTTAAGATATATTTGCTCAACTTAATTTTTTACGGAAGAAAGAAAAATAATAAGGTACCTACGTAAAAAAGAATAAAGACGTTCCCCGCAATACTTACATTTCCTACAAAATTTGCACTTCCCGACAACGAATGCGTTAAAAATTCTTTTTACAACCGCCACATGAACAGAATATCAACATATTTATTTTCCGCGTCCTCACTTCGCGGCGTTTCCCAGGAGGCCAGGCAAGCTTTCATGCGTCGCTCATATGATGGTGAAAAATACTGTAAAGGAAATTTTCAATTTACATAAAATATGCTTGCAGAAAGAGTGATTGGAAATATAAAAAATACTCAAAACACGTAAAATTTACTCTACGTTTTATGAATAAAAGGTAAATTTCATGAATGAAGTAACATTGCACACACAATAATATGTAATAGAAGGCCTTCTAAAGCATTGTTATACATTTTCACGCCTCATTCGTTCACTACCGGCCCCACGTTGGGCGCCATAATTTAAACGGCTATCGCATGCCATTCATCGCTTCGATGTGCGAGCGAGACAGCGTCACAGCGCTATGCACGTATGTCCCGCTCGTACACCGCAGCGGCGTGCGGATCAACGTTAAAAACCGCCTTATTTGAAACGATTACAGATGTAGTGAACAATCCTTTGCCATCGTATTTTATCGGAAACGTTCGTTTATATGTCATACTACTTTCAGTCAACCTCAGTACTTTTATGTACTGACCGAAATAGCAAGACAAGTTCGTGCGACTTCGTGAAAATACTATGGTAAAGGATTATTCACTACCTACATCTGTATTATACCGTCATAATTCAGTATTAAAGTTGATCCCCAGTTGTAGCTAGATGTTGGTAAACTGTATGTCACTTTATATTTGTCATAGCGCAGATTAGTTGGGTTGGGAGTAGTTTATGAATATTGCATTTTATGAGTATTACGTCAGGCCTCCGTGCGAAATAGAGACCATTGCAATTACTCTGCTATTGTTGTGTATGCATCGAATCAGAAATGTATGCACTTTAGCTGTCAGTAAGTTGTTTGAATTTATGAGCAAAAACTGAGCTTAGTTATGATATGAGTCATATGAGTGAACTGTCAACACGAATTTGGTTTGTCGTAGGTAAGTTAATCCGGTTACAAACAATATGTGTATTTGTATATGTATGCCTGTTGTTTAACCTCTTGTTTTCTGTATTATTTGTATTGTATTGTATACATATGTATTGTATCAATATTGTAAAGCGAGTGGGAGCAGACGAATCGCTTGATGAGAAGCAATTACCGGCACTCATGGACACCTGCAACACTAGAGGAGTTGCAAGTGCGTTGCTGGCCGTTGATGGCACTTTTCTTGAAAATTTGAAGGTCGTATAGGTCCTGAAAAAACACAGGCAACAGTACATTCCATAACTTAGCTGTGCGAAGCAGCGCTGTGCGAGGCAGCAAGTTTCAAGAGAGAGAAATTACGTTTTTTTGCAAAAACTAGTGCCTTAGTGAGTGATATATTTTTTTAAATATTGTAGCATGACAATCAATTTCTACATAAATTCAATTTTGTCGACTGTGTACAAAACCTAAAAAAATACTCCTCTTTAAATAATCCATTTTCTACTATAATTTACCATAATATAAATAAACGAGAAAAAATAAAATAATAACACAAAATACATGAGCTAAAATAAAAATAAACTACATTATCCCATCCTGAATCGTTCCCGTATCTGAAGCGTACAAATAAACAGAATAAAATACAAATCGGTTGCAATTTACAGCTTGCATTAGTTGCATTTAGAAGTTTAAATTATTAAATTAAAGTGCAAGACATATAAACACTTCAAGACGCCTTTGTTTTGTAAATATCTAAGATATTGCAGCCCTAGTGCACTTAAGGCGCAGTTGTAACGTATTTAATTTAATATCTAACACCGCGTTTGACTTACGAAGCCATCGGGTTTCAATTGCTGTTTGAACTCCCCAGACGGTAAACTATATTCTCGCTGGCGAGTCAACTCGCTCAGTGAAGGAGGAACTTAGATTTGTAACAACTAAACCTGTTCAAAGAGCGAATTATATATTATACCTATAGTTAGTGTGCAAACCGTTACGTTTAATATAAGCTTCTATTCTAATAGGTATGTAGTATGTACTGCCTATCGAAACACTTCACACACACATACAAGCGGGTATTTAGCAAAATTTTCGCCTACACTGGTTTACCGGAGATTTGTGTTCGGCTACAGGTGAGCGGGTTGCAAGCAAGTTGGGAAATTCTCGGAAATTTGTAGAATATTTCACAGGAAACAAAGGAAACTTTCATTTTGGAAATGGAAAATTTCATCTCCATATACAAGTATGTGACATTTTCCATGTGACAATTTTGTGACTTTGATCAGTATGTTCGGCTAGCAGTTGGAATGCCCTGCACTTATGGCGCTCGGCAGTCGATGACATTTATTGAAATAGGCACTGCGTGCTACTGTACACTTCGACTGTTAATAATTTTAACCTTATTGGACAAACACAGTGTGATGCTAAGTGAACTATGATTTAGAGACGAGTCAACGATTTCAGCGTCAGCTGTCTGACTGAAATGGAGTAAAAAAAAACTTGGAAATGTACTCGGACATTTGGGAACATTACACATTTTACACAAGATATAAAGCAAGCTTTGAAAATATCCGAGAACTTTTCCACCTTTAACCTCTGTAGTTCAGAGGAGGCATAGGTTCGCAAAAGTGTCTGTCCGGGATGAAAGTGCTGGGCTAGTTTGAAGATTACCTGAAACAAGATAAAGATTACATGTTAGCATGTTAGAAAAGAAAACTCCGGATAAAAAGTAAACAGGTAAGCGCTAATCGATATTAAACTTTCGTGAGACATATTTTAAACTGTTTACACGACAACGGTGAAAAATTCAAGTGAGTGAAACCGGTGTCGTCTAAACAGGTAAGAGCTACTTGCACTATCACACTAATCCGGGGTTAAGCGGTTAAACCATCAACCCAGTGTCAAATTGTACTGGTAACCATGGCAACTCTAAGTTTAACCGGTTAACCCCGGGTTAGTGAATGGCGCAAGTGACACTAAGAGATTTTAAGAGAGAGGTGAATTGTCTAAATAAAGAGTGATAGCGTATAGCTCTCTGTAAATTAGTTTCGTAACCAAGAAAAAGCACGCGCAGTTCACAATTGATGTCAATTGCCAACACGTAAAGCGACAACGATCACTAGATAAGCCGCGGTGTCTAGACACGATACATTAACTTTAGAACCCTAACACACCATATGTATAAATTTGCCAGCGCTTTGGTGCGAACTGTAATGCTGTGTAAATATATTGTAATAAATAATAATAATAATATGATGCGCTATCATGTCTGATAAACGACTGGGACTATCAATTTTTTTATACTATGTCGATGGTAAACTAAAGTCCGTGTGGTCTGAACTCTAGAGGTGAAACATGCCCGTTGAGGTTCCGTCACACAGGCGCGTTTTCCGGGCGGGGCGTGAGCGTTTTATATATAAAAGCGGCGCGCCCCGCTCACGCCCAGCCCGGAAAACGCGCCTGTGTGACGAAGCCCTTAACGACCCTTTAAAAACCTGTACGAATAGGTTCGTTTTCGAAGAGCCCCTGTACTGGTCTTATGATGAGAAAACCTTGTCAGAAAGTGCATTTAAGAAGAAATGTCTGTTAAATTACTTATTTAACAAATAGTTATAAGACAATTGTAATATTAATAAAACGTATATATAGTAGATATATGTATATAGCAAACATGAAAGCTTCACAAAATCGTAAAAGTATTACGGTTTTGTTTGTAAAACTTTACTTAGTTTGATTTCGGAAACTATTTTTTGTTTAATTTTACAGCGCCTAAGGCATATAGCTGCGCTAGTTAAGCTAGAAGCTAAGCTGAATCTAAATAATAGACCATTTCTATCTTGCCCCATTCGACATCCGATATCCCACAGCATATCGTCGCCCATTACATCCGACAGTCCATATCGCATTGCGTGTAAAAGGGCTCTTATAGCTCAGTTTCACAAAATGGTGGATGTTATCCAAGATGGCGGACGTTTAAGCTCTTTTAAGATTGTGTACAACCGGCGACTTATTAAGTATTCAGTAAAGTTGTTGAATAATTATTATTTTATTCCGCTTGCGTCTAGGTCAAAGGTTAGATTAAGAATGACTTATGAAAATGTTATGCAAAAAATTACATTAACTTTGACATTTACAGTAAACAGTACAGTCAGCAGCAAAAGCTACTAAGCAAGCGAAGTGGTTAAGAGTCTCACGAACCTAGCCGCCGTCATACATTCGAAGTTACGATTTAATTTTAGAACGAAATATATTGTATTGTATATTTATTTACTTTACGATAACAGTGATCCCATTGTATTAGTATTACATATTATAAGGCTTAAAAACTATATTAATACTTACAAGTTATATTAGACTTAATTAATTAGGGCGAGCGAAGCGAGCCCTATCACTATTCGACAAACTATGCATTCTTGTGGTACACTTTACGGAAAAACTACTGCACTGTTAGGTTTGAGATTTAACATAGTAATTTAAATTCATGTCTAGATGTGTTATCAAGCATAAAAATATAATTTTATAAACCTAAAAAAATAAAATAATGTAATAAAACTTTGTATTACTACTAGCGCCATCTGTTGGCAAAGTAATGAATTAGCATTCGTGCTAATGTTAATTATTTATTTCTCTAACAGATGGCGTTAGGTAGTATATAAATAAATAAATATTGGACATTCTTATACAAATTGACTAAGCCCCAGAAAAGCTCAAGAAGGTTTGTGTTGTGGGTACTCAAACAACGATATCTATATATGTGGTGTTTTATATGTGGGTTACCATTTTGGATTCAGACCCACCTCGCTTCGCTTGGTTTGATTCCCAATTTAGCAATTAAGTTTCTGTGAATACCTACTAGAATAATCAATCTTGCTGTATATTTGTCGCAGTATCACATTACGGCTAGCCGTTTTCAAAAACAGGGGCGTTTTGAAATGCGGCGGCTTAACGATTAGCCGGATTGAATGCGGCTGAATGAGAATCCGCCGGAATGTATTCGGCGCCATACGTTCTTCAACACGGCTAGCCGTAATGTAATACAGCGAGTCATTAGCCGCCGCTTTGACAGTTTTTAGTTCCCATTTTTAGCACTCGTGGCGCTGCCTGACATAACAACAACAAACTTTGAAAAACGCTGGAGTGTCCATCAAATCTGGAGTTCGTCGGACTGTTTCTTTTCAAAAAACATTTCCTTCGCAACTTAACTAGACGGAGCCCCGCTTCGCGGGGCTTCTATTTCTGAGCGGTTTGCCCTTCGGGCATCTGAAGCTACCTAACGAACCTAACCTACCTACCTATTGATTTAGTGAGACGTCCGTGAAAACATTACACTTTGGGGAAAAAGCGTAGGTAGGTAAGTAGGTTAAGTTCGTTAGGTAGCTTCAGATGCCCGAAGGGCAAACCGGCCAAAAATAGGAGCCCCGCTTGCGGGGCTCCGTCTATTTACGTTGTGAAGGAAATGTTTTGGAAAAGAAACACATGTAGTGCGTTGGGACCATGGTAAAATAAATTAAATTGCAAACATTGTCAAACTCCGGTTACGTAGGCGACCGAAAGAACTGGTCACTCTACAATCTAAATAGTAGTACGAAGCGGCTAAACGTAGGCCGCCTTATTGAAGAACGTATCGCAATGACAATCCGGCTACTCATCGAACCGCCGCATTTCAAAACGCCCCTGTTTGTGAAAACGGCTAGCCGTAATGTAATACGGCGGATTATACGATCTGACTGCGACATATATTCACTGCGGAGGTCAATTCACTCGTATGTTTTGTGACGCTGATGAACTGATCAGTCATGTTGTGTTAGCAAACTTAAATCGGGTATTTTCCGTTCGAGAAACAGTTTTGGTGCCATTCATTTATTACGTAAGGCGATTTTGAGGTGAAGGAGGGTCGAACATATCTTATTTTTTAATTTTTTTTCTTACTTGGGGGAGGGAGGGGGTTTTCATAGTTCTTACGTAAGTAAGATCACAAAGATGCGATTTTTTTAATTTCTATGAAATTATGACGTTTAAAATAATAATAATACTTCTACACTCTATGCTATCAAACACGGTGCAGAGTTAGCTTAAACGAGCTCAAGTACCTTTGTCCTGTACAAACGTACGTACAAATAAACATTCATAAAAATATTTTTTTGAAAAATAAACATTAAATAAACCAAACGTGTACCTACTCATTTTTTCCTTTATATTCTTACGTAATATATGGTAATATAGGGGCGGGAAGGGGAGGGGGTCAGCTTATTCTTATTATTTCTTACATAGGGGAGGGAGGGGGTCAAAAACTGGCAAAAATTGTCTTACGTAATTAATGAATGGCGCCTTTAGTGTTCCTATTGCTTGGAACTGCTAAAATTATAGATTAAGTTTAGATCATATCATATTAATACAAACTTCAGTGACTTAGGCCCGATACACGACTGCAACTTGTATGTAACTGCAACATATATAGACATACGCTGTTTTGGACTTCCGACTCGTCATGTGATCACTGGGTAGACCAGTAAAGTAGCCAAGATAGCTGATGCTGAACCTTGACAGTGCCTAGTGGAGCCATAGATGTAAGTAAAATGAGGTAGATATGGTACCAAGCGCACGATCGTGAGCCATTAATATAGGTTACGAAACCTATAATATTTAGTTAGTCGTATGGGTGACGCCAACCTGTCAAGTTGTCAAAATCGTTGACTCAATGACCTTTATGTAGACGTGTGACGTTCATAGTTGACAAAACTAAAATTTGATCCAACGATTTTGACAACTTGACAGGTTGGCGTCACCCATAGGACTAACTAAATATAGGTATCAGCGTGTGCTGTTGCATACGCTGTTTTGGTCATGCAACTCGTCTTGATGAGTACTCAGGAAAGTAGTACCCAAGATAGAGCTGATGCTGAACCTTGGCTGTACCTAGTAGAACTCAGGTTTGGTTCAACACAGGGACACGCTGTCTTAGTCAATCGACACGTCTTTATGAGCACTCGGAAGAGCAATTCCCAAGATAGAGCTGATGCTGAACCTTGGCTGTACCTAGTGGAACTCAGGTTTGTTGCAACATAGGCACACGCTGTTTTGGTCATCGGACTCGTCTCTATAAGCACTTAGGAGAGTAGTACCCAAGATAAAGCTAATGCTGAACCCTGGCTGTGCTTATTGGAACTCAGGTTTGGTGCAACGTAGGCACACGCTGTTTTGATCATCCGACTCGTCTTGATGAGCACTTAGGAGATTAGTACCCAAGATAGAGCTGATGCTGAACCCTGGCTTGGGTGTGTGTGTGTGTGTGTGTGTGTGTGTGTGTGTGTGTGTTTATGTGCGGAGCAGTGTGATTATCGCCAGTAGGTATCCAGACGAGATAGTTTTTCGCTCAATTGTGTGGTGTGGACGCAAAAATTAAATTCAAGGACATTGGCTCGCTGACCCAACGTTATGTAGGAAAGCCATTTAGTTTCCTTACAACAAGTACTGGGCGACCGTGTAGGATGTAATAAGCGCTTATGAAATTGTATATTACGTGTGGATGATATTGGCAATTTGATTTTGTCGTCTGGACACGTTTTTAATGGACAAAGTAAAAGCTGTGACAGACAGGCGTACCGGACAGCAACCGGGGTCCGGTTAGTATATTTCTTTCTTACTTATTACGTACCCACTCGATCGAACATGAAACAAGCCTCGGATTGGATCAAAGTCGCGATCCGGTACGTTTAGGTAGAAAAACTCCGCGAGCCCTTACAAAGCTCTGCTTTTTGCTAGTTTAATTAAACTAATAATTATGGGACAACAAACGTGATCAGCAATCATCCTTAGAATGCTGTTTGTGCTATCCCCTTGCTATCCCTGGTTCTACGCAGTAATGAGGCCGCTTTCTTGCGTATGATCGATGTTTACAAAAAATAAATTAAAAAAAAGAAGAAAAAAGCGGAACGTCAAATAAAGCTACACTGACTCTAACCCTACTCTGCCCGAGAAGATTTTTGCTAGAAATTGTAAAAAAAGAAATAGTTTACATCTACCAGTCAACGGTAATTTTAGCCTGCCGCTGCCCCTAAGATAGAAAAAATATAAAAAGAAAAAAAAACATAATTTTTCCGGTAATACACAAACTGGTCACATTACATGCCTTGAAGCTATAATTAGTTAGTATGTAGGGAAAGGTAAACTGTGCCTTCATTTATTGTCAAGAATAATATCATCTCTCATAACAAACATATAAAACCAGAAAACCAACATTTCCCCAAAGTTCAACGACCCCAGAAACAATAACATCTAAACGGAGAAATTAAACACACAAACACACGTTCAAATTACTGCCATAAATAAACATATAAAAGACGAAATCACATGCAACTTACTACCTTGTCATATTAAACCTACATACGCATTGTCAGCGAAATGTTAACATTCCTTACTGTGAAAAGGTCCTATTTGTTTAGACAAAATCACCTGCGATACAACCTTGTCGTATTAAAGCTACATACGAGGTCGTTATCTAAATGTGTACATTCCGTACAGCGAAAAGGTCCTGTAGAATCCATTCTGTCTGCAATGAAAGGCCAAAGGACAGAGCCCTTAATATAATTGTCAAACAAATGTGTACCCCATGATCCTTTAAACATCTCATCGTAATTTCAACCTTAAACATATTATAGAAGATTCAAATTGAGAAAACATCTGAAATGCACTGAACGTAATGATCTTTCACATGCCTCACTTAAAGACAATACTGTCAAAGGTTTTTAAACTTTATTGGTAAGAATGAAAGTTGTATTTTGATTGTGTTTTGGGATGCAGTCTCAGCCAGTCTCAGGGGAAATAGGGGAAGTAATGGTCAGCAAATATTTTGTTCTGAAGGTTTGGGGCCAGTTATGTTTGTTTTGCTCTTCTGT
The DNA here is from genome assembly GCF_948474715.1 of Cydia amplana. Lineage (NCBI taxonomy): Eukaryota > Metazoa > Arthropoda > Insecta > Lepidoptera > Tortricidae > Cydia > Cydia amplana. The sequence continues at coordinate 9,308,556 of NC_086092.1, read as the reverse complement.
TCTAATATTTGTTTTAATGTTACTTTATGTGATGACTGATGGTTTTTTTTTTATTATTTGACTTATAGTTGAGAAAATGTGAAGTTTTTGAGGGGCGTTTCTATTAGGCTTTCCATACGCTACTAGAAATAGTCAGAAACACAATGTAACATTACATTACATATGTAAGAACGTATGTAGATTTTTTAGGTCAATTTTTACAGTAAGTATGTATATCTACTTCGGTATCTACGTATGTAGGTACCTACTTTAAAATAAGAGAACGATTAAAATAAGTGTATTTTTGCAAAAAATGTATTAATTATAGCGACATTGTATTACATGGCCTATAATACAGGCACCTGCATAACACTAACTTACGCAAAAAAGATTTAGACCCTATTTGGATTTATAACACTAGGTACTTAGAATTTTTACCTACGACACTTTAGTAAGACTAGGAGGCCAATTCTGTATTAACAATAATAACTATACAAATTGATACGACATCTTTATACTACCTTGATTCATGCCACCAGGCTTTTCACGTGTACCAATAAGTGCGCGGTTTGATGTATAGAGAGACTTGAATTAAAAATATGTTGCACTTTTACTAGGATTTTATTACCTACCTAATTAATGAAACAGAAACGGATATTGAAGAGAAATACCAATATTACAACAAGCAGGAGGCGTTTTTAAATGGTTAAACCAACATTTATTTTAGGTGGTTTATGAGACAAGTCCTGATTATATTTTTTGAGGATCTGTGAGCGTTAGCGGCTCACACTGATGGGTACTGGGCGCAAGCTGACTCAAGTTAATAAAAATATAAATATTTACTAGCAAAAACAAATACATGATACTACTAACATTATGTCTATTGGTTCAGAGCTAGGATTCCTGTGTTACAGAACCCAGTAGGTACAATCGGACAGTCATCGTATTTGGGTTCAACAAATATTTATCAAAATAAGGTGAAAACCATATCCAAGTGTCAAAACAGAGTTAGCTTGTACAATAAAATAAACTCGAACACACCCGCCTCGCGCAGTAAAGTTTACCGCGACCATCAAACACGCGACCACAAGCGCGGTTGGCAGCCAGCCAGACTGAACCGACTTCAAAACTGAATCATTTAAGTATCCTATAGTGAATCGATTGACAATTATTTAAGACACCTAATACTCGTAACTTAGAAGATGCGAAAGATCAAAAAAGTAGACAGCACGCTTCAAATAATATGAGTAAGCACAGTCACCTAGGGTTGCCAACTATTTTTTGGTGGAATATAGTATTTTCCAGAATAAGGCATCAAAAATATAGTACATTTCTAAAAATATAGTACTTTTAGATAAAATACTAAACATAAGTGTAATATACGAGTACGTTTAATCGGAAATATAGTATTTTAGCGTATTTTTCCAAAAGTATATAGTACAGAGAGCCAAAATATAGTACAATACTATATAATATAGTACGGTTGGCAACCCTACAGTCACCTGCAATAATATGTTACAGCCGTATTAGAACAATAAGATACGTATTGAATCGATATGGATCGGATATGTCAGTGTCAAACACGTGTCAAAAGTGACGTTTCTTTAAACAAAAACGTCACTTTTGACACTTGTTTGACACTGACGTATCCGATCCATATGATTTCAAAGTTTCAATATCTAATATTTGATGTAGCTTATTTTTCGAATACAGCTGTCACTCTTCGAAGGCCGCAAAAATATGTGACACGCTCTTACGGCTCTACAATAAGATCGTGTCAGATATTTTTGCGGCCTTCGTTGTGTAACATATTATTGCAGGTGACTTACTGACTGTGCCTATACGACCGCGAAACTAGAACATCACTATCAGCTATCCACGTTCAGTGAATCGTCGAAACGTCGGAAACAAAGATAACAAAATAAAATTGCAATAGACCCAATAAAATTATGTTTTAATATGTGTTCAGAACGTGAAAGTTTTAAATGTCATTTTTCACTGACTATAGGTAGACTCGCAAGAGTAACTACACTAATTTTCTATTAGAACTGTCGTCACTTTGTCGGTTATCTTGTTTCACCCTAAGTCAAGAGTAACTATAAGCCCTTGTTATAAATGTCTTGGCCCTGAGCCAGTTATCTACATTATTCAGCGACGACTTTAAGATGCAACTCATTACCATACCTCTTAGGGGATTGGACCAAGCGAAATATTTAGTTTTAGATACACTCGACAGCGATTAAAACGGGTAACTTTGTATGAAACATGTATACACACTGATCTGTCTAGACTGCAATACTAGTACTTATACCTGAACCTTGCCTTCTGACTGATTGGGTATAAGATGATAATACTATTACTTATTCTGTGGTATAAGTACTAAGTTTTGCAGCCTAGACAGATCAGTGTGTATACATGTTTCATACAAAGTTACCCGTTTTGAGTTCGTGTAGGATTTCACAATAACCTAAAAATATTCTGACAAAAGTCCGAACATAACCGTAAACCCTAAAAATCCTGACATTTACTGAACGGTAATTTCTCCAAAGTCTAAACCCTACTAAGGTGTCTTTATAATTGGGCCCTCGTATCTAGAGTTTTTTTTAAGTTTGCTGTAGCTAAATACTCTAAACCAGCGGTCGGCAATCTTTTAGCAGCCAAGGGCCACATAGTAGTCAACGAAGTTGACGCGGGCCGCCCTTTGTTAATTTTTATGACTTTGTCAGACATTGTCGTTTGTCAATATTACATAAAAAATAGCCAGGGAGGCCCGCGGGTTGCCGACCGCTGCTCTAAACTTTTAGCTCGCTTCTAGTGGTTAGTTGAGGTTTCTAAAAAAACCCCGCCAAGTCCCCCGCAAACCTGACACAGGACCAAAAATCCTGACATCCTGATGAAAATAGATAAACTTCTTATAGGATCTCACGATTACCCACAAAGTCGGTTTTCATTGTTTTTGAGTGTATTGTTTCGTTGCAACTAAGTATAATAATAACCTTTACAGCTCCAAGCAACTTTGTAGAATGCAAACCGAAATCGTTAGCATAGCTTTTAGGAAATTGGACGGGCTATAACTTTATATTACTAAATTAGGTATTATATACTAGCATAGATTAAGCGGGGGCCCCGGGTTCGAATACATTGTTCCTGAGTTGTGATGTTTTCTACGTTTTTAAGATTGCATACCATTTGTCCCAGCCGGGCACAGATGGGAATAGGCGCTGCATACAAATCATTCCCATTTGTCCCCGCCTCATGTATGGCGGCGGTCACGTGGGGCGGGACAAATGGGAATACACCTTTTTAAGTTTTTCTCTATATCTGTATCTCATGCCCGAGTGGGAAATTTTTCTACCTTTCTATATAAACATTTGGAAGCCTCTAAATAGTCTAAATATTCCACTTAATGTTTAAGTAGGTATAGATTCGCGAACATGCCTCGTCGGTCGGTACACGTAGCAAGCTGAAGCACGATAGTTAAAGATGAATGCCTCATCGGGATGCTGTGGGCGCCAGTATGTAGGCGAAGGTCGAGCGTGATATTAAATATTTACTCCCGTTTACAGAACTTTTCATTCTTCTGATAGTTAAATAAGCTTCGTTTTCACACTACAAATGAAAATAAAAAAGTGACAGAATGAACGTTTCTTGACGAAACAAAATAAAAACGTCACATTTGACACTGACACACCGATCCATATCGTTTCTATATCTAATAATTGACGTATGTTAAAGTTCGAATATGGCTGTTAGATATGGAAGAGCAGTTTTGTATAACTTACTAGGAGATACAAGCCACTCTATTTGTAATGGTTTTGAATGAAATAAAGAATTTTGATCTTTTTTTTATTTATTTTTGATACCTAAGTATATATACGTTACTTGAATATTCATGTAAAATTAGAGCGTAGGTAAGTGCGATTGTATGGCGGCGGTATTGGGTTAACTATGTGGCCGATGTTACAAATGAACCGCAAAGCGCCCCCTGCGCGCGGTTTTCAAATAGCAATTTTCGCTCCATTCATTATCATCGGTGTACTAAATCACGATACTGCTAACGTCAGCAGACATTCGCGATACAGAGCTGGCTACTGACCAGTGAGGATTGACCTTTCATTACAATGGATTTCAAAAAATCCGACAAAAGTCGAGAGTCGAGACAGACCTACGAGTATTTTACACCACACCAGGCCCCAATTTCACCACGGTGACAGGTGCGACAATTGTAAAACATCACTGGTGCTGACGTCACAGGCATCCATGGGCTACGGTTACCGCTTACCATCGGGCGGGCCGTATTCCTGTTTGCCACCATCATTGTATTATTTAAAAAAACTTTATTATATCGAAAAAAAAAACAGATATTTCTCTTACCAAGTTTCTGACAATTGTCACAAGATTTAAAAGAATTGTCGGCAATTCTTCGTAGTCACGTTTCGGCACTTCACTTTCTATGAACATTTTATGTATTAACGTTATCAATGTAGAGCTCAAAATAGTCAGGTTCAAAATGATTTGTGAAACTCCCTTTGTCAGAAGGGATATCCAGGGGGGTCGAAGGGGGGAGGGGGGTCGCTGATTTACGTTCGCCGGGGCCTGCACTGATAACTGATAAGGGCGCGGTAACTATAGATAGCGAATATGCTTGTCATGGCGTGACCGCTGGGATTTAGGTACAGTCGGGCTTTGATTTGTACAGTCAGCATCAATAGTCGGTGATTTAAGTGGCTAATTAGTACTAATAACTGAGACATTCAAATACCCGACACGATCTTATTTGTAGCGCAATAAGAGCGTGTCACACATTTTTGCGGCCTTCGCTGTGTAACATATATGTTATTGCTGGTGACTGTACAGTCTTTATTGAGCCCCCGAATAAGAGCCGTCGACCCAAAGACGCCGTTTCACGGACGATAAAAACTGCATAAAGGCGTTTATAGTCCGAGAGCCTGCTAAACTACCCGCGAAACTCGCGGTAGTTTTCAACATATGCTTTTATAGCATAAACTTGACGATGGTATGTGTTTTGAGTTAATTGCTTAACGGTATGTATTACATTTCCATGGCGCTTGTACAAAATATTTTTATGTTTGTATTATTTAATTATGTATACTTATAGTGTGTGTTTTTTGTTAAAGTTAGTAGCTTTTTATTTTCTTTATTTATATGGATTTTTAAAATATGCATTAAAATAAAATACAAAAAAACTTACAAAAATATATAAACGCATTATAAAAAAACCCTATCCCCCTACCCTAGGGAGCCGCCAGCAGCGGGGCAGGGCCCACGACCCAGTAGCTTTTTATTATTATTATTGAAATTGAAAATGGAAATATTTTGCGGCAGTTATCACCCGGACCCGCGCAAGATCTCAAAAATATATTATTATTATATAATCAACCCAATCTTTGTACAAAAATAAAGATATTCTACGAATTCATAAAAAAAAACCAGGATTCCATCCAAGTAATTTATTGAAAACAGGCTGTATTTTAGATAGCCGCAGCAATGACAGCCCCGCCCCCGCCGACAACAACACAAGTAGCGCCTGATCGGATCTATATCGCCTGATAACACCTTGATTCCCCTTTAATTGGACGACGACAAAACAGCAACAATGTCGTTTACTACCACCGTACCCTGTACTATGTACAGTCACCTGCAATAATATGTTACTCAAGAGATTCGAACTCCGCAAAAATATGTGACACGCTTTTATGGCTCTAAAAATAAGACCGTGTCAAATATTTTTGCCGCTTTCTTATGAACAACAACAAAGAAAGGCTCTTTTTTACTTTTTATGTCTTTGTAATCGTATCCGACATCTGATATCGGATCGGACAGTGTGAAAACTCCTTTTCCGTAATCGTACTATGTATTTGAGCTTGTACACGAACCATGTTCCCCGGAGATCGCCAATAAGCCCCGTTTCGAAGGATAAGACCTCTTAAGTGCACTGGTTGCAGACTGCAGGTGTATTGACTGCATTGTGATACGAGATCATGGGATTTCACAATTTTAAGTTCACTGCCTGAAACCCTGAAATGTATTTTACAAGTGAACGTGTTCGGTAGAACAAACGTTTGAGTTGCACTGCTATTATTTAATACCTAGTTACCTACAATTAATACAAAAAAGGGAAAACCAGTTTTTCAGAAAAATACTGTATGTCCCTCTGGCATGGCAAAGGACGAACAAAGTGGCCACACTACATACAAAAAACCGGCCAAGTGCGAGTCCGACTCGCGCACGGAGGGTTCCGCACCATCAACAAAAAATATAGCAAAACAAGCAAAAAAACGGTCACCCATCCAAGTACTGACCCCACCCGACGTTGCTTAACTTCGATCAAAAATCACGTTTGTTATATGGGAACCCCACTTAAATCTTTATTTTATTCTGTTTTTAGTATTTGTTGTTATAGCGGCAACAGAAATACATCATCTGTGAAAATTTCAACTGTCTTCTGTCACGGTTCGTGAGATACAGCCTGGTGACAGACGGACGGACGGACGGACGGACAGCGGAGTCTTAGTAATAGGGTCCCGTTTTTACCCTTTGGGTACGGAACCCTAAAAAGAACCCTAAAAAAACCGAACGGGATTTCATCGAATTAAAGTTACTAGTACAGTAAAATAATGTCGATATGCGACAGTATTATATTCCTATAAATACGGCTCGCCAGGTGTGACGGACAAGTCGCATTAATCACGACACGAAGCGACATGCGACATTCATCATGGATCATGGCGCGACACACACATTGTTGGCAGAACTTTAACCAGCACCGCGATCTCACATTATATTACCCATTTCATATTAGGCGACTTTTCAAGGCATGTAACAAAATATGAAAAATTCACCACCTCGGGCGAGAATGGAACTCGCGAATCCGCTTTTTTTTTCTTTTTGGCATGCCCGGTCCAAAAGTTAGGGAGAGAGGAGGACACATTTTTTTTGGACTTACAAATACATTATTGCAAAAGTATGTGTTTAATAAAAGGCCTTGGTGTGCTGATGCTAAAAAATTCATAAGAAAGTTAGGTCAACGCCTACGAGAGAAAAGCGGCGACCCCAGGTCCGGCGCATTTTTAATCCAGCGTATCTCGCTAGCGGTACAAAGAGGGAACGCCAGCAGCGTACTAGGTACATTCAGCCGGGTACCTATGGCCTAAATGCATACAATACCATTAGTTTTTATATTTACCTAAGTATATTAAGTTTGTAAATTTCTGTACCTTTGAAAACCTTAAAGTTGTTTTTAAAGGTCCAAAACCACACGTTGGTTTAAAAAAAAATCTCGTTTAGTTGGTATACCTACCCTCCTTAAAATTCAATGATTTTCATTTCGAATTCAAAAATACATCTACTAAAATGTACGTTTTTCAATAAAATGGCTGTGATATACGAACAGATGAACGGACGAACGTTTTTTGCCATTTGGCTACATCAAAACCCTAAAAACACACGTGATTCAGGCATTCTGCGTGGAATTCATTCGTTGTTAGAAAAGAGTTGATGTCATAAGCAAGTCATAAGTGGCTACCAACAATAGAGGAGTAAAGACAATATCTTCTTCTTCTTCTTATTTAAGAGCTGTGCTCTTGTCGGTGGAGAAATCTCCAACTCATCCGGTCCTCTGCCAACTTCTTAACCTTCTGGTATGACACCACCTGAACCTTTTCTTTTATTTGGTTAAATTAATTTTTTCCCGGTAAGACAATATTACACAGTAAAGACAATATACTGCATGAATAACTTGGATCGTTTCATGAAATCAATCACAATATCTCCGCGGTGACGCGGTCACAGCTCGATAGTTCATCCTCCGCGCCGGCAGATTGATGGTTTGACCCTATAACGAATGTATTCAACTATTGTACAGGGAAGGTTCAAGTTGTGATGGCTTGTAAGCGATATGCCGGCCGATCGTAATATCCGCCAGATCATGAAATTCTTAGGCATACCTATCGTAAAACGTGAAAATCAAGCCGAATCTCACTAAATCTCACGGAAAATATCACGTTTTTTTTTTAAGTTGAAGGAGCAGATAATTTTACTGTAAATCACATGGATTTATTGTGTCTATATAAAAAACTAGCGACTCGCCCCGGCTTCGCACGGGTTAACAAATTATACATGAACCTTCCTCTTGAATCACTCTATCTATTAAAAAAAAACGGCATCAAAATCAGTTGCGTAGTTTTAAAGATCTAAGCATACATAGGGGCAGACAGACAGTGGGAAGCGACTTTTATACTATGTAGTGATATACATAAATGCAAAAATATATAAATAGACTGAAATGCCAATGATGATGATATTGTGTAAATAAAGTTACTCATAAAGTGCGCAGCCAGTAAATATATCTTATTTTTGGAATTTCTACAATTTCTTGTTCACACGATGCAAACGATGCTCAAATTTACGAATTGTCATATCAGAGGGGCTATATACCGCGTAAACCGAATTTCGCAAATTGCGGGCATTTTTCTCTGTCACTCTAATTACGCCTTCATTGGAGTAAAAGAGAAGATCCAAGCAATTTGCGAAATTCGGTTTTCGCGGTAGCCCCTCTGATATCACCGTAACCATCATGTTGTATTGTAACTTGTAACCGATTCCAACCGAAATGTATTCGCAATTAGCTGAGCGGCGTTAAACAAAACCACTTTACGAGGAAACCGAAAAATTTGCACACATTGTGACGGTTCCACGCAAAAAGCACCATTGCTCATAATGACGATTTGTCTTTGCACCTTTATTAATTATATTGATCAGTGTTATTTTAAAGATAATATTCGGGGGTCAACTGTAACTGCATTACTGCTGCGATCAATTTAGTTGAAGGATAGGATAATTTTAATCATTCATCGTTATTAAATTATTTTGTAAATTGTCACTAACTGTTAAGTTGAAATTTGTTTTTTATTACCTATACACGCATACCTACTGCATACCTATATGTACCTATGATGAGATGACCCGCCGCAGTTTAGTTGCAATAAATAGTCATAAGCGTATGGACCTGTTTTAATTTCTTCTAACACCTTCACTCCAAAATGAACCTTAACGACTAAACATTATGGTCCTTCGAACCGGATATCATTTACGGTGACCTATTACGCGGAGTGAATTTATTGTAATTTGGAGTTAAATATGGACAAATCAGTGCAAAAAAGTGGACAATATAACGGATTAAAATGTGTTTAAGTGAATTAAAGTGAAAAGAACGATATAGACTGGTAAATTTAGGATTTACAACCAAATGTTTCTACAGCCGTTATTATCCGAACTAAATTGAACTGAGTGATTTGGCATGTTTCAAAGGACAGTGGAATAGTGCATTTATACATACACAGCGGCAAAATAAGATAGCATTGGACATTACGTACCTACTTATATGCAGCGCGTACTTACCTACGTACTTATGCGCTTACCCTACACGGTAAAAAGTGAGTGCCGCGTTGGAACATTCTAGAACTTGGTGATTCGGTATTTAATTTGGTGATATTGTAACAGTGAAATTACACAATGGAGCAGATAGAAAAACGTATATTACTTCAGAAAGATACTTATGAAAAGATAGAAAAGGCTTATAGCAACTACAAAAAGTCGCCTAAGGAAAGGATAACTATTGGATATGTACAAGGAAGAATGGATACTTTAGATACTTATTGGAAGGAATTTAAGATAGTTCACGAGAAAATACTTCTATCGATTTCTGTAGAAGACAGACAATTACTTCCGTACTTCTCCGAGGATATGTTTGACCAGTTTGAGGAGTTGTTTTATACATACAAAGGAGAGTTGAGGACGGTGTTATTGAAGCTTAGTCCTGAAATCGCAAAGGTGGACACATCCAAACAAACAGTGAGTAACACAAGTACATCCAATAGTGAAGTCCGTTTGCCTAGAATTTCCATACCTACTTTTAATGGGAATTATACAGAGTGCCAATCATTTCACGACCTTTTTGTGGCATTAATTCATAACAACTCGTCTTTAGAAAACGTACAGAAATTACACTACCTGAAAAGTAGTCTGACGGGCGATGCTGAAGTATTATTGCGGCAGTTTTCTATCACTGGAGAAAATTATACCGAGGCATGGGCGATTCTGAAAAAGAGATATAACAACAAGAGATATATCGCGAATACAGTTTTTAAGAAGTTTTTTGGACAACGAGCGTTATCTCAAGAATCGGCTTCCGCGATTAAACAGCTGTTAGATACCACTGTAGAATGTATGAACGCGCTCAAGAATTTAGGTTTGCCTACCGATCAGTGGGATGCAATCGTCATGTTTGTCGTCATATCTAAGCTAGATGTCAGCAGTCATAAACAATGGGAAGAGACAATTAGTGAAGATAGTTGCGATGACTTACCTGGATTTGAGAGACTGAAGCAGTTCTTGGAAACACGGTTTCGCACATTAGAGATGGTAGAACCTGCAAATAGAAGTTACAAACAACCACCGAGTGTTAAACCGAAGGCATTTCACACAACGGCTAGCAACGACGATCTGCAATGTACCTTCTGCAAAGAAAAGCACTACATACATCATTGTAAGCAGTTTAGCGAGCTACCTATTGAAGAGAGGTACAGCTACGTTCAAGACAACAACTTGTGCTTTAATTGTCTCGTACCTAATCACACTGTGTTTAAATGCAAACAACGCACGACATGTCAAATCTGCAACAGAAAACACCACTCCTTATTACATAGAGAGAAGAAGACAGTAAGTGAAGACAAACAGGTTACAACTGCAACGAAAGAGGATCCGCCTGCGCACACAAACGAAGAAAAGTTTGTCACCAAGGTCACAGCGCATGTGGCAAGCGGAGAACAGCCTGGTGAGAATATATGGTTGCCAACAGCACTGGTAGACGTCACATCGAGTTCAGGTCAGTCACACGTCTTCCGTGCTCTCATTGATCCAGGTTCAGAGGTGTCACTAGTAACATCAAAGGTCGTCGGTTTATTAGGTTTAAAGAAAAACGATATCAGCGGCGTCATGTTTGGTGTTGGTGAAGGTAATCGCACATCTCTTAAGCACTTAGTAGATTTACAGATTACGTCTAGATATGATACAAATTTCTCCTTTAATGTAAGCAATGCATATGTATTAAAGTCTATAACGCGTTTGTTACCTGAAAGGGAAATTAGAGGTTATACTTGGCCTCAGCTTAAGGATATACAACTGGCTGACCCCACCTTCAACGTACCAGGTAGGATAGATATTTTACTTAGTGCGAAAATCTATGCGAAGATAGTAGACAATGGTTTGATTAGGGGGCCAGGTGACGTAATCGCGCAGCACACCCGTCTCGGGTGGATCTTGTCCGGTGATATTGAGATCAATTCAAACAGGTCTCATAATGTCAGGAGCTTTCACATCACAAGACAAGTCGAGGAAGATAACAATCTACTAAGTAAATTCTGGGAATTGGAAACAGAACTTTACACAACCAAGAAAGCTTGGTCTATAGAGGAAGAAAGTTCTGAAGAAATCTACAAAAATACAACGGTAAGAGATGAAATAGGAAGATATGAGGCACATCTGCCTCTGAAACAAACAAAAGAAGAAACAAGAAAGCTTTGCGGTGAAACAAAGCAGCACGCAATGACTACGTTCCAACAACTAGAAAGGAAGGTCCAGAGAAATGACAAACTGAAAGAAGAAGCTACAACGGTCAGCAATGAATATTGGAATTTAGTTCATATGAAGAAAGTAGAAAAAGAAGATGAAAGGGAAGCTATTCACCTAGCCCCGCACCCTATAACTCGTGAGGATAAGGAAACCACAAAAGTGTGGATAGCAAACGATGCGTCGTCGAAGGGCTCCAACGGTCGATCCTTAAATGACAGCATGCAGGTAGAGCCTACCTTGCAACCTGACCTACGCAGCCTCATCATTCGCTGGAGATGTCACAAAATCTGTGTGGTAGGCGATATAGTTAAGATATATCGTCAATTAAGGATGACAAGCAACCATACCGGTTTACAGCGGATAATGTGGCGAGAACGAGATGAAGCTTCTGGCAACTTAGAAAGTTTATATCAGCTGTTAACAGTCATGTTTGGGATCACTGCGGCACCTTGGTTAGCAGTACGAATGCTACGTCAACTCGCTGATGGTGATTCGGAAAGATATCTACTAGGCGAAGCAGTGGCTAAGAACTCCTGCGTGGACGACTTGATGACTGGCCACGAAGACTTATCTGAAATGAAGGTAATATCTAATAAAGTTAATAAGTTAATAAAGGCAGGTGAACACATGCAGGGATGGTCAAGCAACTCTGAGGAGTTGTTAAAGTACTTACAAGAGGTTAATAGAGTCAGTAAAGAAACAGTGAACAGTCTGGAAATTAAGCTAGATAAGGTAATAAAAATACTTGTACTTACCTGGGACAGGAACGAAGACATATTTAAAATTACTGTGAACTTACCGGAACTCAGGAACCCTGTAACAAAAAGGTTAGTTTTATCAGATGAGGCGAGTCTCTTCGATCCCGTACGGTGGGTGGCTCCAGTCGTCACAACAGCGAAGGTCAAGATACAGAAATTATGGCTTTGCAACTATGGATGGTATGACGAGCAGCCCTCAGAATTGGTTACTTACCGAGATGAGCTGAACGGACTGCAAGTGATCGGGACCCCACGGTGGATGACAATCACAGCAGGAATCAGAGCAAGAGAGTGGTGGACTGGACCAGAGTGGCTGAAAGACAAAGATACCGAGTTCACTAGAGTTGACATTCTACCAACAAGTTTAGAAATGAAAAAGACAAAGTTGAAGAGAGTACTAGCTCAACGCCGAAGATTTATAAAATGGAAAAACAAGACAAGGCAAGAAGATTGTTTGACAGCAGCTGAAATGGAAGAAATAGAAATGAGATATATAAGATTCTATCAATATTTGATATATGAAGAGGAAATTAAGAATCTGAAAAAGAATGGTAAAATTATGGCAAAGAGTTATTTAATTACACTGACCCCATACTTAGATGAACATGGTCTGTTGAGGGTCGATGGCCGCCTTAACAACTCGTCCTTCGCAGAAGAATTCAACCACCCTCAAATCATTACCAGTAAGCAACATATCACAAATGTTTTGATAAAGGAGGTTCATGTCAGAATGCACGTAGACACACTTGCAATGAGGACATACATTCGAGGCAAAGATTGGATTATTACTATTAAGATAGCTATCACACAAGTTATACGCAGTCGCAGTGTCGCCAGTGTCCGCTTAACTTACTTTACTTACCGGCCGCACGCTTGTATGCCACCAAGCCACCATCGTGATATATATCCTAGACTCGAGTACAAAAGGGTGGGCGGTCAGTCATTCAACTTTTAAAATATACTTACCTAATTCAAGTATAAAGGAAATACCTACTTATCAAGTTATCAGGTAAAACCTCTAATCATCCCAATCAGACTTAGGTATAGTCGCGAATAAAGTTAAACGTTCATTACATAACCGCTTTCCCGTTATGTATCTGAATACATGTGCATACTTACTTATAAACGTAACTTGTAAACATTGAAATGATATACTTAGTTAAACCACTCCGGTATTAGTTCGCCAACATCAAACATCATTCAAAAAGAGACTTTATTGTGTTATAATAAGACTTATACTCGAGTGTGTTCATTAGATTGTTTAAAAAATATGAATAAGAAGTTTCTATATTCGTACTTAAACTAAATATTATTCACTAAAGACATTGTTTAGCTAACACCAAGTTTGTAGTTAAAAGTACCTAAAACAATCCATACAGTCCATTACAATTGAATCTTTATCAAATTCCGTTAGCAAACAAGATGTTATGTTGTAAAATCGAATATTTTTATAGTTGTAAGTACGTAAAGATGTCTTACCTGCATCTTACATGCTACTATGTAAGATTACATTACAAATAGTTATTAATCAAGTATTATTTCTTCTATTTGTAATCTATTTGCTTTAATTATTTTGTTAAATTGCTCAGTTTACATTATCTAGAAGCGAAACGATATAATTAGAAAACATGAACTATAGAAAATTGCACTTTATTTCTATGAATGTAAGGTTCAAAGTGTTTTGCTTAATGTTGATAACATATGTACGTATGTATATCTCTCAAATGTAAACGAGCAGCTGGGTGATGGGATTTTGTTTACTTCTTTAACATTATTGTTAGTTAATAGTTAGTATACATTTGTGGGTACCTAGCTTGACTAGTTATGTAGCACGTAATTAGCACCAAGCTAACTTGTTTGTGAGATAATAATATTCTCTAAGGCCCGACCATAGATAAATATTGTGTTTCTAACGAATAAAATGTACCTACATATTTTAGTATAAAATAATTAGCGCCGATATTGTAGTATAAGTTTGTAACTATTGTACTGAGTGAGGACCTACAGTTTTTTTGTGATAGTTTAGTTTCAAGTTTGTATAACGACTGTTAGTTGTTAACTTAACGTTTAATGTAAACTTAAAGACTAGATTTTCGTGCCTTATGCCTTTTTTTGTTAAAGTTTACAATGTACTTAGTGTTATTTCGAGGTTTTAGGTTAACAAATGTTTCCTTACTCATTCTAAAGCTTATAGTTTAAAAACTGTTGTTTTTGGTGGGCGGTATGTTAAGTTGAAATTTGTTTTTTATTACCTATACACGCATACCTACTGCATACCTATATGTACCTATGATGAGATGACCCGCCGCAGTTTAGTTGCAATAAATAGTCATAAGCGTATGGACCTGTTTTAATTTCTTCTAACACCTTCACTCCAAAATGAACCTTAACGACTAAACACTAACCTTAATTAATTAAGATTTGTTGTACTACTGACACTACCTATATGGATCTATATGATTCGAAATAAATAATTAATTGTTATCCCACGCAGACAAAGTCGCGAAAAGAAGCTGTTTGTGTCTCTCTATCACTCTTCTTTATAAGTGTGACAGTGACAGTTGCGTTTCGTTCGTTAGCAATTGGCATGTTGGCTACAGGGCCAGGTCCTTCAGCTTCACCGTCTTTCTCTATTACTTGATTTTTTTTAATCAGCGTGACCAATCTTTCAACAAAATAAGATTTAAACCGTAAGAAATTTGTTAAATGGAAATCGGGATTTAGGTTAGATCGTTGATATCAGTTTATAGGTACTTTTTGGTAAAGAACGTCACAAATTAGCGCGCAAGTAATTAGCGGCTCTTGTGAGGGTCCGTCGACCAGTGTTTCGTATGCAGGTATGTGACAGCGGACAGTCGGCTAAAGGTGTTGTGTAGCTCGGGGTGATACTGATTGTACACGTACAGTCGACCTGATTTTTAGAATTCCGTATTTCATATTTTATATTATATCATCACTCATCAACTCATCATCATTATTTTGACGACCGGTCTGGCCTAGTGGGTAGTGACCCTGCTAGTGAAGCCGCGGTCCTGGGCTCGAATCCCAGTAAGGGCATTTATTTGTGTGATGAGCACAGATACTTGTTCCTGAGTCTTGGGTGTTTTCTATGTATCTATGTATTTGTATATTATATATATCGTTGTCTGTGTACCCACAACACAAGCCTTCTTGAGCTTACTGTGGGACTTAGTCAATCTGTGTAAGAATGCCCTATAATATTTATTTATTATTTATCATTTTTACCGAACATGATGTTACTTCGATGACTAAAATTGTGTATTAAATATCACAGCTCAGGAAATACCCTTCAAGTTATTATCTAATATCTATTATGCTTGCCTTCTTGTGTGTCCTGTGTATAGTGTGTCTATTTAAACATGTGCACCTCCGATAGCGTCTGTTTGTCTGTCTGTCTTGTCGTACGTCGTGGCGCCAAGGGATTTATGACGCAAAGATATCAAAGTTTGATACTTACTCATTTATATACATAAATGTGATATAAAAAGAAACTAAGACAAGATTAGAAAGTTATAAGTATAATTTATCAAGAAATACGATAACAAAGGTAATAAACCTATAAGTAATAACCGAATAAATATTTTTGCAAATAATCGTCTTCTATTCTCGGTATTTGTATTAATTTTAGTAACTATAGGTACGTGATCACGTGAAAGTATAATTAACACATTATATGTATTTAAACTCTACCTACAGTATTCTGTAAAAGTAAATATTAAAATTAAGCATATTAAAACAAAAATACAAATATAACGGCCTCTGTAGCCTAGTCGGTAGTGACCCTGCCTACGAAGCTGGAGGTCCCGGGTTCGAATCCCGGTAAGGGCATTTATTTGTGTGTTCATCACAAATATTTGTTCCTTAGTTATGGATGTTTTCTATGTATTTAAGTACTTATATGTATCTATATATTATATATATCGTCGTGTAGTACCCACAACACAAGCCTTATGAGCTTACCGTGGGACTAGGTCGATTAAATATATATTTCATAGGGACCGAAGAACGTTTTTCATATATAAACTTCTATGTTATTAAGTTATTACAATATCAAAACCTTATCGTAACAGATGACGCCTACCTATAATATTTTTAATACCGAAAGCGTCCTGTCGACTTCCTTAGGTATATTTATTTCAACCTCCTCTCATCATCAAACACCATCTCGTATTCAAAACGCGATGACCCAAATTGACCCAATGTGCTGATGGAGTCGTTAGAAGGCTCTATTAATTACTGGGTGACAAGACACTTCTTCAGCTGTATTCACAAATATTTTCTATAAACCAGTATAACTTGACACCTTCAGTATTCAACCACCGTAAAAATAATAGAAAATTGAAAAACGTTACTTAAATTGCCTACAGAAATATTGAATGTCATATTTTTAGTTTTATCTGTACTTGACAATAGATGTAGCACCGACCGGAAAGTCTTATGTTGTTGAGCATAAGACTTTCCAGTCGGTGCTACAGCTATTGTCAAGTAGCAGTACTGATAGTTCCGCTACTCGATGCTAGATGTAGACACTGAAATTAATAGTTTTTTTTGGTACCAAAACTGATGTATGGTGTGAGCAATCTATGTATTTTATTCTCTATGGTACTGTCCAACCTTCCTCATTATTACGAGGTTATCGTTATTTGTAATAATTGTACAGTCACCTGCAATAATATGTTACTATTCGAAGGCCGCAAATATGTGTGTCACGCTCTTATGGCTCTACAAATAAGATGGTGTCCGATATTTTTGCGGCCTTCGCTGTGTAACATATTATTGCAGGTGACTGTAATAGTACGCGTTCGGGGGTCAAAGTTACATTGTCCTACTAACAGCACGGCCGCGGATGGTTTGCTGAACTGTATAAATGCGGACAGTGACTCGACTTTATTTATTATTGTACAATGTACCGTTATATCCGGCTTATTTAATTAATATAGTATTTTAAAATAAAAACACGCACCCTCCGGACATTTGGACGGCACGAAATGTGTTGGTTTTGAAATTATCACTAAAATGTACATGATGTTCTTTAATATAGTAACCCTTAGGATAAACAATATTAATTTAAGTACAAAAATAAGTGGTAGGTATATTTTGTACCTATAGTCCTTATTTACGTTAAAATTCCTGTTTGTCTAGAGATGTTATCATCTGAACTATCGGGACCGCGAATGTCATAGTTTTGAATTTTAATTTGTTGTAAGTTTAAAAAAAAAATCGCTAAGTATCCTAAAAAATAAAATTGCGCATGTTTAGAAGCAATTTTTCACATTTTTAGCTTCTGTACAATTAGTGTGTTTAAATTTAAAGTCAGAACTAATCGCACTTCGTTTTATCAATCTCTAGAGTCTAGAGGTCTTATAAGTTCAATACTCTCTTTCTACAACCCACAACACTTCACAATAGCAAAAAGGATGCCAATAAGCTTTAATGCAAAATGGCGGCACCCACACGTCAATACAAACGTTCAATACACAATCTGCCCCACACCAAAACCTATTGACTTTAAAATTTAACACTGAACAAACTTGCCAACACAATACAAACAATTTCATACCTTATGTAAGTTGGACAAGTTTCAAAACCCATTGGCAGTCGTTGTAACTCATATTGACCAGTCGAAGTTGTAAAAGTAACTTTCTGTGTTATGATATAAGGTTGAGAATGGTTTGAGTTGGTCGTGAGCCATTTTTGCCGCGGTTTTGCAGGTTCGGTTGCAAAGTAAACGTAGCTTCTTGTTTTGTTGGGTTTGTTTTCTTTGTGTCAGATGCTGAGCAAATTTGAGGTGAGAAAAGGTATAAATCTGTTCTTAGTTATGTTTTTGACCTTCTATAAAACTAACAGGATTTTTGCACCTACGCATCTGTGTAGTAATCCATATGAACCTGTAAGTACCAAGTATTTCATGACTTGTGTGTATAAAATGTTTAATATTCATTATTTTCTTTTTGTACCTCGGTTTTACATTGTCGATATTCCACAATAATATTTTCTTCTGAACCGCCGCGTTGAGATTACGAGAAATATTTCTTCGAGGGCTTACAAATGCGTTGGCAGCATTTGAGATGGGAGTACGTTTTTTCTTTGAAAGTTTGAGTTAATTCTACATTTTAGTTTGTCTACGGACATACCTCAGGTTCCACAGTGTTATAGGTGAGAACTGTCGATTTAACTCTAGTTCAGTAATGATAGTTCTCACACGGACCTAAACCGTCACGTCACGATGACTGGCGCCTGTCAATCAGGAATGGCCGCGCCTCCGCCATTTTATAATTAGTATAGTGGAGGCTAGTAATTATACAAGACTGACAACCTCCATACTAACACGGTGCTTCATCATTATTTATTATTATTTGTTAGGCGTTTTTTTTTTTATTTTAGCTTTGTGCGTGCTACAACATCTTTTGACACACAAGTACAATGAATAGGTAATAAAAGTGCCTATTTTAGGCCTATTGTTATTCTATTATGCCATCTAGTAAACTCACTAAATAGTTTTAAAAAAATGTGAAAATAAATAAAAATATTAATAAAATGATATTATAATGATACGAGTATCAATGAGATTTGGTTCCTATGACCTATGACAGCGGTGGGGTAAGTCCAAAAGTTACAAACTTTTGGACTATGGTCACAGTTTTCATACTAAAAATAGTAAATAGCGCCAAGTTGGCAAGTCTATGAGGCTATAGGTACTCGTAAAAGGTAGGTTAAGTTCGTGTGACTTAACAGTCTTGATTGATGTACTCCCTGGTACAGTCAGTTCCTGTTATAATTAGTTCAATTTAGTGACGGGTGCGGCGCGGCCGACGCGGGTATTGAAAGGAACAGGTTCGGCCATTCTTCCATCATTACAATAGAATTTGAGTTACCGGTAGCTGACTTGTTTTATTTTGTTTTGTAAGATTTGACGGTTGATTCACTCTTGGGATTTCACGTTGCTCATTCTTTCTTATTTAAACAATTACATTGTTATATAAAATATATAAATATAGAGTACCTATAGATTTACAGATCTACTACGTACCAACTGTATTTTTTTAAATCTTTATGTATTTTATACGCTCCAAAAAAAGCTTAACAACTAGGTACTACTGTAGAAAGTGGTATTTCCGGACCGTACGAAGTTCAAACCGTCAAGATAAAAGTGTACTCTCATTTTAAAGGCCGGCAACGCACTTACAACCCCTCTGGTGTTGCAGGTGTCCGTGGGGGACGGTAATTGCTTACCATATTTTAAGTTTTCAGCGATGATGAGTGTTTGAGCTTAATTACTCACCTGAAAGAAGAAAATAACAAATTAACATGGATTATAATAAATATAATAAATAATGTATATTTCTTATAGCTCTAATTACCCTAATTTTCTTTGTTCTTAGTTCATTTATTGAACCTTTTGACGACTCCTTACAAAGTAATTATTTTGTTCCATAT
The DNA here is from genome assembly GCF_948474715.1 of Cydia amplana. NCBI lineage: Eukaryota > Metazoa > Arthropoda > Insecta > Lepidoptera > Tortricidae > Cydia > Cydia amplana. The sequence goes on along the minus strand of NC_086092.1, from coordinate 9,288,709 downwards.
TTATTTTTAATATGTAGATACATCCTAATTTGGTTTATTGAGAAATATTTTTTTCCTTTTTAGATTTCTTCAAAAAATATGAGACATCTCAATCTCAGGTCTTGAATGAAACAAGGGACACCTGTGTATGGCTTTAAGCTATTATTCTAATATTAAGGTTCTACAATATTTTCAAGATTAAATGCCTGAGTCATATTTTTTCCTAAATGCCGGCATTTACTCTTTTTAATTCAGAATATGATACAGAAGGCAATGGGCAGAGATACAATGAAGTCGGCACAATGTCGCTATGCCGTAGCGCGTCTACGACGTAGCGGGTCACTGACCTGTGGTGCTACGAGAATAAACATTATACGACTATTCTGAGAAATGCCTTCTTATTAGCGAGCTGTTATTACGTATTAATTAAATGAGGCGAGGAATTTAATAAATATTGGCTCCAGGGCGTAGGTATTTATTTAATATAAAAGGCTTCAGCTATTGTCTGGCAAATAATTATTGTGGATTAATAATATTTTGTCAAGAGAGTAGATTCACTGAATGCACACCCATGTATTTGCGTATTCGTCAGAAGCGTCGCCTCATGTCATTATTTTCTTTTTGAACGAATGCTATTAAAGGTAAGTACCTAAATAAGCAAAGTATATTTTATTTTAGGTAACGTCAGAATACGTGGCAAGGTTTGGCGTTGAGCCAGCAGATAAGCAGCAGGATAATTAGTACACTGAGCATTCTGTTGTACGGTCTGACTACGCGAGTGCCAAAATAGGCGTTTGTTGAGATAAGCTCAACCACGAATTATTAGCCTTAGGACACTGACAATCCAACCTCTAGACTGAGCTTAGGCCAATTCTTTCATGAAACCGATGCTGCCAAAAAAACGGGGGTGCGGGGGGACGAGGTGCGCGAATCCCGTGCCGTGATTGGTCCGTTCAAAGACACGGACCAATCACGGCACGGGATTGACTCGAAGATGGAGTAACGCTACCGTATGTGTGGCAGAGGGGGTAGCGCTACTATGCTATGTCTAAGAGGTTGGATTGTCTGTGCCTTAGGAGGATAGTGGACGTACCTCCTCGATGGAAATGGAGTGATTCTTCATACAAACGTAGTGGTCCACAAACCGAAGCTTCGGTAGAGCTCAGTTGGTAGAGCGATATTTCAGAGATGCGAGTTTGAATCTCGTTCAAGGCGTTCTTACACCTATTCCTTTATTTTATATTATCTGTTATCATGTTCCACACCCTTAGTTTCATAGCGTAAAGTTCATATTTTTTTAAGTTCTTGCACCATTTTTACGTCTCTATTTAGCCCTATGGTTGACTGGTAGAGAAAACCTTTAGGCATTAGGTCCGCAATTTGTACATTTTTTGTATTTTTTGCAGTAAAGTTTCAATAAATAATATTCAGAAAGCCAGCGTTGCAACAAAACGAAACTTGCTCTCAGCAACACGCGTTGTGAAGTTATTGTGATAACGTACATTCGCTATAATGGAATAACCTCCGTTCCTGTCCAATATGGCGGCTATTCATGTCATAACAAGTTATTGCGATCGTCAGAATGTGTCGCGTCGAGCGACACACGGAGCCCGGTTCGGGTTTTTAATTTCTTATTCTGAAAATGTCATGGATTTGATCCGTCAGCTGTCCAAAGAGACATTTCTGTACAAGAATTCTGTAGAATCTGTCTAACTGGCATATGCTAGTGTTAGAGCAAATTTAAGAAAAAGAGCTGAATTGTAACAAATGTTTTTGGCTGAAGAGCTGTGTGGCTACCACCAGTTTGGCACTGACATAAACGCTTACGTAAACTTAATTACGTACGGCGTAATTACAATTGGCGTATATATCAGTTTTTACACTGTCAGTGACTCATGTTACGGGTATACTGTAGCTACAGAATATTAAGTATTTGAAATATTTCTTAAAATTTTATTTTATTTTAATTGCTTACACAAATCAACACACTTACAAAACATGTTTTTGACGGTTATGAATATAACGTCAATGTGTCTGACGACATAGATCGCAAAGTGAGACAACATCAGTGGCGTATCATGGTTGCATTTTTATCACTTGTCACGTCTTGCGTCACTTTCGCACTTAAATTTTAATACTTGTTAGATTGTGACAGGTATGATGACAGATGATGAAAAACCGAGCATGTTAGCCCTACTGTGTCCGTATCAGGGATGTTGCGGATGCCGATTTTTTGACATCCGCGGACGCGGATGCTGATTTTTAAAGGCTCACATCCGCGGATGCGGATGTCAAGATAAATACATAAAAAACGTCAAATATTACATTTTAGTAATTTTTATCTCAAAAAACCGGCCAAGTGCGAGCCGGACTCGCGTTCCAAGGGTTCCGTACATTAAGTCCCACTCACGCTTGACTGCTCATTTCTAATAGGTTTTTTTGGCTAATGACTAAATTACCTAGGAGACCAGCACTTACGCCGATACTAAGACGTTCCTGTACCGACCTGTTCCACATCCACATCCGCATTAACTCCGCATCGATTTTATGCGGATGTTGAAAATAATGCGGAAGTTCCGCGGTTGCGGATGCGGATATTCGCACCATCCCTGGTCCGTATGTCACGAGTGTTACTCGCTTATGTCAATTCCTCTGAAATATCCGCTCCAGAATGTTACATTACGAGTAAGGTATTCATGCGACTAATATATATGTCAACTCTCACATTGTCTCGTTTAACGCATTTACAGACTTATGTCTGAGGAGTTAAGACTTGAAATTGTATAGCAGTCTTTGTAAGCTTACCTGTGATTAAGACATCTCTGAGAAAATTGCAGCGGTTTAAGTTTTTAGAGCTTTTGTCTGGGGAGTAAGGTTCAAAGTTGTATGAAACAGATATCTTGATATGAGGATAAGATTTTGCAGATATATAGGTACACTTGGAGGTTATTTTGGAATTGAGAAAAGAGTAAGGATTGTGGCTCTGTACATTATGTTAGGGGAGGTGAAATATAAAGTAAACTGAGTTTTATCATACAGCATTAAAAATATAGTAATTAAGTATTTGTAATTTTCAAATATGTTCACACAATATCTTTCATGCAAACCGTACCTAAATCACAAACTTAACTTTATATTAAAATCAATTAAATAAATTAAAGCTGTCAGTCGGACGCCTCGTCACCGAAGTGTCAAAACTGAAATTGAACTTTATGCATGTGCACGTAGGTCTATGTTGCTCTGTGGTATATGACCGATTAATCCGTCTTTGGCGATGGACCTGCGGTGCTGATACGAGGGGCGTTCAAAATATTCTCGGTATTGATATCTTACGACCTGTTCTAAAATTTCTTTCGTTACTGGCCGCTAAGGTTTATTCATTGACATTAAAAAAAAGTATAATTCGAACCGAGATAGTCTTTTGTTTTTCTGCAATTGCTGAACAAACATGAACATCATGTGCGAATTGACAATGTTAACTAAATTAGAACATCGATGCGTGATAAAATTCTTGACAAAACAGGGTAAAAATCAAAAAACCATAAAAGAGGAAATGGATTGTGTTTACCGTGAGTCTGCTCCTTCTTTATCTACCATTCAAAAGTGGTCAAGCGAGTTTAAACGCGGAAGGGAGAGTATTGAAGATGACCCTAGACCTGGCCGGCCTGTAGTAGCTACTTCACAAGAAAATATTGATAAAGTGGAAAAACTTATATTGGAAGATGGTCGAGTGAAGGTAAAATTTATAGCACAAGTAACCAATCTCTCTATTGGTACCGTACATGATATTATACATGACCATCTTAATATGTCAAAAGTAAGTGCAAGATGGGTTCCGCGAATGCTGACTCGGCTTCAAAAAGACATGCGTGTAGCTTGTTGTTCCGATTTTATTGACCTGTGCGGTGAAAATCCTGATGAGGTGCTGCAAAAAATAGTTACTGGAGATGAAACCTGGGTTCATCATTATGACCCAGAGAGTAAACAAGAGTCCATGCAGTGGCACATTAAGGGTTCAGCTCATCCCAAGAAGTTCAAGGTCATCCCTTCAGCTGGCAAGGTCATGGCCACGATATTTTGGGATTGTGAAGGAGTATTACTAATCGATTATAAAGAAAAAGGTGTAAATATCACAGGACAGTACTACGCTAACATTCTACGTCAATTAAAGGATGTAATTAAAGAAAAGAGGCGAGGAAAGTTAACCAAAGGTATTCTGCTTCTGCATGACAACGCCCCCGTCCATACTGCTCATATTGCCAAGGCAGCTATTGTTGAATGTGGGTTTAAAACTGTTACTCACCCACCGTATAGTCCGGACTTAGCCCCCAGCGACTTCTTTTTGCTCCCCAATCTTAAAAAGGATCTGCGTGGAAATAAATTTTCTGACGATGAAGCATTGAAGGCGGCAGTGGAGGAGCATTTTTACACGAAAGATAAAAAATATTTTTACGAGGGATTAAAAAAAATAATTGATCGATCTTTTAAGTGTATGAACATAGGGGGGGAGTATATTGAAAAATAAAAATATCAAACTTTTCGTACTTGTTTGTTTTCATTCTCATACCGAGAATATTTTGAACACCCCTCGTATATCCGTTATTGGCGTCCAAAAGGTTAACAAATCTTTCAACAACTGGACGGAATTTTTAAGATATCTCGACAAACACATTTAACCGCCATTTGTATATTATTTTTATATTTTGTGAAAATAATTGAATACATTTAAATATATTGTATGTACCATAACTTACTTTATATAATATTGATAAAAACTATTTTCCACCAATGCCTATAGTCTAGATATATACTTATTAGGGAATTGGGTTGAATGAACGTATCAAGCGATCGACAGGCGCCTGTTTCCGGGCGTCCCTGTACTACATATACCCATAGACAGGCGTGGCTCACTCCGCGATTTCGTCGCTTTGCTACAGGTAGCTAAAAGTACATCCGTTCGGCCCCACTTTTGGGGAAAGCCATAAGCCGCGCGTGGCGCTGTCGCCACCTAGCGGCCATATCTGTGCTGATCGTAACAGACGCGTTTTGTTAGAGAGTGAGTCTTCTGTACTTAGTACTATTATTTATTCTGTGCAATAGAATAGAATAGAATAGAATTTCTTTATTTGCATAGATGGATATACCCCTGAAAAAACGGAAACTCCTCTTTGAACTATAAATACAGAACTTTAAAACATTACCCTCCGATGGCAGTGAGGTAAATGCACCTAGAATTCCCTGTTTGACCAAAACTTGCTTGGCGAGCTCGCTGCTTCATTTGGCAGCATTTCTTTCAGGAACTTGTTTCAAGTTTTGCTACTAAAGTTTTAACTGACTGGTTTTATTTTCAGGTATTTTTTAAATTCGGACGCAAACTAGGAGATGTTATAAATTACAATAAAAATACATAATATAATGTATAGGTACATAGTTGGCGAAGTGAATACATTCTGAAGGTCACCTGACAACTCCGGATGCGGAGTACACCGCGCCCCCCGCCCCCGCCCTGTCAGCGGGCGCGCAGGGAGCGGCGAGGCGGGCGGCGCGATCAGTGTACGAGTTGCACGAGCCGCGAGCACTCGAGCCTGAAGAAGGACCCCCGAAGGGCCCGAAACATGTCGCCAATAGCGACTAAAAATTCAAGTGAGTGAAACCGTTGTCGTCTAAACAATTTAAAATATGTGTCACGAAAATTTAATATCGATGAGTAAATATACATATATAAGTATACCTAAGGGTCATATTTATAAACCACTTTTATTTTAGGGCCATGACCGGATATAATAATCTTTCTGCTGCGCTGCGCCTAGGCTATAAAAAGTAGAAAAATTATTTAAGTTTTTATTTATTTATTACGGAAAATAAATGCAACAAATCGTTTGTAATTAATGTTCATATGTATGTATGTGTATATGTTGTATTAATAACATTTTAAAGCAGTGGATACTAACGCACGGTAATCATTTTTTTATCACCAGCTCCTAAGCAAATGCCGTCGCCCATGGACACCTGCAACATCAGAGTTCACAGGGTTGCATGTGCGTTACCGGCCTTTATGATGGGAGGATGCTCTTTTCTTGAAGGTTTGAAGGTCGTATCCGGAAATACCGCGGTGACAGTTCATTCTACAGTTTAGCTGTGCGAGGCAGGAAGTTTCTGGAATAACACACAGTTCAGGACTGCTATTAATAACCATCTAAATGGTGAAGATAGAAATGTTATCGCATGTTGTCCATAAATTACGTCATCTATTTTTGTCGATTTTTGACCCCCCTCCCCCCCTAAAATCATCCAAAAATCATGCTTCGAATGACCCTGTTTCCTACTACGTCATGCTACCATCATCCGATGTCCAGACCCCCCCCCCCTCTCTAATATGAAATGACGTAATTTAGGAATAGCCCCTATGTAATGATGGGTGAAAACGCCGAAAGAAAATTGTGCAATTAAAGGACGACATGCCAGTCTCAACTATTTTAATGAAACACCCAAATGACAGTTTTAATTAAGTGACCTCTATCAATTTATAATAATTAATCTGAAAGCTCTTACACCATAATAGAGTTACAACTGAGATACCATCGTGTCATATGTTACCATAAAATAAAACTAAATAAACTGATCTATTATATACTCTACTAGAAGAAGATAAGGGTCATAAAGTTGGTAAACTAAGCCCGGAGTCCACAACTGCCATAAAAACTACAATATTTACAAATTCCCAAATGACCCCATAAAATACCCACAACCTTACCACTCCAAAACCAACCTTAGCTTTAAAGAAATAAGACTCAAATTTCGTCAACACGTCGCATACCAATTATGTGTCGTTATTAATTTGTTAGGTCGTTAAAAAACGTCTTTAAAACAGAGGGGGCGATGTGCTATACCAATGTGAACCTTATTTATATGCCATTTAAGATGAAAATGAGATTGTACGTGTCGCCTTAGGGGTTGAGTCTTGTTTAGGTACGTAAGAGGTGCTCGAGACTTCAAAGTTGTATGAGATGATATTTAAACGGGCTCGGTCGTTTATTTATTTTATTTGAGTACATTTGTTAACGAGAGATGAGAGCTGCATAAATGGTGGGTAAAAAATATGAAAAAGTGAAGAAAAACTGTTAAAATTACTTGTAAGGTTTACCTGGAATTACCAGTGCGTGGCGAGGCGTTCATCCCGATTCAATCCGGCTTACCTAGTTTTTAGATAATCGAGCACATTTCTTACAGCTCTCGAAGAAAAGAATAGGTACCTAAAACTACACTCTGGCTTGCCTACAAAACGAATATATTTTTAATGCACTGCCATATCTATGTGTCCATCAATAGTTACGGATTGCGTGTTTCGCGGCAAAAGTATCTGCAACTTCAAAGCGTTTTCCAACTTGAATTTCCAATAAATCTGTACTGACATTCATAAGTATCTTTCCAGCGTACGCGACGTTACCGCATAGCTTTCGCTGTTGGAACGTTTAACTCTGTCACTCATTTCAAGTATACACAGTGACTTCACCTATATCCCAATTCCCACTGCTGCAGCGCTGCACAGCAATGCTGTAACAATAGGAATGTAAACTTAAGAGAAGAGAAGACAAGTGTAAGTGAAGCTGCGTGGCGGAGCGTGTCGGGTGCGGTCGTGCGGCGGCCTGGGAACCGCGTTCGATTCCCAGACCCAGGCTCATGGCAGCTACGGTTACCAATAACTGCTACTTGCTCCGTGTAACCCCTTTATTCAGCCGCCTTCCATTTCCTCTTAGTATTCTCATGCTATAAAGAACTAAAAAATAAATAAAGCCTTTATTAAATCTCTACAATATTACACTAAAAAAGTTAAAAAATGAAAATAATTTGTACAGACCCCACTTCGGGTTTTTAATCCCATTTACTAGAAATATCTTTTCGGAATACTTTATTTAGTATATAGTGGGTCAGTCAACATTTCTATTATATAGCAGTACAATTACTTGTAATTATATAGCAATAATCCCTATTACAAGTACCTACTACTTAAGTATCTTAACGACAGAGGATTGTCACTCAATCTGTGAACGTGTCACTATAACAATTAAACTAAGCCGGTTTCGAACCCACGACACACAAACAGAAAAACATATCCCAGGCTTTTCGAGGAATCTCTACAACGTACGAGAGAACAAGTAAAAACATAATTAGTAGTACTCTCACGGACAATAGTTCCCAGCTAAACCGGTCAAAACAGCGTTCTGTTCAAGTCATACAACATACATACATACAGAACAGGTGTTCGACAAATAGAGGTTTACAATAAGAAAAGTTCACGCGAAAATAGTTAAGTTATAACCAGTATATTGACTTTGAGTAAAGCTTTACGAACGCTATTCGTTTTGTTAGTCGCTATCAAACTTGACAACCACAATACGGTTTGACAACCGTTTTCAATTAGTGGAAAACGTGAGACTATTACAGGGAAAGGGACCGGTTGAACTTCAAAATGGCCAAGTCGTTTCGAGAATCCTTTTGTTTTTGTTCTTTGCTCATTACGTTGTTTAAAGTGTAATATTGATAGCTTGTCAATGTCATGCAGTCAACTAACGTATCTATTATGGAAGTGTGCAGCGAATGAAGAATATCTTGAAACACGTTTAACCATACTTTAATCAACACCTGGCAGTCCATCTTGGCTATTTGTAAAGATCAGCTAGGTGGGTATAACACTTTACTAAAAGCAACTATCGAACAACGTCGATCATGCTTTACGAGCATATTAAGTAGGTACTTTTGACATTAACGAAATCATCATAAATTTGATGGAAGCCATTTTTAAAGAAGAACTGAAGAACAAACTATTATGCCTGATGTTGAAAATACGTTTGAAGAGACCGTAAAATTTTGGTCCTAGTCAATTAAGATACTGCCATAGATAAATGTACTGCGATGAAGTATAATTACAGTGCGCGCGCGCGGGCGGATACGGGCGTTATTCGTTGTTTTGTTTGTTGGCTTTGTCTGCGATAGTTTATAATCAATGGATATATTTGAATATCGGGATAAACTGAGGAAGACTGCGCTAATATTAGACCAGGGATAACTTCTTGTACAAATACAGATTATTTTTACTTTCGGAACAGGATATCTTCTACGAGGAGACGATTAACTAAAAGATAAATTTCAATTGTACTTATTCATTAGAATATACTGTAATACAGTATATGTTACATTTTCATGGCAAACGCGCTACACTCACTATCAGTACCATGTCATTATTTTGTCATTCTTCTTCTTCTTCTACTTAGCGTTATCCCGGCCTTTGCCAGGGTCCGCTTTCCTACTTGCTATCCTCCACTTTGCGCGATCCTGGGCGTCGTCTCGTGTGAGCCCGTTCACGCTCATATCATATTTTGTCATTACTTCAAAAATATCCAACTTTTTTAATAACTTCATTATCTTCCGTCATTCTTTCTGTCATTTCTGATTCCATCATTTTAATCAATTCACTGTCAATAGTAATGTCATTTCTAGTATCATTACTTTGACATAACTAAAATACTGAAGCAAGATATTTAAATAACTTCATTTCTGTCCGTCATTCCTTCATGCCAATCCCTACACTATCACTAAAAATTACATTTTTTCAAAGTAATGTCATCATGATAGTGTCGGGGCCGTATAACGATTGATCTTCGGCAAAAAGACAGCTTCCTATTACTTACTTAGTCTACAAAAAGTCAGTTAATAACGTATATATGTCACATGTATGTACCACAAAGGAAACATGCATCAAAATCTACACAATAGTTTCAACGCTATATGGCAAAACACACGACATCGAACATACTCACTTACCCAGCCAACTTTAGGACTGCTACTAAACCATATTTATTTACTCAACTATGACGTAGTCGTTTCAAATAAAAATAGACAAACAATTTGTCTAAATATATCCGTGTCACCAGATGTCATAAGTCAACTGAGTGTCTATAATAGCGCCAGATGTCCGGAATCACGGCGAACATTCGTCACTCCCGTCGCTCGATTATCTCCGAGATGAACAACGTGTGAAAGATGATCGGTTATCTGTCATTTAGAATTGGAATAGTGACTGTTGACAATTTAGTGATGCAAACGGGTTTTGACAATTTATACTCTGGCACCTCGACCTTGTCTTGTCAGTAGAAAAAAGCGGCTGTAAAAAATGTAGGCGCCAATTAAGGTTTACCTCCCATAAACAATATGACTTTCGCGCCTTTTTCTACTGATAAGTAGGGTGTGTTTCAGTCACAGAACATTATTAAAGAGGTTAGAATGGCGAATCGCGCGCGGTTAGTATCGGAACCGGGGTCGCCGCTCATTCCTCTCCACATTTACTAACACTCGCGCAACGGTAGTAAAATCTTGTGTGCGTGGTGAATGGATACGCCTCCTTTAGACAGATTTGATGTCTGGCTTCTTAATCTGAAGGTTATTGTGGCGCAAAAAGGCATGTTTACTTCGTTTTCGGTCAGCGCGGGCGAGTAGCATGCGAGCGTTTGCTCAAAACCGGCGGCGGCGACACGTACCCTGCTCGCATCGCCATTCTAACTTGTTCTGTGGTTTCAGTAAAGTGTCATTCTATGGAACTTGCTAACTATGTAAACAAACCGCCACATTGAAATCGTCTCTGAATGTCAATTTACTAGTGATGTTCGTTTACAAGTTCCATAGAATGACACTTTATATTTATTAATGTGTTCCACTGATGAGTTCATCCATCGCCTGCTTAGCGTTTGTGTAAATGTCGCGAATTTAGTTGGCAAAGGTTTGTTTAATCGTCATTATATGAGACACATGGTGGTGATACAGGAATAGGATACAGGAATAACCTAGTGACAAGCGACAAAACACAACTTGTGTCGCTGATAGAGTTAATGGGGATTAGACACCCGGTGATATGTTTGCACTCGCCTGAATTAAGAGATGATGCGAGACCGCGCGCCACACACGTTTGTTATTGTTATTTGTGGCTTTCCATTACAGAAGGGAACTTCAAGCTCAACAAGGACGTTTCCATCTGAACATCCTTATTGCAGACGAAGCGTAAGGACCCTTCTCTGATGGAAAACCACATTTTTTAATTTATACCAAGTTAACAAGCATACTAATGGATGGCAAACTAACTTTCTCAGTCTAAAAGGCGCGACATTCACAATTTGCAATCCTGGAGAATTGGAGATAGCTCCTTCCTTCCCACCATTATAGGTCCATGTTCCCACCTACATTATTTTTGACTTTTTCTTCTGACAAAGCTGGTTTGCCAGAGTACAGTAACTTATCTTACCTACTGCCAAAACTGTTTTTTGTTCAGATACAAGCTTTTATTGCTGCATCTATCGAATTTTCCTTAACATCTTTCTAATGAAATGAGCCCAAACTTGCTCTCCGAAACATGTCACACGAGTTACTAAAATATGTGAGTAAAACCGTAAAAGTAGCTTCATGTTCTTCTATTCTTACGTAACTTACTTTTATACCATAATTAAAATCTCCACTCCTTTACGGGCATAACGCAACATCTGTCTATCTGTCAGTCGTCGCATCCATTAGCCTAATTGAAAACTTCAAACAGAATTACTTTCCCAAAAAGCACATTATTGGGATGTAACGTTTAAATTTACGGACATGTTTAGTAGTAAAAGGCTAAAATGTGGGTTTAAATAACAAAAGACATTGTAAGAAAAGAAGCGAATATTAGTTTTAACATTTTGTATTCTTACTACGGTAGTTCAGCGTACCAAGCGTGATTTGGTTAAGTACTGATGTCTATTTTTTTTTGTTGACACTTGTATATATATATATATACACACACACACACACACACACATATATATATATATATGTTTAGTATTTATGTATGTAGCATGTATTTTATTTTATAATAATATTTATGTATTTTATTTACTTTTGGACATTTAGGTTAGTTTACTTTTAAAGTGTTACTGTACATTCCGTAAGTTTGTCTATCTAATTTGAATTCTCCCCTCATCTACTCGAAGGTTAGCTGGAAGAGATCCCTTACAGGGATAAGTTCGCCTTTGTACCTTTATTTCTGTAAACATTATGTAAACCTGTGTTGTGTACAATAAAGTGATTACTACTACTACTACTACTACTACGGTAGTTCAGTACTATACTGTAATAAGAATACAAAAGCCTAGCCTATACTACGTAGTACTATTATTTATTCTGTGCCCAGGTACCTACGAGTATACCTAGGCCGCGGCCGGTATTAAATTTCATTTAGTAACATATTATTACTACAATCATTTTGATATTGCATTCTAATTACCTAATTATTAAATTGATTTCCAATTGTTAATTACATATTTGCGACTTTTAAATGATGAATTAAGTTAACTCTTTCACTGCTACTAAACGCCGTAACCGTAAGTTATTATCTACATTCAATATTGCGGAGTGTTGTCATTAGTGTAATTTGTCAAGGCGATACGGTAGGGTAGGTAATTGAAGTATCAGTAATAAGTTATTGATATCCTGTCCTGTCTTATAAGAAAAAGTATTTAAAATCTATCGAAAATGTTTACATCTTTTTTACTTCTATAATCTCTGTATATGACAGAATATTTTTCGTAAGGCGAAATGAATATTATAGTTGACTAAACCGTATAGAAATGAATATTATAGTTGAGTTGGGGTCCCATAGTGAAAAAAGTATGCGATTTCACTTTGGTATACGAAGTCTTAATTCAAGCATTGCAGTCGACGAGTAGAAAAAAAGTATTCCCATCTTTGCACGAAAGCTTAATTAAAAAGAAACGGAACACAAACTCAATTTTCTTTCCGATGTTTCCTTTAAATAAACGTCAAGACTCTTATTTAAACTTTACCAACTAAAGTTTTCCCTCACGTCGAACTAACGGCCCGATTCGAGTGCTTAAAATAAGAAGGCACAGCGGTACGATACCGATTTGTCAGTGTCAAAAGTGGACATTTCTCCAACCAAAAAACGTCACTTTTGTTGACACTGTCCGATCGGTATCGTACCGCTGTGACTTCTTATAAGCATTGTTCGAATCGGGTCGTAAAGATCGAAAAACGAACACGAACATTGAATTATTGTCAGAAACAGAGGTTGAGGTTAGATTAGAGCGATTATACGGAGCTTTGAAGATAACATCGGCTGTGTGTCACTGAATTATGAGCTCTATGTCGTTGGTCTTAAAGTATTGAGTGGTTCGGAAAAGCTGTCTTTTATAGATCGGTAATGTGAGTAAAGGTTATATTTGAATGATGGGCTGAGTCCAAGTTGCGAGACGTCAGCGAGAAATTTTTTAACTTTAGAATATTTCGCGCATGCTGCTTCACTACATAGTATAAAACAAAGTCGCTTCCCGCTGTCTGCCCGATTTTGATGTTGTTTAGTGTGATTCGAGAGGAAGGTTTATGTAGAATTTGTTAACTCGTGCGAAGCCGGGGCGGGTCGCCAGTGAAAGAATAAATATTATAAGCTTCTAGAGGTATAAATCAATATTATATTATGTATTCATAATATAAGATTGATTTATATAAATCAGTCTTATAGAGGTATATATCAATCTTATATATGATAGACCGTATTAAAATCCGTTGCGTAGTTTTAAAGATCTAAGCGTATATATGGACAGACAGACAGCGCGGGAAGCGACTTTGTTTTATACTATGTAGTGATTAACCTTTTAATCGCTATCGTCTGTCCCTCGCACCGTCTATCTCGGCGTGGTACCGCATTGTGTATGTATGTATGTCTGTGCGGGTTAATCCGGCTGTGACAGTTCAGCTGTTACTGTTTTAGATCTACTTGTTTTGTTCCGAGGCTTCCTGTTGAAATGATTGTGGCGAAACAAAATAATATTAACGAATTTAAAATCTAATTAGTCATAAAAAAATAATTTTACGATAATTTCATGTATTGTTTATAGTCACGTCTTGATTTTCAGGCATTGAGAGTGCTGGGGATCGGTCCACGTTGACAGAAGACCTACAGCCGTATTAGAACAATGAGATACGTCAAATATTAGATATTGAAAAGATATGGATCGGATATGTCAGTGTCAAACAAGTGTCAAAAGTGACGTTTCTTCAAACAAAAACGTCACTTTTGACACTGAAATATCCGATACATATCGTTTCAATATCTAAATTTGACGTATCTTAAAGTTCGAATATGGCTGCTAGGCACTCTGAAACATGTCGCAGTCACAGATAGACTAAATAATATTCTATAAGACGGACGAGTCCCTACCCTAGTTTTACCCTTTGGGTACGGAACCCTAAAAAACGACTGTTTGTGTACATCCCCCGTTTCCTAGAATTCCATATTCCGTAACGGAACTGGTGACTTGACCTATCATCTCTACAGTTTCAAATACGAACGGAGATGTTGACACTCTAATATTTGAGAGCTAAGCTCCCAAACACGTTCCACAAACATCCAATAGATTAAGTAAACGGTTCTGTTAGTGTATTTACCACTAAAGTTAGTAACCTTTCGTGAACCTAATGGGATGGAGATAAGGTGTATTTACGGATAGATTAGTCAGTACAAACGTCGTGTGAGGTGATACTAATGGACATGGGAAACGATGATTTAGACTTATTCCGTCGTCAGTTTATAATGATGAAGAAACAGTAAAACAGCGCGTTTGATCGGTATACATAGTAACTGTAAGGCAGCGACGGAATATATAAGTACCTATAGATTAAGCTCTTAGTATATTTTTCAGTTAACAGTTATATATACCTTCCCTATGTACAGTTTATAGTTAGTTTTAATGTTTATTTTTGTGCTATTTTAGGTTGCATCATTATGGACTGGCATTTTTTATTTATATTAGATTTGGATTTACTGATTACGTGGTACAAAACTCGCAAATATAGTCTAGGGATTAAATATAAGCAGGTAACTAAAGTATGTATTTAGCCGTACCAAATAATGACTTCCATTCATTTATAATTTTATTATAACATTACAAACGTGTCTTATGTTTACCCTTAAAATCTTTATAAACAGTTTATTGGCCGTCATCCCGTGAAAATAACTGCCATTTTTTCGATTTACTGTTGCTGGTATTTATGACCCTCATCATTAGAACTTTCAATAACCGTACCTGTAGATTTATTAAAACATTTTGTATTCGACTGAATACATTTCTACTATAATTTGACCTCTAGGTTTGTAAGAAATCTGTGAAATAACTTATGAATGGTATACCTAATACCTACCTGTGCCATAAACGAATAGGTACCATAATGGCTATGATCCTACCTCTACCTACACGTAATTCTTCAATTCATTTACATATTCTTTTATTACTTAGAACATCTGTTAATTATTCATATTTTAGTAAAAACAAAAGGTCACGTAATGCCCTTTCTATTAAACTTATTATGTTTTCAACATTATTTGGATAGCCATTACTATCCAGTGAATCCTCACGAATAGCCCCTGGCTAAGCTAATTAGGAAAAAAGATCTCCCCGAAAAAAGATTCAACGGGAATAGGTAACGTAACGAGCTTTGGAAACCCTTTGTTGACTCAAGCCTAGGGGTGTGTCAAGCTTCGGAGATTTTTAACTAGAACTAGCGACCCGCCCCGGCTTCGCACGGGTTAACAAATTATACGTAAACCTTCCTCTTGAATCACTCTATCTATTTTAAAAAATCGCATTACATTCCGTTGCGTAGTTTTAAAGATTTCATCATACATAGGGACAGGCAGCGGAAAGCGACTTTGTTTTATACTATGTAGTGATTTTCAGTGGGCTACAAAATCGCGGGCATCGCGGCCAACTTAGCTTGGTCTAACTCTGTTTTTTGAAGTGAAAACTTCTTTAGCGACGCTGGGCACTTTTTGAGGTGGAGAAAATTGAATGATAAACTCGAGACAGCGTAAGGCGATCACGTGACCGTAAGGTTTAGATGGCCACTCATTTAGATGGCATTTAAATCAATAAAGAAAAACTCAATGACATTACATGAAAAAGGTTCTAATATTGTACGGGCTGAAATACGAGGATCTCACAGTTGCACTGTAACTTTATATCACTCAAATATAATTCAATAAAGCTACATCTTGATGAAATCGCAAATAAAAGTGAACTCTAGTATTGGTGAATAAAACTCAAAATATCATAACCAAATATATTTAGATGCGAGGTCTGCAAGGTAACTTTACAATTTCTATTCGAATTTTAAATAATTAACGCTACAAATTTGAATTTCGAATTTTAAACAAGCTCACTGACCAGCAATTTCGGAACTAAAGTTTTTCAATAGAAAGGAGGATGGGTCAATTATACATAGTGCTGCAGACATTTTGGACTAGTCTTCTATAGGTGAACCAGGATCTATTGAGGGTGCGCCATGTTGCGGAATTTCACTGGAACTAATTTTTTCATACTACACTGAATTGTCACCCTATACATGAGAATAACAGCGCCCTCTTGACAATTATCATATATTACTGGTCAGGCTATACTTCTGTCGGCACTCCCGGAGTGCAACCCGTTGTTTTTTTTTATGTGTATGGAGTGTGCAATTGTGCATTGGCACTCTACGAGAGCTTAGGTACCTATTTATTTCTCCATGGATAACCATGGAGCAACCAGTGTTGCCTTGTGGCAACATTTTGAGTTAGGTAGTTATTTTTTTCATTTTATGACCAATTAATCTATTATAGGATATATAAGGGAGAGGACCTCTGATGCTCGCGCGAATTCGTACCTGATGCAAAGGTATCGCTATCCAAGGTGGTAACGCGGCAAGTGTGATGGGCACCTTTTGGGTCTTTTTGAATAGTTTATAAATTACTTCAGATACTTTTAAGTTATTTTATTAAGGATTGTATATTATACCATCTAATCTCATATGGTGAATAAATGATTTTTTTATTTGCACATCTTCTAAAACACTTACAACATTAACCTACACGCGTGACTCGGGTAAATAAACAATAACAATAAAAAACCGGCCAAGTGCGAGTCGGACTCGCGCACGGAGGGTTCCGCACCATCAACAAAAAATAAAGCAAAACAAGCAAAAAAACGGTCACCCATCCAAGTACTGACCCCGCCCGACGTTGCTTAACTTCGGTCAAAAATCACGTTTGTTGTATGGGAGCCCTACTTAAATCTTTATTTTATTCTGTTTTTAGTATTTGTTGTTATAGCGGCAACCGAAATACATCATCTGTGAAAATTTCAACTGTCTAACTATCACGGTTCTTGAGATACAGCCTGGTGACAGACGGACGGACGGACGGACGGACGGACAGCAGAGTCTTAGTAATAGGGTCCCGTTTTTACCCTTTGGGTACGGAACCCTAAAAATGCAGATATCCTGGTGTTTCCCAGTACTAAACCGGGACTCAAACCCGCTCCCGATTTAATTGAGTACATCAAACGGCTTTGACGGCGCAGTTTAGGGCACATTCCTTTTTTTCATTAACCCGGATTACCATTTAGCATTCACCAGACAATGTTGGGGTGAACTTTGGACCAGTAGCTAATGTAGCAGATTACTTTCTAGATCGAGCATATTAGTGCTAACAGAAGAAATTGGGACTTCCCAAAAATAATCTTTATATATTTAGGTGACATTCCTCACTGGTGACCGAAGAGCTGGCAGCTTTCTCGCGCAGCGTATTAACCTCGCAATACAGCGGGGAAATGCTGCCAGTGCCAGCGTCCTATCGGCACCATGCCAAAGGGGCCCAATTTCTTAGATTTAAGTATTTTAAATTTATTTAGTATAGGTCCATGGGGTCCCAGCGCGCATAAGTTGTTCGCAGAAATCGCGAAGCGTCAGGTTGACGTAACGTAGCGTTAGCGATTGGCACGTTGACTACGCGGCCTGGTGACCGAAGAGCTGAGGGCCTACCGCGAACCACCTTCGACGTGTTGCCTCCCTGTCACACTTACGTACGAATTTACAAGTGCGACAGAGATGCAACACGTCGAACGTGGTTCGCGGTAGGCCATCTGGCCTCGCACAACGTATCAGCATTGCGATACAGCGAGGAAATGTCGCCAGCATCCTTGGTACAATGCCTCAAGGGCCTATTTTAGATTTAATAAGCTATTAGTTATTAGTTTCTTTTGGTAATACCACTGTATATATCTTGTTTGTAAATGATTGTCCATTTAGTATTAGTTTTTAGTTTAGTTTTGTTTTATAGATAAGTTAGTTTTTTAGGGTTCCGTAGCCAAATGGCAAAAAACGGAACCCTTATAGATTCGTCATGTCTGTCTGTCTGTCTGTCCGTCTGTCTGTCCGTCCGTATGTCACAGCCACTTTTCTCCGAAACTATAAGAACTATACTGTTGAAACTTGGTAAGTAGATGTATTCTGTGAACCGCATTAAGATTTTCATACAAAAATAGAAAAAAAAACAATAATTTTTTGGGGTTCCCCATACTTCGAACTGAAACTCAAAAATTTTTTTTTCATCAAACCCATACGTGTGGGGTATCTATGGATAGGTCTTCAAAAATGATGTTGAGGTTTCTAATATCATTTTTTTCTAAACTGAATAGTTTGCGCGAGAGACACTTCCAAAGTGGTAAAATGTGTGTCCCCCCCCTGTAACTTCTAAAATAAGAGAATGATATAACTAAAAAAAATATATGATGTACATTACCATGTAAACTTCCACCGAAAATTGGTTTGAACGAGATCTAGTAAGTAGTTTTTTTTTATACGCCATAAATCGCCTAAATACGGAACCCTTCATGGGCGAGTCCGACTCGCACTTGGCCGCTTTTTTTAATGTATAATTACTTATAAATATAAAGTACATAAGCATGAGTTCAATTATAGTAACTACCTACAGCTTAATTGTGGTGGTGTTGTAGCGATGGGTCAGATAGCGAGGTCTTCCCTAACTGGGGGAGGGGGTCAGTTATCTCTGCAGCTTACTGGACATCCTAGATCTGTGGCCTACATTATGGTGGTGTTGTGGCGATGGGGTCAGATAGCGAGGTCGTTTCCTAACCCGAGTTACCCGAGTAACCCGCCGGGTCGTTAGCGTTAATGCGGCGTTAAAAAACGGAGATTACATTATCGTGGGGAAGCGGAAACTGTAGCTCATGGATAATGTGCCTCCGTGTTATACTCGTCGCAAAGGCCTATTTTACATGTTTTATAAAATTAATATCTGGGAGACAACATATAAAAACTCAAAAATGCACGTTTTCCCAGAGATATTATTAGATAAGACCTAGCTAATCGATTTTTCGCCCCCGAAAACCCCCATATAGTAAATGTCATCGAAATTGTTAGAGCCGTTTCCGAGATCCCCGGTATATATATATACAGCGTGTATTATAAATAAATAAATAAACAAGAATTGCTCGTTTAAAAATATTAGATAGATAGATATATTTAGGTACCTATAGAAATTTGACGTTTATGATAACACGCCCACACTGCAGAGTTACTTTGGTCTAATCTAACAAAATGTATCCAAATCCCTATCCTGATCCTAAATTCCTGAAAAGAGACTTTCTAGCTTCCAACGAAAATACTAGGTACCAATTCTCTGTCACGTCTTGTACCCGAAATAAATTATCCATAGCTGCCGCGCGGTAAATTACATTCTTGGATTTATTTTATTACGAGTAACATAAAAGAACGTTGCCCTCTTTAATAAGACATCTTGAGCGTTTGAACACTTTGAACTTTTGACCTTTGTCAGGCGTGTCTCACTCCGCGATTTCGTCGCTTTGCTACAGGTAGCTAAAAGTACATCCGTTCGGCCCCACTTTTGGGGAAAGCCATAAGCCGCGCGTGGCGCTGTCGCCACCTAGCGGCCATATCTGTGCTGATCGTAACAGACGCGTTTTGTTAGAGAGTGAGTCTTCTGTACTTAGTACTATTATTTATTCTGTGCCTTTGTGTAAAAATGTAACAACGGAAATGTAATCATAATATTTGACTAATTTATTATTATTTGACTTCGTTTAACTTATTTCGTTAGACCTGCGACTGCCAAAAATATTGTCGTTATGTTCGTGATGTGGAGCCGGCTATGGATTTTCGGTCAACATTGCCGGCCTAGGCTCATAGTTGTCTTGAGCCGCACGTCATTGAGCTTTTATGTTGTTAATGGCTTTTAGATTGTTGAGAAAAGCACTATTTTTTGTTATTATTCAAAATATTACACAGAATGACAGTTAAAATCAATTCAATGTGGAATTCTAAAAGGTTACACAACTATACTTCGTGAAGCAAATCCTGTCAGTAGAAAAAGTCGTCAAATTTAAAAAATCGCAGGTTAGCAACACTACGTTTGAATTGTTCGAAAATCGCGTGTCGTTTATATCCTATCTGTGGAATTTACATTTCATCGTTGTTCGATGTACAACATTGCTGCTTTATGTTTGTTTCCTAGGTATACCACACTTTAGTTTGCTTTACATTGCTACTGACATATCCAGCTTGACAAACTATATGTAGGTAATTAATAATATAATAACGACATAATAATACCGACATATAAGAGGTCACGTTACTTCGTCCCCTTTCTCTTAAATCTTAATAGATATTTCTTAATCCTTAAACGCATGAATTAGAAATAATCTCGGCCCCCGGGAGCGTCGAGTTACGCTAATCACCTTACTTTCTATTACTCTGGTTACCCCTTCCACACAGAGTACTTTACAGAGGGTTCACTTGACATTTTTCAGAACAAAAACCTACGAATTACAAATCAAAAATGGTAATCCAGAGAAAAGTTAAGGAGTAATTCAATTGTTGACTGGTACAGCCTTAAACCAATAATTCCTGTAAAGAAAACTGTGGAAAAAAAGGTTAATTAAACAAAATATGCCAGTTAATCCTTTGTCGGCAAAGTAATCTGCGTCTTTTACAGATCAAAAGAGACAGTGAAATGATTAGTTGTAACTCGACTACTACGGCTTCGTCTTGCCTATTATTATGGAGATTAGGTACTTCTCATAAAGTGTCATTCTATGGAACTTGCTAACTATGTAAACAAACCGCTATATTGAAATTGAAGGGATGTTTACAAAAACAACATAACTGACTACACTGGTTGACATACCTGAAACGATTAACAATGTTCTTAAAAAAGTGTCAACCGCTCTTAGCAGTTATGTTGTTTTTGTAAACATCCCTTCAATTGTCTTTGAATGATGAATTTACTAGTGACTTGTTTACATAGTAAGAAAGTTCCTTAGAATGACACTTTACACGCAGATAGGGATTAAGCTTAGAAATAAATTAAAAGTGGAAAAATTTACTGTCTTGGAAAAATCTACTGGCATTCTGGGCCAGTCCGTATGCACAAAAGGCTTGCATCTTTACAACTGTACCCTACATTGTTAACAAATAAACATTTTTTCATCTATCACAAATGCCCCTTCTGTTTTCTAAGCTGCTGGCAGCCACCCAAACTCGAGTCGTGAATATTGAATTAAATGCATTAGTAACCGGAGTAAAGATAATGCAATGTGATGCACCGATGCACCCGCCTTTGAAGCTTAATTAGACGCGGGGCAAAGGACTCCAGGCTCCTTGAGGATGCAACCGGGAAGCAGGGTTCGAAATTATCCAAATAATTAGTCTTTTTGATAATAATATCAGGCATAAAAATCACGATAACTAATCATTGATTATTCTTACGAACCCTGCCGGGAAGGAGTCGGTAAAAAGGAGTGTTCCCATTTGTCCCAGCCCTACGTGACCGCCTCAATGGAATGATTCATATGAATGCACCTATTCTCATTCTGAGTCCGGCGGGGACAAATGCGAAAAAGGAGGTCTATTTATTATCTTAATAATATTATTATCTTGTAGAGCTTAGGGCACATGTTATTCATAAAGACAAATGATAATTATTTAGGTATATTTTTGCGCATTTCTTAGATAATAATATTGTTGATTGCCCAAAAATTTATATTTGCGGCGTGCCATCGTGAACCTTATTTTATTATTTATTAAAACACAGTTTTTAGTAAACCGATATTGGTCTTTATTACAAAGGATCGGGTTTTAAGGAAGAGGAAGTGGTCTTCAGAAAATGATGTGCAGAATCTTGACGGGTCTTGGATTTGAAAGGTTCTTCATGAAGCCAGGATAGGTGTGGGAAAAGGAACTGAACCTGAAAAGAAAGAGGGACGTAAAAAAGTAACTGTTGAAACTGGCCATCAGGTACAACTTTTTATATAACTGCTGTATTTTCAAATATGTAAATTTGACAGAGTTCAATATAAATATTGTGCAAGGAATATTTGTTTCAATAGGTTATGGGACCAGTTTACATTTTACATGTAAAATAACAATGGTATTAAAAATAAAATTATAACTAGGTAACAACAGGCCGTCAAATCACTAAAAAGCGACCTTTTCCAGATAATCTTTGGTCACACAAACGCAAAAGGTACCTAAATAAGTTAGATTAACTCAAGATAATAATGCAGCCATTCATAATAATGTAACGAAGAGCATTATCTAGAGCCGTTCGCTTGGCTAACCAACGTAGAGATCTTTTGCAAAGTGATACAATTAGCCCCTGTCTACCCTACTTCGCTTCATAAATATTTACGCTAAAATCCGTTAAAAAGCTATTTTAAATGGATTATATTACTTCAAATAACGTGCCCAAGATACAGAAATCCCATTTCGAACGACGCACGTCGCCAAACCGAATGAGAAGTCGTAAAAATTCACGTCAGGCTCGGATACGTAATATCCAATGGCATTTTGACCCTCAGAGTGTATTAAAACTGGCGTACGGAGGAAAACAGCCGTATGTGAGTGTGGAATGAGTATGTAGATGTGTCTTATTGAGGTTGGAAGGAAGGAAAGCGGTCAGGCGAGAGTCGCACGTCCGCTAATGCTTAGGGGTAGCATTTTTTGAAGAGATTTTTTTTCCAAAAGTCTAAAAAAAAGGTTTTATATGCTGTGTCTGATTTCAAAGGTGACAGCAGCACGTATTAGGTATTATTCCAGAAGAAAAAAGTTTAATATAGGATAACTTAAAACATATTTTTCATTTTTTTAAGGCTTAAAGAAACAGAGGAGTCAACATTTTAAAAACGATTAATATCACCTCAGTGCCCATTTTTTCCATTCAGATTAAAACAAATTTCCCTACGTATGGAAAATTGGAATTGACAGCGATTCAATTTTTATTCTGATGGCACAAAGGGCAGCCGTTCACGTCCATCAATAAACAGGTAAGTGGACGACTGCCAATATTCATTTGAGCTGTCAGAGGGCGGGCGAAACTGTCAGGGAGGCTTGAGTTGGAATCTAACTGCAAACAGAATAGAGTGTCAAGTGAGTTACTGTCATGGTACAGACAAGACATCCTGTAGACTAGAGCATAGTAGCGCTACCCCCTCTGCCACAAATATACGGTAGTTTTACTCTATTTTCGAGTCAACGTGTCTTTGTGTGACGTCCGTGTCTTTGAACGGACCAATCACGGCACGGGACTCGCTCACCTCGTCCCCCGCACCCCAGTATTTTTGGCAGCATCGGTTTCATGAAATAATTGCTCTAAACTCCGTCTAGAGGATTCCTAGTCTATGTGTCATGGTAAATTATGTAGCCACAGTACATTTACTGCAATCTTTTGACAGAAGATTAAAACTGTTAGAACGCCATTTGACCTTGATCCTTGTTCTTTCACTGATATGTGTTAATTTGTAAATATTGAAATTAACGCCATCTAGCCGAGCATAGGCCAAAAGTTATGGCGCTATCGCTCGAAAAGATTGCACCATATCTTTGGCCTACTGTCGAGTAGATGGCGTGAATTTCAATATTTATGGCAGTATTTTTATCGTGGCTATACATAATTTACTTTGAAAATCCGCCTCTATTTCAAATTATCTTTGCTAACTGGTTACGGATACTGGCACAAGTTTACGGGAAATTTCGGCGCGATTTGGAAGTCGAAGAAATTCTGTTTAAATTTCGAAGCTTACCCATATGGTAAGCAAAAGGTTTAGATATTACTTTTAGCATCAAGCTTCCCGAGTCACGCAAATCAGCGCACACATAACCAGACATTTATGTACCTACCGGGGCTGGCAGTTAGATAGATATGTAGATAGTAAACTGATGGTAAACGTGTGGAAAAGGTGCTCGTAACATACACTTCACGGCCGCGGCTTACGCAAATCAGCGCGGCGATAACCAGGGATTTATGAAGCGAGCTCGAGATCATTACGGCAGGAAATATACATGTATACAAGTGGCTCCCATCCAGCGGAACGTTAACGCGCCAATTTCGCCTTTCATGGGCATGAAATTAAAGACATCAACTTTGTAAAGTAAATCGTTGTAAATTGGGAGCCTTAAAAACAAACCTCAACTTAATAGCTATACTACCTTAAGTGGCATCAGTGTGTGACTCGCATTACTGGCATTAATCTATTGGGCGTAATCCAGTTTGGGCATGAATACATTATGCCCAAACTGGATTACGCCCAAAGATTATAACTTTTACCACAGAACATTGTTTGCCTCCATTAGATTAGAGGTATTTATGCATTAAAACTTTCGTTTTCATATTTTATTTTCACAGGGTGACCCCTCTGGACTATCCGGAGCAAATTCTCAAGTTTTTTTTAAATGGAATAGTTCACTGCTCTAGCTAGGCAAACGTAAGCGATCTTTCGCTCTTCACCAACTGAGCTACCGAAGCTCTACCTAGAAGCGTGCGAATCTTTCCATTCCATTCTTTAAATGCACTTATGATATTTTATCAGGTAATCTCTTTCTCTGAGTTTTGTTCATTTTTTGCAAAATGGTGGCTAACAAGCGTACGGCCCGCCTCATGGGAAGCGGTTACCGCAGTCTTCAAAAACTTGCAATACCTTAAAGAAATAAACCTATTCCCGACCCCTTGAAGGTCGCATTTACGACCACCACGTTACGACCCTACTACGATCCATTTACTAACCGAAAGGTGCTTTTAAAACTTTGGCGTCTTCGGACGTATGGTGTCGGCAAGGGAATTACCCTTGAAACGTGAACGAAGACACTATAACCCCCTTTACTCATAAAACTTAGCGAATGTTTGTTTGATGTCCCTTTCTAACAAACAGAAATGTCAAAATGAGAGATAATGACAAAGATTATCAAGGGATTGTTAGACTTATAAGCAGTTCTCGAATCGAGCGAATCAATGGAACTTGATCTAAAATGTCGCCAGCATCCTTGGTACAATGCCTCAAGGGCCTATTTTAGATTTAAGGTGGTTATTAATTTCTTTTAGTAATACCACTGTATATATCTTGTTTGTAAATAAATGATTTTAACTCAAGTAAAGCTAACATAAATAACGAGATAAACAATGTCAACAAACTTTAACAACTTTATTCGAAGAAATTACGGTTTATAATATAAACCAAAAAGTTATGTACGTCTTAAAGCAGATGATAAGAAGTCTCATAAGAAATGCTTTTAAAAACAAAGAGCGATTCCTAAAACACAAGTTTTTAGCGGAGATCGATTTAATTTAATTAATTAGGAAATTATCGAAGAACTTTCAGAGTTTCCTAAGAAGGAAGTTTGGAAAACGAATTTAACTTTGTTGTTGCTTCTAAAAAATTACGTAATTCGAAGAAAATAGGAGATTTGTTGTAATCAGATCAAGTGCCTACAATACAATTCAGAAACTCCAATTTAATTTCAAACAATAACTTGTCCACTAGAAGCCGAAATACAAATAAATGGTACATTTAAAGGTAAAAAAAAGCAGATAAAAGACTTTCTTAAGAGCCAACAGGAGTGGTCATTTCTCCATACAAACGTACTCGACTGTTTCCTCCGTCGGTTTTGAAGCTAGAGCAATGATTTTTTCAACACAGATTAATATTGTAAATATCTGTGTCGGACCGTTTTGCTTTTTTTGATATTTTTGTTTTTTAAGGCGCTAGAGCCCTTCAAAAATGGCCAAAATGGCCTAATTGACTATGCCGCAATGAGAGGCGTGCTATTCAAAACTGACATCAATTAGTCAAAAAAGCAAAACGGTCCGACACAGATAATATCATAATCATTTAGATTTCCAAATTTGGTTACGATTGGTTAAGTTTTGGAGGAGGAAACAGTCGAGTACGAAACCTCGATTTTTGATATTTTTACGCAGGATTTTTCGCCTTGTCCTTATCGCACTAGTTTTAGGAGCCGCTTCCGTTAGCGAGACGGGTATATTTACCTAAAATATTTTAATCTTAGCTCCTGTTGGCTCTTAATCTTGTACGTGGTCTCAAGTTTACAAAAACTCATTAAATATGTATTATTTGACATTGACAACTATTTCTGTTTCATCTGAACTGTATGAAGGGTTCCTTGTTTCCTTTTGAGGTACAGAACCCCCATATTAACTCGCGTGTCTGTCTATCTCTCTCTCTGGTATCTGTCACAGCTGGGGTCCCGTTGTTTCCCATAAAGTTTTAAGTCATAATGTATTGTTTGTCATATTATCATTAGTCATAAAACTGAAACCGGTAACTTTTCAGGATTTTCGTTAGGTTATCTTATGTGACGCGTTTTGAACCAAATAAATTATGACTAACGAAAATGCGGGCAAACAATGCATTATGACTTAAAACTATTTCGGAAACAATAGAGACCCGTCACAGTTACTTTGTCATCGCGGCTTTTGTAGAAATTAAGACCTAAAATGTGATTGTTTTTGCCACAGCAAGTACGCAGACGGAGTCGCGGGCAGAAGCTATTTGTTATTAGCATAGAGGGTCCTTTAACGTGCGTGATATATCGGCTCGTTGAGCGGGACACCTGCTAACCGCTCCAGGTGGTAAAGGGGGAATACAGTTAAATTCAGGTCTATTAGACTGCATGCTAAACAGGGGGTCCTTTATTATACCAACGAGAATTTGCAATAGAGGCGGATTGTCAAAGTAAATTATGCACAAATTATGTAGCCACAGTAAATTCACTGCCATCTTTTGACAAAAGATAAACTGTTAGAACGCCAGTTGACTTTGACCCTTATTCTTTCACTGATATGTGTTCATTTGTTTAATATTGAAATTCTACCCGGGAGTAGGCCAAAGGTATGGTGCAAAATTTTGGAGCGATGGCGCCATAACCTTTGGCCTACACTCGTACTGTACTGGGGCTACATACTCATAATTTACCATGACAGTTAACTCTCTATTCTCTTTGATTATACTCGTACCTAATACCCTCCCTTCCCTATTACCAAGCAGGAGTTCTTCTAAGATTATAAGTTTCTTTGACGACCGGTCTGGCCTAGTGGGTGAAGCCCTGCCTGTGAAGCCGCGGTCCTGGGTTCGAATCCCAGTAAGGGCATTTATTTGTGTGTTGAGCACAGATATTTGTTCCTGAGTCATGGTTGTTTTCTATGTATTTAAGTATTTGTATATTACTTATATCGTTGTCTGAGTACCCACAACACAAGCTTTCTTGAGCTTACCGTGGGGCTTAGTCAATTTGTGTAATAATGTCCTATAATATTTATTTATTTATTTATTCTATGTCATCATAACGTCATTTCATAGTATAGCTGTGGAAGGATGAAAGTTTCTGGAGAAATGGTTTAGCGTAAAGCAATGGCGGGAAGAATCGGCAGGGATTAATCCCTTATTAATCCGAACGATTCCTCGGAGAACTCCCCGTTATACATGCGACAGGTTAGATAATGCGAGGCTACATCTCTACATTCTACATTGGCTAGGCACCCAAGTCAAGTCGATTTGGGTGCCTAGCCAAGGTGACAATCGTTTGCGCTACGACAGCCAAACGCTTTGTGTCTCTCT
This sequence comes from Cydia amplana, assembly GCF_948474715.1. NCBI lineage: Eukaryota > Metazoa > Arthropoda > Insecta > Lepidoptera > Tortricidae > Cydia > Cydia amplana. Next base: position 9,260,936 of record NC_086092.1, on the reverse strand, counting down.
ATAACTCTTCTATATTAATGCGACAGTGGCAGTTGAGTTTTGTTTGCTACGAAGCGTAAACGAGTGGCATGTTGGCTACGCACCCCGAAATAAACGTACAAATATTTTCATATCCACTGCTGTTATCGTCTTATCTTGGACTACACAAATGCTACAATGCAAACACAGTGGCTTATCCTTGAGTTAGGACAGAGAGCACAGAATATGGCATGGAATTTTAAATCGACTCATTTCATTTTAAATCCGAGAGCGTGGGTGCTCTACTTTTGAGAAATACGTGGGTTCATAATTAATCTTGAAGAAAGTATTTTCCTTTAGTTTTTTTTTAAGAAATAATATTTTTGTTAGTCTCATGGCGAATAAATGGTTTTATCAAAACCTGCTACTTAATACATGACTTCGATTCGTGTACTTGTATGGAATGTAGTTTGTCAGTACCTGAAACAATATAATACATAGTTAATACAAATATTGGCAGTTATTCGTCGCATTGCACAATGAAAAAAAAAACATCACAATGTTAAGAATGAAAGGAAAAGCGAAAAATTCACTGTCGGGCGAGAATTCGCGTTTTTTGGGCGTTTTCTAAAATAAATATTGAAAACCCGATTCTCACAGATCCTGGTGTTTTTGGGTTCTTTCAACTCAAAATCACTAGCATATTCAATCCTGATGATAAAAAACTTGTCCCAAAAAATTGTATGAAAATTGTACATTCCACTACGTCACGTCCATACAAGTGAAAAAATTTCTCATAATAAAACGTGACGTAATGGAATGGATATTTTGGGACATCTTTTTTTAATGGAAGGATGGAGAATGCTGTCGATTCTGAGTAGAATGAGCCCAAGAATGTCCAGATTTGAAAGAATCAGGTTTAGATATTTATTTTAGAAAACGCCCTTTTACCTTCCCTCCATTTCTAAATTGTGACATTGTTAGCCTTAGTTAGTAGGCGTCTCTTCTTAATACTGAAATTGAATTACAAATGCGTGGTTGGAGTTTAAATTCCATGACTTAGTTACGGCATGGCTTTAATATGTACAGTCAGCTCTCTCTTCTTCCTCGCGTTATCCCGGCATTTTGCCACGGCTCATGGGAGCCTGGGGTCCGCTTGACAACTAATCCCAAGAATTGACGTAGGCACTAGTTTTTACGAAAGCGACTGCCATCTGACCTTCCAACCCAGAGGGGAAACTAGGCCTTATTGGGATTAGTCCGGTTTCCTCACGATTAGGGTTTGCAATCCGGATCCGAAATGTATGCAATTATCCGGATCTGGATCCGGATCCGCGGATCTTCCCATACATTTCGGATCCGTCGTGCAAACCCTACTCACGATGTTTTCCTTCACCGAAAAGCAACTGGTAAATATCAAATTATATTTCGTACATAAGTTCCGAAAAACTCATTGGTACGAGCCGGGGTTTGAACCCGCGACCTCCGGATTGAAAGTCGCACACTCTTACCGCTAGGCCACCAGCGCTTATAGTATGTACAGTCAGCTGCAGAGATATCATTTGTTCAATACGTTCCGGCTGGAAGGGGAGATCCGAAACGCTACGGTATGCGTGTAGCGTCCAATAGAGAAGAAAGAATACTGAAAAATAAAGACAGACCCACAACTTGCAGTACCTATGGTGTACTTTGAAAAAGGAGTGTACAATATGCCAATCGCTTTTACGCTTGGTAGCGATCGAAACGCAACTTTCACTGTTGCACTAATATGGAAGAGTCATAGAGAGACAAAGCGTTTCGTTGTCGAAACGATAGCTATCACTTTGTCTGGGCCGGCTGGTTTTTAAAGCATGTTTCAGCCCTGGAGTTGCACGCGTCCATAAGCACGGTAACGGCTTACCATTACGGGGGTCGCATGCTTGTTTGCCACTATGGTATTAAAAGTACATTTCCGTATCAAAACGCTACGGTATGCGTGTAGCGTCCAGAAGTATAGAGTCGGCATTTCTCAATCTACCCGCAAACCGTAAACAATTCTCGGGTTATTATTGCGAGGCGCGTGACCGGGGTACCAATGGGACTGTGCCCGGGACATCGGCTCTATGATAAATATAATAATAGAAAAGTGGGGAGTTTAAAGGCAGATCAATAGAGTAGAATGTAGATCACATTTTACCTGCATTTTACAAGATAATTTTGAATTGAACACCTCGCCCGCTTAGAACTTACAATTTCAGCAGCAGAAGTTGTAAGTTCTAAGCGGGCGAGGTGTTCAAAATGATCTTGACCCGATTTTATTAGCGAATAAGAGCGTGTCAAGGTAATTTTGAACACCTCGCCCGCTTAGCAACTGCTGCTGCTTACTGTACATTATGGTCAGAAAGCTCATAGACGGAGCTCTTTGAGCTCTTTGTACAGTCGCCATCATAATTGTTTGTAGGTGGATACTGGATAGAATTCATTTTTAGTTTAAGGTGGCCGGTTGCTGACAGTGACAGGTGGCCGGTTACTGACGAATTACCCTATATGTAATAACCAGTGTAATAACTACTTACTAATTTACTATTCATAAATACTTGTTGCTAGGCCTACATGAATAAAGTATATTTTGAATTTGAGTTTGATAGTTAGTAAGAAACAAAACAAATTTAGAACAAGCAGATGAGTTAATTCTACGTTTTATAAACGAGTAGATTGACTAGGCTTAAATGTAAGGGACTTTTGACATTTAAAGAAGATATATCATGATTTATTTCGACGTAAAGATAAAGATAGTTTACTATTCCAGTAGCAAGCTTTTAGTAGTAGCTTTTACCGAGGCAACGGCAACAAAATATAAAGTCGAACATCACACAATTTTGCGAAACTTATCAGAACTGAACCCTTGAGCGCACGAGCGAGCAGAGAGTAATCTCGGTCTCCTCATTGATATGAGGTGAGTGAGAAATAGCGGCGGCGACAGGGGACTGACCGGCTATATATCAACGTGACACTTCTACTTCACAATATTCAGTAGGTACATATACCTACATTACCTACTTACACTTATACCGTACATTGACATTAACTTTATTAGACCTACTTAGTAGTACAGTCATCTGCAATAATATGTTACTTTTCGAAAGCCGCAAAAATATGTGACCCGCTCTTATGTTATGTTATGGCTCTACAAATAAGATCGAGTCAGATATTTTTGCGGCCTTTGTTGTATATCATATTATTGCAGGTGAGTTCAGGTGACTGCATATACCTGGGTGCCTAGCCAAGATGCGAATCATTTAAACACAGAAGCGATTTAGATGAAATTTGGTATGGAGTATGGAGATAGTTTGAGGCCCATAGTTTTTACCAGTGATTCAGAAAAAGTCAACGGGCAGAACCTAATATTTAAATATTTTATAATTCAGCTAATTCAATACGTATTGCTAATACAAGCCGCGTAATTTTAGTTTAGAGATATAATAATAACGTATTAGTTCGGGCAATTATGTCAGCCATATTTTATAACAAATTACAGTAGTTTTGGGTTTCATTTGCATTCGTATTTACGATGAATGTTTATTTAGTACTAAACCCATTCTACGTGTTTCCCGATTGTTGAGTTATCTCTTGCTAATACTAGCTATTTTCAATGTTTTCCTACGTTTTTGGCACTTATGCTATCGTATTTTAACACATATTTTTATTCGAATTACGCGTGATAGGTAAGGTAACTGACTGATTGTACTTTTTAACATTTTCCTAAACTTACACCATGCATATTCAAAGACATGGCAACCAGTGTTGTGAATAACGCTTATTTTTAGGCTTAAAGACTCGATCCCTCACGACTGAAGCCTTGACTATATTTGAGAATTGTAATTTATTTATTTTACGCGTATGGATGTAAGAAATCGTCTTTGCCGCCTTTGAGGCGTTAAGCCTCGAGAGTCTTAAGGGTTCGAGTATTTAAGAGTACCCAAGCCTCGAAATGAGCGTTATTCACAACACTAATGGCAACACTATTTTTTACTGATTATCGGGGAACTTTACAGTGGTACGGAAAAACGATAATATTTTTGTAAAAATACGTAAGAAGTCCAACTACTGTCTACGAAAAGTTGTGACAATAATTAAATCTGTTCTTCAACATTTCTATTTGTCCAAAAAATATTTTGTGCCTCGCTTTTCTTTTTACACATATTTACCTAAGTGTGAGCGAGAGCTTTAATAATGCAATACATTGATTTTAGGGCAGAAAAATATGGGCACAAGCGATAATGGCCGGCCTGTTAATTACTAATTACAGAGGTTTTGGGCTTCATTAGCATTTCCACCATGAATATTCATTAGATCGGCTTAAGGTACAGGTATATTAATGTTAGTTTTTAATAGATTTTATATCTTATCGCCAAAAAAATAAAGTCCTTATTTAAAACACACCGTTCAATTGAATGACGATTGTAATGATAACTTTATGATTATTACAATAAGGTAGACAATCGAATGTATAAAAATATGTCAAGTACGAACTATAGATTGAATTTTATGTGTTTGTAGAAATTGAGCTTTCTCTAAGATTTTTTGATGTTTGCTGATGTTTTTAACGCCTTTGTTTTTCATTTAAAAAGAAAAGCATTTAGTAAAACTATAGTTACTAATAGTCTCTCACTAAGGGCCACTTGCACCATTCACTAACCCGGGGTTAACCGATTAAACCTGGAGTTACCATGGGTACCAGGACAATATGAGCCTGGGTTAACGGTTTAACCGCTTAAGCCCGGGTTAGTGAGATGGTGCAAGTGGCGCTTAGACAATTATGACAACATCAAAGTGGGTTAAAAGAACAAGAGTAATTTTTACTATGGGGTCAACCCTAAAAACGCAAAAAAAAGCTGTTTCATAGTTTCATACATTTCGGTGAATCAAATGTCGATGTACTCTCTGGTTTCATGATTTCGGTGTTGACCCCATGATAAAAGTATCAAACTTTGTCTAAGACAAGTTATCTGACAGTTAGTGTCAATAAAGGGAGCCCTCGAAACTATAGTTTGTCAAAGGACCGTCTCATTTCAAACATAGACAGAGAGAATCATACTATCTTTGTCTTACACTGTACTAGTGTAAGACCCAAAAGAAAAGGATGAGTATAGTTTTCCTGGTTCTTACTGGCTGTCAAATTGGTTTGACCAACTATTATTTTTCGCCTATCTATAGTCAAAGACACAAGAATGTCGTGAATATAGACAAAGAGCTATCAACACAAAACAGCCCATTGTTTCAGCGATAGGTACTGAGGTACTTCCGCGCAGGTGTTATCTGATGACTATAGGTGTCAGGACACCTGACTAAGCAAAACCTAAGCTTAGCCAATGACAACAGTTCTTAGAAAATCTCAATTCAAACTTGATAATGCATTATAATGCATAGAAATGACGCGAGTTTTGGTTGATATGTCAATGACGCATACGCATAGAAGGTAAGGATCCTATAGAAGTGGTATACGCGTGCCTCCGTGAGGGACAAAACATACGCAATGCGACACTATGATTGGTCGAATTTATTTGTTGCCCACCATAATCTATACTAATTTACGGTAGGGAATAAAAAAAAAGTGAGACTGTGACAAGGACAAACAATAATAGCGCTTTCGCTGCTACTCCTACTGAAAGATACATAAGACTATCCCGTTCGGTCATTTCCCCCACCCCTCATGCCCGATCCAGTTAAAATACTAGTACAACAAACATACCACGAGTGAGAAAGAGGTAGACTACAAATTAAAGAAATGTGAGCATTTAAATGTGAAAAACGAATGATTAGCGGACCGAAAAAATGGAAAGCTGTCATATCAAGATATATTATTATTGCACAAGTTTTTTTGTAGAGCCATAAATTAAAATAGTGTTATATATTTTTTCGAGGTTCGTTGATCGTTGTGGATGTTAAAGACGAGTTTTTTACATTTAAAACTTGGTATATTTAATGGGGTTGCTTATATTTTTCCGTAACAAATATACCTACTCAGGTATTCTAATCTTCCGAACTTAGTCCAACAAGTAGCTAGGTCACTCAGAAAGCCTTTACAGGTCGTAAACAGGTCTAAAGTGCACATTGTCTAGACAATGAACACATCTATAATTCACAGGCAATCTAGCCTGAAACCTGAGCTTGCTTTTCTAAGCCTGTGGTTGAAGGTTGCTGGGGGTAATTTTGCAAACTTGTCGGACTATTGTTTGTGACCTGGGATTGTATGTATTCAGTGGTAATCAATTCAAAAACCGAATAGATGCTATCGTGACTTTACTAACTCACGTATTTTTAAACATTCTAGTCGTGTACTCTTACGTACCGTAAAATGGGGTGAGTAGGGTTTGCGGGGAGAGTTGGGTTATGAATGGGGAGAGAAGGGATGAGAGGGGGTGAGATGGATTTTTAAGGCTACTGCTACAAAAATAATGTATTCCAATTTAAAATGGAGCAATAGTAATACTCATAATAAAAAAAATCGATCCAACAATCTTCCAAAATCACCTTTGTATGAAAACCCAACTCACCCCAAATACGAGGGACTACGGGGTGAGGTGGGTTTTCCTGTTTATCGTCGAAGTAATGAAATGGAACTACCCAAAATAGAATAAAAACTAAAATACAAACGTCTGGAACACTTATTATACAGTTTGCATATGTAAAAATAAAATGTTATCGAGGTTTGAATGTCAGTTTTGCGCCTACTCACACCATTTTACGGTAGTGTTTGAAAATGGAGACCTAGATTCTCCGACACATGTCGCGCGAGTGACTAAAAATATACGTGAATTCAAATGGAATTCAACCGTAAAATTAGCTTTATTCAAAAACCCTCAGACGAGTTGCTCAATCAAGTTACAGTGATATATTTGACTTTATATTGACTTGGTTTTCTCAAGTTTTAGGTAATACATCAAATACATGCGACTAACTATCGATAAAGGTCCAAAAGCCAAATAAAACCGAAAGTCTCCGGACCCAATACATTTTAATCACGAAACTTGGTCCAAAAAGGTCGTTTGAAGCGCAATCTCGGGCAGGTTTGTAAGTTCGTAAGTCCACAGCCTAAACTAACGGATACTTTCGGAACTTTTAAAGCCGGGCTCGATGAGGACGAACTACTATCATGTTTGGGATTGATACTGACTTACTTGATTGAAATATATTTACTAAGGATGACATAGCGAAAAATACGGCGACAAATCAAATTTTGGATATTTTTTCTCACTTAAGGGGCCCACTGATTAACAGTCCGCCGAACGATATCGGCCTGTCAGTTAGAACAAAATGTTTACAGTTCCGAACAACTGACAAGCCGATATCGTGCGGCGGACTGGTAATCAGTGGGCCCTTTTACACATCTTTAACAAAATAATCGAATATAAATTATTGTTGTGCGACATACTAACATTGAATAATTTTACGGTTTAGTTGACTTACTTGTTTTTAGTCACTCGCACATGTTTCGGACAAACTAACAGTCGGAGTCGGACTCGCCCATGAAGGGTTCCGTATTAAGGCGATATATGACGTATTAAAAAAAACTACTTACTAGATCTCGTTCAAACCAATTTTCGGTGGAAGTTTACATGGTAATGTACATCATATATTTTTTTTTAGTTTTATCATTCTCTTATTTTAGAAGTTACAGGGGGGGGGGACACACATTTTACCACTTTGGAAGTGTCTCTCGCGCAAACTATTCAGTTTAGAAAAAGCGGCTAAGGGCGAGTCGGACTCGCCCATGAAGGGTTCCGTATTTAGGCGATTTATGACGTATTAAAAAAAAACTACTTACTAGATCTCGTTCAAACCAATTTTCGGTGGAAGTTTACACGGTAATGTACATCATATATTTTTTTTAGTTTTATCATTCTGTTATTTTAGAAGTTACAGGGGGGGGGACACATTTTACCACTTTGGAAGTGTCTCTCGCGCAAACTATTCAGTTTAGAAAAAAATGATATTAGAAACCTCAATATCATTTTTGAAGACCTACCCCACACGTATAGGTTTGATGAAAAAAAAATTTTTGTGTTTCAGTTCTAAGTATAGGGAACCCCAAAAATTTATTGTTTTTTTTTTCTATTTTTGTGTGAAAATCTTAATGCGGTTCACAGAATACATCTACTTACCAAGTTTCAACAGTATAGTTCTTATAGTTTCGGAGAAAAGTGACTGTGACATACACGGACAGACGGACAGACAGACAGACAGACATGACGAATCTATAAGGGTTCCGTTTTTTGCCATTTGGCTACGGAACCCTAAAAAATGATATTAGAAACCTCAATATCATTTTTGAAGACCTATCCATAGATACCCCACACGTATGGGTTTGATGAAAAAAAAATTTTTGAGTTTCAGTTCTAAGTATGGGGAACCCCCAAAATTTATTGTTTTTTTTTCTATTTTTGTGTGAAAATCTTAATGCGGTTCACAGAATACATCTACTTACCAAGTTTCAACAGTATAGTTCTTATAGTTTCGGAGAAAAGTGGCTGTGACATACGGACGGACAGACAGACAGACAGACATGACGAATCTATAAGGGTTCCGTTTTTTGCCATTTGGCTACGGAACCCTAAAAAACACAATTCTCCTTTATAAATTTGATCCACAAGTGCAAATATTTTGGTGATTGATTCAAAGTTCAAACTACTGTATGTCCTTCCCCGGGTCTGAAGCTATCTCTATGCCAAGTCCCATTTGGTTAAGCGGTTTAAGCGTGATGAGGTAACACCGATAGACAGAGTTACAATCATATTAAATAGGGATTTCCTCATACTGACCAAGATAACTAACTGTATAATTTATCTTTAGGGGTCAAAGTTCATTATGGATATAGTTCGAGATATCCTTACATGACAGTTCATCCCATATGCGTAGGATTATATTCATGAACCAGTAAGCATACTTAATACAGTGGATCACATAAAAAGCTATGGGCAGGAATAATCGCGCACATGTGTACAGATTACTTGCATAGTTCGCAAGTCCTATTTTTTGTGTAAGTAGTCAAATATTTCATTACGGTTATGCAAACATTTCTTTCAGTCAGGCAGAGATGAGAGGAGACACGCGGGAGCCAACCAATACCATTGGTTGTAATCCACATTTCTTCTCTGCTACTGCTATTGGTTGATTCCCGCACGTCTGCTCTCATCTCTGCTAATCTCCACCTCAGTGGAAAGGCAGCCTAACGGCTCTTCTGTGAGGTTCGGTTTCAGTCGACTACTAACTAGAGCAAAACAGCATCTTTGGTTTCGATCAGACACTAAAAAATTTACTAAGACTGGTAGAGAATGCCTTGTAGCATTAAGTCCGCCTTTTGTACGTTTGTATTTTCTTTTGTACAATACAGATTAAATAAATAAATAGTAAACGGGAGTCAAATATGTCCATAATATTGAACTTTATGCGGAGTCTGTTAAATATTAGTCTGTGACGTACTACCGCACACTCAGCATTTACTCGTAGAATCCACAGCTCAAAAGATCATGGCTCTTATTATTAAGGGAATAAAAGTTAATTTTCTCTACTTAAGTCATAATGATATTTTGTATGTAGCTGACTATACGAAGGCGATTTGGCCGTCTGCCATGCCAATGGGGTAAACGTCCAAAATGATCTGCACAGACCATTCCCTTAATGTGTGCAGATTTTTCTGAGCACTTCTTTCGTTTGGCTACTACAACTATGGTCCACATGTTCAATACCTACGTAATTAAGCCCTATCTTAAAGGCCGGCAACGCACTTACGACCCCTCTCGTGTTACAGTTGTCCATGGGCGACGGTAATTGCTTACCATTCAGGCAATTCGTCGATTTGTCTGCCTCCTATACCATAAAAAACCGTCCAAGTGCGAGTCGGACTCGCCCACCGAGGGTTCCGTACTTTATAACATTTGACGTTATAGCGGCAACAGAAATACATCGTCTGTGAAAATTTCAACTGTCTAGCTATGACGGTTCATGAGATACATCAGCCTGGTGATAGACAGGCAGACGAACAGCGGGGTCTTAGTAATAGGGTCCCGTTTTTACCCTTTGGGAGGGAACCCTAAAAAAGAATGATAGGTTAGGTTTAGGTACAGTCGAAGTCAAAGATATGTTTACACTTTTGCACCTTACTCCTTAGAGTCCTTAGCAATAAGGCGAAAAATGTAAACATATCTTTGACGTCGACTCTACATAGTTAAGTTTGAGCATAATAACATGATTAGCTAAGCAGGCAAGTATGCGATGCTGCGAGACCGGTTTGACATGCGTATTGCACTTTCCAAGTTTCGACGCCCAAGGTTCAACTTCAAACTGTTCCAACTATACCCATATAACTGCATAAGTATATGTATGTTGCATTACGCATGATAGGGTATTTGACTGTATTTAAAATAAAATATTTTACACGATACATGAAATAAAGCATCAGAAGATTAATAAGAAACACGTAGTCAGCAGTTATTTTAGAGACAATTTCTATTTTAAAACCCGTATAAAACTATAAAGAGTAGGTAATTTGATTGTGACGTCACATGCTAGTGTTTCATACAAATTTCATAGTAGCAAAATCGTTTTGACAGTTCGAAAAAAGAAACTGATTTCACTAGTAGTCAAATACCCTATTGGCCCTGTGTCGACTTCATATATATGTATACTTTTTTTCACATTA